>NC_135859.1:11163393-11530893 GCF_031162955.1 Sander vitreus
GACGACAATTTGGGTGGCAGTCGGTAGGGAGTTGGGTTGCGAACCAGCGGGTCGCTGGTTCCATTCCCCTTACGGACCGAAGTACGGAGGTGGACTGGTAGCTGGAGAGATGCCAGTTCACCACCTGGACACTGCCAAAGTGCTCTTGAGCAAGGCACCGTACCCTGCCCCCCACCCCCAATAGGGGCGCCTGTTCAGCAGTCACAGCCCACTCACTCTGACATCTCTCCATTAGTGCATGTAAAGTGTGTGTGCATTTCAGGCCTGTGTGTAGTGTGTAATAACAACAGAGTGTAAATTGTAATTTCCCCATTGGGGATCAATAAAGAGTATACTTTTTTTATTTTATTTTTTATTTTATTTTATTTTTTTTATGTTGTCTTCAACAATGTTAGAATTGATTTTCTTGACAATGGATTCTTACCTCATTGGGTAAATGAGCTTTCCTGTTGAACATGAGGGAGTAAGGGCTGAACTTAGTGGTAGGGTTGGTGGACGTCCGGAGCAGAAACAGCACAGGGTCCAGGAAGTCATCCCATTCAGCCTGCTTGTCCGTCACCATCTGCACAATGGCTTCCTTCAGTAAAGGACTGGTGCAGTCGTGGAGCGGGTTGAGCTGAGGTTGATCCCGAGGAGACACCTTCTGCGAGATGCTCCACCTGTCGCATAGCAGCTTCGTCACCTAGAAAACACGAGCACGGGCGCTGATAAAACTGGCCCAAGACAGCACTACAATATCTGATCCTTTTCTTTATCTGTTCATTTCAATTAGCTTTGTGACTCACATCTCACCTCATCACAGAAGTCTGCATTCCGTGTACACACTATTGTTTTAGGGGCACCAAACCTGATTGTACAGAGAACAGAATGAGTTCAAGTTCAGGTTAAAACATCTTGCAATTTTGTGGAAAATCAGCAGGGCCAGAATTAGACCTGCAAAGATGAATCGATTAGTTGTCAACTAGTCTATATCCACGACGTTCCACTTCTGTCATTGCTCCGTTTCCACCGGAAATTCCTCCGGATGTCACTCTTTTCGGCCGGATGTCCGTTGCCTTCCGCTTTTTTTGTGTTGGAATTTTAAACCGGTGGATTTATGAGGACAATGGTTAACTGCTCCTCAGATCTCTGCAGGGTAAATCCAGACAGCTAGCTAGACTATCTGTCCAATCTGAGTTTTCTGTTGCACACCTAAAACAACCTTTGAACGTACGCATGTTCCACCAAAACAAGCTCCTTCCCGAGGCTATTTTGCAGCGGCACCATGGCTCCGTCCGGTGCTTAGTGCCGCCTAAGACGATTGTGATTGGTTTAAAGAAATGCCAATAAAGCAGAGCATTTTTTTTTTTTTCTCCCATCCCGGAATGCTGTGTGGACTTGTGCAATGATCTAAATTCTATTAAAAAACACGGAATAATTTGGTTTTGAAGGACATGTCAAGCATAAAAAAAACACGTACTGGAAAATGACATCTAAAACAGTAGATTATATTGGTAAAACCCCTGTATGATTATCAAATGTGTTTACCTGTATATGCATTTGGAAATACATCTTGCAACAGAGAGAGCGTCTGTCTTTTGCACTGGAAAAGCTTCTGGCCATTTACTAAAGTAATCAATGAGGACTACAACACTGGTGTTGCCTTGCTGTGTCTCTGGGAAAGGCCCTGGTAAAGAGAAGAGGAAAAAGGTCTCAAAGTGTGTGTGTTTGGGGGGGGGGGGATTATACAGCAAAAAAAATTTAATTTGATGAAATTAACTGAGGCAAAAACCTATAATGTCAATCCCAACAATATCCCAAGGTGCGTCCACTTTTATAGGCCGGACAGTCCTTGCCAGGTTTTTATTCCTCTCTGTGTGCTGACAGGTCTCACATACTTTGATCTGAAACAGGAAAACAGTTATGGTAAAGGTGAAACACTACTATCTTTATGTCTAGGGCTGCACGATATGAGGAAAATATGTAATTGCAATTATTTTTCACCGATATTGCCATTGCGATATGATTTGGATTTGGATATATTGGAGGGAATGGTCATTTTTGCATCATTGAAATACATTAATACTTGAAAAATGAAAATGATTATAGTGGAATTTTGGCAAGTATCTGTACCAAACTAATATTTCTTTTTCTTTAGTCTGTAGAAGGGCTGAACGATTAATCGTTTTCAAATCGAAATTGCAATTTGGTAGAATGCGATCAGCTAATCGTGAAGACTATACTGACATACAATATTTAGTTGAATGTTTGGTTTAACATTTTATTTTATAATACTCTTTTTATTATTATATTTACTGTTTTTTTTTTTTTTTGGATAAATGCTGGATTAATGTTACATATCAAAAATTGTTTACAGATATGTCCTATTTTCAGTGGATTTTATTTTTTATTTTGTATAACTTTGTATAACTTTATTTAACGTGATCGTAGAAGGTGCAATATGCAGATTAAGAATTTTTTGTTTACAGGAAAGTACTGATTTTTTTTATTGGAATTGGTTTTTTTTTATTAGTATAATTTGAGCTTTTGTGATAAATGTTCTGTGTTTGACTGTTCAATGTTCCATGCTTATTAACCCTTGCATAAGAATATAGAGCAGTCTCATGTTATAATGCTCCATGTTTTATCTGTTACACAGTGAACATTGAACTTTAGCTAAATAAAAAATGTATTTACAATATGGGACCTTTAAGCTAAATAAAAATAATTAAAAATAATCGCAAATCGAATCCTGATCACAATATCTGGCAAAAAAAAATAAAATCGCAATTAGATTTTTTTTACTCCAAATCGCTCTATGTCTGTAGGATAACATTTGTAGGCTGGGACATCTTTGCAGCACCACAATACTTAATTCAGAATGGTTTGACACACATTTTGCTTTTAACAAATAATGTGGCCGCTCTTCCCCTCCTGCGATTTGGATATTGCACTAGTCCATATTGCGATTTCGATCAAATTGAGATTAATTGTGTAGCCCTAACTATGTCCCAGTGATATGAACCCAAACTGAAGACATGTACATGTACATACCCAATCCACAACATCCTTGATGATCCCCAGCCAGTAGTACTTGCTCTGGATCCTGTGGACGGTCTTCTTTTGGCCCAGGTGATGACCGATGTCATTGAAGTGGCAGTCGAGAAAAATCTGCCTCTTCCTCTCAGCCTCGATCACCACCTCCCTCTTCTCTTCTTTCTTGGGTCCCACATAGTACAGCTTGCCCTCTTGAATGCACACACGAATGAAGAGTGGGACATTCTGTCACACGCGTTGGTATTCTGACAATAAGAAGTTTACTGAATACTTTTTATGTCTTGCTTAATTTTGAAAGGCAGGTATATATCATCTCTAGTTTCCAAACACCACTTATCTCCAGAAAATGTAGACTTTTATTAGGAGGTCGAATATTATGTCTATCATTCTTTTCCACCACAGGACACCCGGTAATTTAGCAAGCAAATTCAAGAGCCAGTTTTAGAAGTTGAGATATACCTGATATACAGTGCTGGTTAGAGTGAACCATCAAGATAACGAGCCGAATTGTCTACAGACTCCTAACGTGACAGACGTGTATAATACCTTACGTTATGTCCTACAGGGTATAACGTACAAGCAAGTTGATGTTAAATTGGCAGGTTTTTTGAATGAAGGTACGTGATGCCAACAGACGTTTATGTGAGCTAGAGGAGAGAGCAATGCCCTCTCAGTGTTTTTTTTTTCCATTGGTAAATTATAGGTATTTAAATACCCCTTACCATCAATAATAAATTTCTGTGCGTATCTTTTGAGATTCTTCTTTCGTAAAGGATTCATCGTCTGAGGAAAGCAGCCTTTAGCCACAAAAGTGTAAATGTCACCGAATTTATTGGAGCTGGATTCAACCACCTCCTCCTCAGCCACTTGCAACGACTCCACGCTTAACATCTCCGCTTAGACTTTTCAGTTAGTACAATGGACCGCGAGTATACACCTCAATAAACAAACAAATGCTGACTGTCAATCCACATATTTAGCAGCAGTGCTAGCTATTGCTAACGAAGACTCATAATCCACAGCAAAACCACATCAGTTGAAGATACAACGCTTGTGCTTGTCTTCTTTCTCTTCTTCTACTTTTGCATTTAAGCGGATGGTATCGCTGTTTTGCATTGGTGCCCCCTTCTTGACAACGAATGGTACTTCCTGCCAGTCCTCTTAAAATGAAATGGAAATTGGACATCTGTCTAGTTTGAAAGTTTTGATTTGGATTTGGCTTAACCATATAGACTGTAAAAATTCATTATCAGAAGAAAAAAAAAAAAATGTATACAATTATTACACCAGGTGTTTTGTCGACGACCGCCTACACCTCACGGGAGAGCGCACAGTTAAAGCAAAACCGACCAGACATTGTAATGACTTCCAAGCCAAAGTAAAGGCTACTATAGTATTCTTTGTCGGCTTTATCAATGATTTAAAGTATATGAACGATTTAGAATCATCAATTATTGTATTACACTCAGCAGAAATAGCATGTCCATGAAATTTGCAAGGTTATTTCCTTAATAGCTCAATATTTCTGAAGGTGAGCTTCTTTTTATTTTATCATTATTATTATTATTTTTAGCATTTACAGAGTTAGGGTTTAAAATGCGGAAATTTTTAATGTCGATCAAATGTGTGCTGATGTGAGTCCAGTTTCATTTGAAGTGTCCGCCGTGTTAAGGGATGGATGCATTATTCGTTTTTTTTGTTTTTTTTTGCAGTCAAAATGTTTTTTTTTCCACTTAACGTTACATACTTTAAATTTCACATAGCTTTCATATACATACACATATACTGGGCTCAATATACATATCTTTCTGTGCAAAAGTTACAATTGTGTATTTGTATTCATAGCGTATAGTGCGTTGCTGTCCTCTAGTGGTCACGATGTGTAACTACAACTGTCAATTTGGCAATAACAATACTAGCTAACCTACTCAAGGTGTTAAAAGTGGTACAACTTAAAATGTGTTTGAGATCTGTACAGCCATTGGCACTACATGTATTATGAGGAATGTATAGTTGGAGGTGATTGCTACTTTTTTTACTCTCTCTGAAAAAAATTGTGGAGATTACTTTTACTTTAAGGACTTCGAACCGGAAGTGTCATGTTTTGTTTGTTGCTGCTAGCTAACACAGAGGTAGCTAACTGTTAGCGGTGAAGCTTGTCAGTTGTGGTATTACTTTGTTTTTATGCGTGTTTTATTCCCTCCCTACGGGCAATAATGACAAACAAGGAAGACGGAAATCGTCAGTTTTATATCTGTAACTGTTTCACCACTGATAATATTTTCCTGGAGGACTACAAGATCCATGTCCGCTTTTTATCCGAGCAGCAGTTCAGACTAGATTATCAAACGGTGAGTGGATGTCAGTTAGCGTACATTTTAAAAACAAAAATAGTATTTGGACTGAAATGCCCGGTTTTAAACTTTACTGACAACAGGTGTGTATTGTATCTTAATTATTGCTACGCAGCTGCTTATGAGGCTTGGTTGCGTGACGGACCAACAGTTTGAGGATGTGTTCAACAAGGTAAGAAAGTGTGTTCGTGACTAACAACAATTCAACTAAGTTTGGCTTTCCTTTTCTGACTCATATTTGGTTGGTCTGACGTTAGTTAGGTTCACCTACATTTAACCTAAACGTTAGGTGTGAAGTAATCCTCAAACGTCTCACACTTTGGTAAAGTTAGACAGAAATTGGCAGGTTTGCGGTTCAATAAATCTTAGATGAAACGTGTTACTTATACAATAGGCAGCTCTATCTAACCGTAGTAAGGTAGACAACAAGCTACAACCCGGTTTTTTATCCGAAAGAACCGTCTACATATGTGGATAAATACAATGCATCCCTGTGAGCGTTCTACTTTCAGCCGAGCGTCTAGGGACCGTCTACAAAGTGCAAAACCGAAAGTGGATACAAAGATAAAATTCAACAGCTTCACTGTTATTGAGCCTAGCTCTTCCAAAATCACTCCACACATCTAGGGCCTCCCTCTGAACATACTACACCCGCCACTTTTTGAAAATCTGGCTCAGCCTATTTATAATATATTTTAATTGTGAAAAAATGCAATACCGTCAATGTTATTGAGTTTAGTGCTTCCAAATTTACTCCACACATCTAGGGCCTCCCTCTGAACATACTACACCTGCTAATTTTTTAAAAGCTGGCTCAGCCTATTTCTTAGGATTTTTTACTGGGTTGATAATTCAATGCCGTCATTGTTATTGAGCCTAGTGCTTCCAAATTTACTCCACACATCTAGGGCCTCCCTCTGAACATACTACACCTGCTAATTTTTTAAAAGCTGGCTCAGCCTATTTATAATATATTTTAATTGGGTAAAAAATTCAATGGCTTCACTGTTATTGAGCCTAGTGCTTCCAAATGTACTCCACACATCTAGGGTCTCCCTATCAACATACTACACCTGCTAATTTTTGAATAGCTGGCCCAGGCTATTTATAATATATTTGTATTGGGAAAAAAGTGCTAGTGCTTCCCAAATCACTCCACACATACAAAGCCCCCTGCTGGTTGTACTACAGCACTTACGTTTTAAAAATAGGCATATATGCATCATTTTGGGGAATATTTTTTGCCAAAAACATTTAATATATGTCATATAAACAAAGAGTCATGTCTCCAAAACTTCTAAAAACATATAACCCCCCCCATGCTGGTTGTACTACAACATGTAGTTTTCAAAAATAATCATATTCATAATTTTAAGGATTACAAAAAACATGTAATACTTTAATTATTACAAAGAGAAGTGTTTCCATACTTACCTCACTATAACTGCTCACCTAATAGGTGAACTATGATAATTACTTTTCAAAAATACTAACTAATAATTTTTGGGTATATTTATCTCAAATGTTATAATTACATAGAAAAATGTCTGACAAAATACTCCAGAGAAGGTAGTTGTACTACAACAAAAACTTAGTGAAAAAAACAAATATACAGTGTGTATATATATATATATATATATATATATATATATATATATATATATATATATATATATAAAAATATATAAAAATAAATAAAAAAGGTGGCAGAATGGCAGTAGCTCAGTCTGTATGGAGTTGGGTTGGGTCGCTGTAGTACAACTAGCAGGGGGCTTTGTATGTGTGGAGTGATTTGGGAAGCACTAGAATCAATAACAGTGAAGCTATTGAATTTTTTTCCAATATAAATATATTATAAATAGGCTGAGCCAGCTATCCAAAAATGTGTGGGTGTAGTATATTGATAGGGAGGCCCTAGATGTGTGGAGTGATTCTGGAAGAGCTAGACTCAATAACATTGACGGTATTGAATTTTTTCACAATAAAAATTCATATAAAAAAGGCTGAGCCAGCTAAACAAAACTTAGCGTGTGTAGTATGTTGATAGGGAGGCTCTAGATGTGTGGAGTGATTTTGGAAGAGCTAGGCTCAATAACTATGAAGACATTGAATGTTTTCCCAATACAAATTCATTAAAAATAGGCTGAGCCAGATTTTCAAAAAGTGGTGGGTGTAGTATGTTCAGAGGGAGGCCCTAGATGTGTGGAGTGATTTTGGAAGAGCTAGGCTCAATAACAGTGAAGCTGTTGAATTTTATCTTTGTATCCACTTTCGGTTTTGCACTTTGTAGACGGTCCCTAGACGCTCGGCTGAAAGCAGAACGCTCACAGGGATGCTTTGTATTTATCCACATATGTAGACGGTTCTTTCGGATAAAAAACGGGTTGTAGCTTGACGTCTACCTTACTACGGTTAGATAGAGCTGCCTATTGTGTAAGTAACACGTTTCATCTAAGATTTATTGAACCGCAAACCTGCGAATCTGCCAATTTCTGTAACTTTATCTCACGGACAATACTAGTTAACGTTACACTCACTCACACATTTGAAACACTCCCTTATTGAGCTCAAACAATGAACGTTAGATGAATGATTTATAAGCTAAAGTAAACTAACTAATTTATATTGATATAATTATTGATATTGGTATAATTAAAGGTTTATTTAATGTTATTTCAAGTATTTTTTTAGGGACAAATGCCACAAATGTACTACTATCAGTTTCTCGAAAGTGAATAATTGTGGGACTTTCTTAACCTTCTGTAATTGTAAATTGAGTATATCTGGGTATTAAACTGTTGGTCTTACAAAACAAGACATTTGAAGTAGAGATGGTCCGATACCATTTTTTGCTTACCGATTCCGATACCTGAACTTGCGTATCGGCCGATACCGAGTACCGATCCGATAGCAGTGTGTCATATATTTTATTATGTTTTAACAACTGTATACTACTATCCCTGTATGGATGTGATATTATTTCTATCTTTGTTGTCGGTCTGGCTCAGGTTAAACTCTTTGTGAAACATGAATGCCACAGAACGTTCTTTTATTATGCACGTTTGACAGTCAGTTATAACGGAAAAAGAACATAAATAAACTACTTTAACGTATTTTTTCTTTAGGGCTTCATTACGTGGTATCGGATCGGTGCATTAACTCCAGTACTTCCCGATACCGATACCAGCGTTTTAGGCAGTATCGGAGCCGATACTGATACTGGTATCGGAACATCTCTAATTTGAAGTACAGCTAGACTGATAACTTGGCTAGGCTCATATACCGATAATTGCTTATTACAGAGATATGTCGGTACTGGTATGCCGGCTGATAAGTAACAAGAAATGTCAGTACAGAAAATAGCTTATTTATATTCAGTGTCTCCATTAGGCTACATACGTTTTCCACCATAGAGCACTGACACATTTATTTTTACGCTGTAGAATGTCTCGCTCAGTATGTCTCTTGGTCACAACTAAAAAAAAAAAAAAAAAATCTTAGGGATTTGTATCAAGATTGCTTGTTCATGTTATGTTTAACAGATTACTATCTGATAAATCGTTATCCCATATATCAATATCAGTATGGGCCTCAAACATCCAGTAGGTCAGGCTATAATTTCAAGACTTCACCATGGACTCTGGACGCTGTATAGACTAGAGATGCACCGATTAAAATTTTCTAGGCCGATTCCGATTTTCTTTGAGTTAGGCCAGCCGATACCGATTTTAGCCGATTCCGATTTCATTTTTTCTAACCTCTTTACAGCGCACACACACACATTTATTTTCTATCTTTTCTTTAATAGAACATTTTGCACACAACATAGAACATTTTTTGAACAGATAATGGATCACTATAAAATAGAACTATATAAATTACTCCTGGTGTGGGAAATTCACACACATCTAAAGTGAAATGTTAGAACCACCGTCAACTTTTCACATCCAATATCCAACTAAAAAAATGTGATTTTGGTGTTGTCCCTCCACACCCTACTTTTTCCTTGCAGGTGTTGCATATTGCAAACTTGTTATCTTCTGCACACACGCTGAAGAATTTCCAAACGGCTGACATGTTTTAGGTTAATTCACGAGGTTCCCTACATGTGCGAGAATAGCGCGGACACGCGCTTCACACCGCGAGCGGGTGCGCGCGACACATGGCGGAAAAGTTGAGAGAAAGGAAAAAGAGACTGTGCTGTCGCTTGCGTGTGTGTGTGTGTGTGCGCGCGCGCGCGTCCTTGAGAACTGTAACTCGTATAACTTATGTTGTCAGTTAATTGTAGCATTGACCGGCATGAAATCGGCATATGTCAGACTGACCTGCCGGTCGCCAGTCATGGCCGAGCACGTGAAAACCGGCATATTCCGGTCACCGGCCGGTCTATCGGTGCATCTCTAGTATAGACCTAATTATTAATGGATAGGATTGGGCATCGAGAACCAGTTCCAACTTGGAATCGTTTAAAAAAATTACGATTCTAATGGAATCGGTTTTTTATTTATTTTTATTTTTTTATTGGAATTGTTTAGAAAATTTGGTTTTGAATCATTGGTTCCAAATTTAACATGCACAAGTTTTGGTAGCGCTTGTTGTGTTGTGTGGCTTTATTTTACGGTGAAATAACCCGGTAAAACTGTAAATCACCATTGAATCAAAATAAAATGTTCCTCTTATCTGTGAAATAAGCACGTGACCCGTTTTTAATTCCGCCCCTCAAAGAATCGGAATCCAAAAGAAGAATTGGAATCAGAATTGTTAATATCATAACGATGCCCAACCCTACTAATGGATTTGTCAAAGAAAAGTATATTGTCACATAAATCGGTAATAAAAATGATTAATGTTTTCTTTTATGTCTCTTTAATGTTGCAATTAAAGTTTCTGAGTTTGACACCCTCAATTTGTAAACATAGCCATACTGAGAATTACAGAGAGAATTGTGTGGAGCGGATAGTCTTAATTATTTAATGCGATCACATAATTCAAACCATAATCAGCCAAAGTTTGCATATTTATGCGGGGGCCGCATTTTTTCAAATACGCCGCACTTTCGCCGCATAAATTGCCGATTTCCCCGCAAAATCATGATTGCATGATTTCATAATCCCCGCATTTTCGTTGCAAAAAAGTCACATATATCTTAGCAGAAATTTGTGTTGCGTTTACTTCACACAAGAGCATCCATTTTCCCCTGTTGCCATGGGAACGTTATGAAGTGACGTAATTACGTGACGTGAACATCATCGAAAAGCTGCAAACCCCGCGATGAAGCCATGATGAAACTGCAGTTTTTGCAAATTCCCGCAATTTCATTGCATATTCCATCGCATTTTTTTAAGAAAACGTGCCGCATAATCGAGGATTTTTGCCCGCAAACAATCACAAAAAAACTCCGCATTTTTCTGGAAGGACTGATTAATATCAAAAAGTTACACACTAAAGCTTTAAAGACAAAACTTGCTGAAGAACTACATTCATTAGATGCGAAAAAAGTCATTTAGTGAGTTTTGATGCTCACATTGATTTTGATGTTTTTTCATTTTTAAATTCATTCGGCTTAGGTGGTGCCCAAAACAGCTTTGGTGCTGTACATTAGCCTTATAATGGTACAACAGGATAATCAAGTTGTGACCACTGGAAAGCATTTTATCTTAAGATGAGGAGATCATGAGGTAACCTACCTTATTCGCCTGCAGTTAGCCATGCTTCCCTACCAAACTGTAACTGAACTGTATGACTACTCTGCTTAGATTTCGCAGGAAGTGGATAGGCGGCGGCGTCTAGGTGTGACGTCTGCTGAGAGAGCTGCTGCTATCAAAGACACGTACCAGCCTCTCCATCCTCACGTCTACCATCTGCAGGTACTTACTGCACCGGCCACTGCTAATAGTGTCATTACTAATGTGTCATGAACACCTCGCTGAGACACACCTGCACACCACCTGTCCTCAGGAGTCCTACCTCGCACCAAAGTTCAAGCAGATTGTTGAGTACTGTCGAAGCAGTGACATCAGCGAAGAAGGTCTCAGAGACTTGTTGCAGGAAGAGGCAGGTGAGCTGGAAAGTGTTTTCATTTCCTCCTAGTTGCTAATGTTCAAATAAGAAGTAGCTCACTTACAATACAAAGGAATGATTTCTATTATTAGTACTACTTTTCTCTTTTTTGTTGACATCAAAGAGTACCCGTAATGCCGTGCAAGTCTTTTAGTTTTTACAGATGACAAAAAACAAAAAGTAAAGCAGTCAAATGTTCCAGAGCCTCAGTTTTTCAGTGCAATATGGAAAGTTATTAGACATTTTACAGTATATTAGGATAGCTTAGGCTCAGTTTTCACATCGGTTTCAATATGCAAAACTTGATGCAAAGAGCAAAAAGTGTGTTCACGTGAACAGAACACTGCGTTGCTTATATCTTTTCACGGCAACCCTCCATAGAGATTGATCAGCCTTCTTTAAGTAACAGCAACAGTAAACATGTATTACACTATTATTATGGTTACATTTTGCAATTAATCTGCGGTGTACATGCATTCCGAAACGTGAGTGTTGACCTGCAGGGCCACGGATCAACTATGGTCCGTTTCACCACTAAAAGACACCTAATATTAGCTGGAGTACAGGGCTGATATGTATTAAACCTCTAAGAAACGCTTTGGCTACATTGAATGCGTAATGTGTTACGGACCGTTTGCGAGCGTATGCGCCGTGCAATGTATCTTTTAATGGTCTACACCTGCTGCACACACGGCGTACGATTGTGTGAGTTACAGGCGAGACGGAGGGCTTTTGCTTTGGGATTGTTGTTGTTTCTTCAGTGTTTTTGGAGCTGGCACAGCGCTGTGAAACATCAATTTACTGTCAGCTGTTATCAGAGAACACAGGTGAGGGAAACAAATAAAAACAGACACTCTCAAAATGAAACTGCCAATACGCTCATTCACAGTCATTAAGTCGTTTCCTGTATATCGGTAGTTTTAATTTAAAAGAAAGATAGACACTTTATGATCCATTCTGTGTAAAAGGGCCACACACACCTTGCGTAAAAAATATATTTTTCTGTTGTTTTTTTTTACGCACGGAGCATACGCACCTCTACGCGCTGCTCTCGTGCCCGGTGTAGCCAGTTTCATTGATTATAGTGGAAGCGTTGTGTGGAACTTACGCTCTGCATAGGTTACACATGCAATGTAGCCAGCCCATGAGAATGATACCAAACTTTGACTTATGAGTCTAAAAAATCTTAGTAAAAAGTAGGACTGAGGACCTTTTTAATATTGAAAAAAGATAAAAAGTAACTTTTACCATGCTTTTATTGATTGCACCACATTATCATACCCGGATTTAAATCCGACCCATGGCCCTTTGTCATCCCCGCTTTCCTTTCATTCTCCATCTACTCTATAATAAAAAAGGTAATAAAAGCCCAAAGATCCATCCATCCATCCATCTTCATCCGCTTATCCGGGGTCGGGTCGCGGGGGTAGCAGCTCCAGCAGGGGACCCCAAACTTCCCTTTCCCAGGCCACATTAACCAGCTCCGACTGGGGGATCCCGAGGCGTTCCCAGGCCTGGTTGGAGATATAATCCCTCCACCTAGTCCTGGGTCTCCCCCGAGGCCTCCTCCCAGCTGGACGTGCCTGGAACACCTCCCTAGGGAGGCGCCCAGGGGGCATCCTTACCAGATGCCCGAACCACCTCAACTGGCTCCTTTCGACGCAAAGGAGCAGCGGCTCTACTCCGAGCTCCTCACGGATAACTGAGCTTCTCACCCTATCTCTAAGGGAGACGCCAGCTACCCTCCTGAGGAAACCCATTTCGGCCGCTTGTACCCTGGATCTTGTTCTTTCGGTCATGACCCAGCCTTCATGACCATAGGTGAGGGTAGGAACAAAAACTGACCGGTAGATTGAGAGCTTTGCCTTCTGGCTCAGCTCTCTTTTCGTCACAACGGTGCGATAAATTAAGCCCAAAGATGATCCATTTAAAAAAAAAAAAAAGAAGAAACTCTGTATCACTCTGCTTTACAGGTGTTCTAAAGTGTTAATTACATTAAGGGCGGTTATCTATCTTAGATTGTAACAAAGTGCACCGCAAGATGAATATATTTAATCTCAATAACATTTGAGATAAACTATGAAAGGTCATCAGAAGAGGACAAAGGGAAGAAAAGAAGCCTGGATATTTGAGGGCAAACCTTCAGGTTGCAGTAACGGCAGCTTACGTTGCCGCAATCTCTATGTGACAAAAGCCGACCTAGACAAATTAGAGAAGAGCAAGAATGAAGCTAATGACAACAACATATATAACATAAACATCAAAAACAAGCTAGTATATGTATCCTTTTAACCACCGGTGCTCATGAAAGGGAATACAATTCACAAAAAGGAAGAAGAATTATGACCAAAAACGTCATTAAAAATC
Source organism: Sander vitreus (assembly GCF_031162955.1). Classification (NCBI taxonomy): domain Eukaryota; kingdom Metazoa; phylum Chordata; class Actinopteri; order Perciformes; family Percidae; genus Sander; species Sander vitreus. The sequence continues at coordinate 11,177,211 of NC_135859.1, forward strand.
ATGTCCAGGCACTCAAGGTTGGTTACAAAAAGTGATAAAAAGGCCTTTAATACATAGAGCAAGACTTTTTTGGTCATAAATCTTCTTCCTTTTTATAAAATGTTTTATATCTATGATTGCTGCCACCTATTTTCACCTGCCAAAATACTGTATATACCAGCTTGTTTTTTCCCTTACTGAAAACAGTATAGTGGTACTTATTGAAAACGCATCAATTACATTTGTATAGTTCGGTGTTCGCCGTTTCAATTGCAACCGCTGCAGCTTTGTCCCGCCATATTCCAGGATTTCCGCGGGTTCTTAAAAAGTCTAAAGAAGTCTAAAATTTCTAAATCTAAATTGTAGGCCTTAAAAAGTCTTAAGTGCTCATATTATGCTTTTTGGCTTTTTCCGTTTCCTTTATTGTGTTATATATCTTTTTTGTGCACGTTATAGGTTTACAAAGAGAAAAAACCCAAAGTCCACCCCAAAGGGACTTACCATCTTCCAGAGAAAACACTGTTCACAAACTGCTCCCAACAGCTCTATTGTAGTGCAGCCTTTACTTCCGTGACGAACGTGTGTCACACACGTTATAATGCTCGCCTAGCTGCTAGCATGGCATGACCTCATGCTCTGCAACCGACAAGCTAGCAGTACTTACTGCTCACGTGCGACTCCCAACAAAGATGGTACCGAAGTGAGATGTCTCACTCTGTAGCTAAAACAGAGAGCTCAACACAGGGTGAAAAGAGGAGCTGCAGCAATGTGCAGTACAACAAATATATGGTGTTTTCTGAAAATTAAACCACATAAACCTATTCTGGTACAACCTCTAAATACAATTATGAACCTGAAAATGAGCATAATATGAGCACTTTAAATTCGAAGTGTTGTGTTCTAGGTCTTAAATAATTTTAAACCGGTCTTAATTTTCCTACGTCCATGTAACGCTACCTCTAATGCTCTTTACAATGTTTTTTTTTTTATTCTGTGGTGTTGTAGTTCTTTCTTTCGCTCGTCCAAATATAACTTGCTGTATATGTACAGATTGTTATTACTTTTATTCAATGTGAATACATTTATTTACTTTGCAAGTACTTTTGTGACGTGATACGTGTCTTAAATGTCATTCATAAAGGTCTTAAAAAGTCTTACATTTGACTTGGTGAAACCTGCAGAAACCCTGATATTCACAACTTTGAAAATACGTTGGTCGTTCCGTAGCAGAGATGGCGACCGTTGAGAGCGAGTAGTGTCCACTCAACTCAATGTTTTGACCTTAGTGTGCTGCATTTGGCCATACTTTGTGTGAACGCGCTATGTACTCAAAATAGCTAGTATAAGTACAGCGATTTCAGACAAAGCACTACACAAAGTGGCAAGCTAGTGTGCAGGAAGATGTTTATTCCAGAGCCAAATGAATGACTAAATAAACAACCAAATCTGTTGTCTCTTATTACTTTTAACTAATAAATGGCGCTTCCTGAACTCTCGTGTGATATTCAGTGTTTTCCCTCTCTTTGTGGAAGCCTTAGGTGCGTGTATTTGGCGGGGGGTTTAGGCGAACTTCCTCAAGAAAATGTTACGTTTTTCAATAATAATAATAATAAAAAAAAGATGCAATTTCCCTATACATTTTGTGTTTCTTTGTGGGATTTTGTCTCTTTGTGGGGTTTTGTGTCTTTGAAGTTGTGTTTTCTCTCTTTTTTTTTGGGGGTTGTTTTGGGTCTCTGTGGTCATTTGGCATCTCTTTGTAGTCAGTTTGTGTCCCTTTGAGGTAGATTTGCATCTCTATTTCACATCATTTTGGACTGTTATCACCATATCTGTGTCTAAAACGTTGGAAAAGCTAGAGCAGATAATACATTAAAAAACAAACGCTAAAAAAAGCTTACAGATAAAACTTGCTCATGAAGTCCAACTGGAACTATTAGATTCATTTATTCGGCTTAGGTGGTGCCCAAAACGGCTCAGGTGCTGCACCTAAACCTTATAATGGCAGGGAAAACCCTGATATTGCTTAAATATATTGATGTATTAAAATGTTACATGGAGCATCTTTTATTGACTCCCATCTTTCTGTTGAAGCTCCAAGGGTTTATCGCTTCCCTGTGTTTGAGAAAAGCTTCTGTGAGGAGCTGGTGGAGGAGCTGGAGCACTTTGAGCAGTCATCGGCCCCGAAAGGAAGACCCAACACCATGAACCACTATGGGGTAATGTATGCCTTCCTACAGGTTGAAACCCCTAAAAGCGCCGGTTAATCACTGCTCAGTCATTCACATTTCATCTTTATTGTGCCATGACATTTTGATCCTTGGCCTACAGCGGGCCATGCAGGGACTATGATGGATTTTCTAGGAAAGTCAAGAAATTATAGGGTCATTTGACAGTGAGGAACATGCATATTGTCGCTGTCGGACAGAAACCTTTTATCTCCATATTTCGATTTTCATAAATCAGAGCTATCGCCCTTTTACGTCCGTTAGCCTTTTTTTCATTTGGTGGAAAAACTACGGTTTTGGACATACAAGGTTTTCACCCGACAGCAACGTAAGGCCCGTTTCACATTGCCTGCGTCGCGTGAGTGTGGCGTTTCTGTTGCGTGGCGGCTGCGTGGATTTTTCTGTCTTTTCACACCAGAAACGTGTCTGATGCGGTGCTGCTGCTGCTAGCCTTGTCTGTACACATGTATGTTTCCCATTGATTTACTGCACTCAAGCAGTAGTATACGTCATGTTAAACATAAATATGTACTGATTTGATTACAGTAAAGACAACATCGGCAGTATTGGCGGCAAAATAGGCTACAGAATATTTCATTTTGTATTGATAGGTGCAATATTTGAAAATCGATAGTTTTTTCTTTTTCTTTCTAAATTACATTTAGATCTGCATTTATGTCAAAACCTAGAGACTTTCAAACATCAAAATGTAATTTATTAATATGTATTTGTGTCAAAATGACATATAAACATATTTTCGTATTCTATATTGCCTGGAAACGCTTCCAAGACGCTTGCATGTCGCGTGAAAAATAGCCGTCGGTAAGAAAAAGGTTAAAGAAATGGCAATTCAGTGTGATTTCAACCTTTTGTTGAATAGAGAGCGCCATCTAGTGAGCTCAGAAAATAAAGACAGTGGTTTGCGAAGCTTCATTTGACCATCACTAGCCGTCGGTCCTATTTCTAGCATGCACGCGGCCGCTCCGAAATCTTTTAAGCAGGCAGTGTGAAATCTCTAACCTGCTAACATGGGAGCCGGAATAAAAACGGACACGCCACGCAGCTGGCATGCTCACGCCACGCAGCCAGTGTGAAACGGGCCTTATGCTGCATGTCTTCAGGCCAAGATGGAGGCCTTCAGCTGAAACCTTAAATTAGGAAGATATAAAATGCAGAAACCATGAAAGAGCTCTGACTTACATGTAGAGTCTTAAGAAGGTCAGAAAATGAAACATGAGGGTTACGCTCTGTTATTTATGATATTCTTCTCATTTTCTCTCTCTTCCAGATCCTCCTAAATGAACTGGGCTTTGACGAGGGCTTCCTCACGCCCCTCCGTGAGCTCTACCTGCATCCGCTCACCTCCCTGCTGTACCCGGACTGTGGGGGACGCGGTCTGGACAGCCACAAGGCCTTTGTTGTTAAATATGACATGAATGAAGACCTGGAGCTCAGCTACCACTACGACAACGCAGAGGTCACCCTAAATGTTTCCCTGGGCAAGGACTTCACCGAGGGCAACCTTTATTTTGGTGATATGAGACAGGTGAACATATCAGTTATAACACTATACTGTACTATAATACTATTACTGCTGCTACTGTTGTTACTACTATTACCACACCATAAACCACCACTTCTACTCTTTGTAGCTGTATGTTTAATTATTTTGGTACGCTTGTTTGGTCGGATTTGGTGCGCGTCTGATTCACATCTACCAAAATGAACTGCACCAAGGGGGAAAACAAACTCTAGTGCAATTCAACCAAAGTAAATGAGGCAGGTGTGAAAGCCCCCACCCCCCCTTAGTTACAGAAATAAATCCTTTGTATTTTACTGGAGAGGACTTACCTCTTCACTTACCTTTTTTTATTTTATTTTTTATCTCAGAAACAAGCAGTATACCCTTTCAATCCAGTTATTTTTTTTAACTTACTGTTGCTGATAATGCTACTGTTGTTCCAAATGTGTACGTAACACAATTTCTAAGATAAGAAATGCAACTTAAATTGCAGCTAATCAGCTTTCGTTTTATTGTTATAAGTCTCTTTCGGATTGTACCTCAGACATGAAGCGGATTTTATTCTTTAGGTATGTGGAAGTGCAAGTTTAGCGATACTTGACTTGGAAAAACTGAATTTAGGGCAAAAATCCATTTGCTTACAACGTATTTGAAACCTACTGCTGCTTATGCGAGCGAGAAAGCAATCAAACTGGGAGCGTTAAGTGTACGGGCGCTGAAGTCTCATGCAGAAAGTAAGATACATCTAACTGATTATCTGGCGGCGGCTGCAGCTCCGGCCCCAGCACTACCTCCACACAGCTTAGGTCAGACCCACACAGCAGCTCCGCAACTCCTGTAAGCGACCTCTGTGTCGCTTTTGGATCAGAGCCAACAGAGCAGAGGTGCTCTGGGTTGGGTACCGAAACCCGGTGCCAATATGTCTAATCTACCGGCCGAATAGCAACGTGGATTTTGGTGCCTCATTTCGGTGCCACTTAAATGCCTGTGCTGCTCTCTGATGCTCTGAAATGCACATCAGAGGCAACAGAAGCATCGCTGCATGTGACGCTAGTTGCCCTTACACTTTGCAGCAGGTAACATTAGCCCACCGTTAGCCAGTAGCTGCTTCAATACAGTTAAATACTGAAAGGTAAATGGTGTAAAGGCAGTATTTCGTGCTCTCAGAGTTGTCGGCGAAACAACACCGACGGGATTTAATGGTACGTTCATTTACAGATGGTAAGCTGGTGGTGCATTCAATGTTATTGTATAATACCCTTTTGTCATCTAGTGGTTCTTCTTTTTGTTGTGTAACTGCAATTGACTGGTAAAATAAGTTTTGTTATAAGTAATTGTTATTAAATTTCAAATAAATCATTTGAATTTGACCATATGGCCTTAGCAATACACAAGCCATGCTCTTCTTTTAAGTTTAAACTTTAACTTTAAAGTACCGATGTTTCGGCACCAACACCATTTTAAAAGTATTGTTTTATGACCTGTATCTGAAAAACACAAAAGGATACCCAACCCATACTGTGGGTCCTCTACAGGGTGACTAGACACCCGTCCTATAATATGAATGAGGAAATCAGAGAATTGTTTCAGATGTTTCCCGACTCTGACATCTGACGTTTTTAGTTTTATTGTTAATGTTGTGTTATAGGTTTTAAATGTAATTCATAAGGGGCTTAACAAGTCTTAAAGGCCCTGAACACCCACACAGCTGTTTTCAGTTAATCTGGCTGACTGGACCTCTTCCCAGGACTGTGTGGGTGTGTATATACCGATTGATTGACATCTTCCTGAGTCTCCCGTTAGCTTTGTTGCATCTGTTAGGACAGGACAAATGACAGCTTTCTCATTCTTATTGGTAGAAAAGATTTGTGACCTAATAAATTTCCATCTAAGCTCTGGCCCACCTTCAACCTGAGCAGAGTCCAATCAGTCATAATAACTGAAATCACCTGTGTAGGTGTTCCCAAGGCTTTAAATTTGACCTGGTGAAACCTGCAGAAACCCTGTATTGTTATATTTCCAATGTCATTTCTATACAGTTATGCTAAATCATGTCTAAAGTAAGTGGTTGTGTTGGCCCCTGCAGGTGCCTTTAAGTGAGACTGAGTGTTCAGAGGTGGAACACAGGGTGACCGTGGGGCTCCTCCATCGGGGTCAACACATGCACGGGGCCCTGCCCATCTCCTCCGGCCAGCGCTGGAACCTCATCATCTGGATGAGAGCCTCACACGAACGCAACCAGCTGTGCCCCATGTGCAACAGGAGGCCGACACTGGTGGAAGGGGAGGGCTTTGCTGACGGGTTCACCAAACACCCTGAAGCACAGCTGAACCATTTGTGCGTTTTGACGTGACGTATCCCGCTGCTGTCAGCGTTTAATAAGGGAACTTTGGTGTCCCCAGGTTGTACAGTAATATCAAAAGAAGACACTGGCAGTGTCATGTCACGGGGAATTTGAGGACCCAAAAGCAGAGAGCAGACGAGGTAACGTTTGATTTCAAGGATTTATTCACAAAAAACACACCAACACAGAGAGTCCGGAGTGCAGAAGGCAAAAAACTTCTTCCAGAATCTTGAGAAAAACAAGAACAGGGAATCCCACAAACAAAAGAAGTCCGAAAACCAGGAAATAGAGACACAAGGAAATCCAGGAGGTACAGAACTTGACTTACGGAGACCATACACCAACAAACAAAAACGATCTGACACAAGACAGAGGGAACGCAGAAACTAAATACACAGGGTAAATGAGAAAACAAGGAACAGGTGACACTAGGGCTGGGGAACAGGTGAAACACATTAGAAGTGGGCAGAGTAATCAAGAAGGTGGGAAAACACAGGAAGTAAAACTAGAAAAGACAAGGGGGGAAAACAGACTATCAAAATAAAACAGGAAACAGAAATATACACAACAAAATATGCACAACCACAACAGGCAGACAGCAATACATGCAACTACCTCAGATGTATTCTGTAGGAATGAATGATTTTGAAAATATTTAAGTTTTTGCAACATACATTTTCTGTCAATAGACAGATATGCTACAGTATGATTGTTGCAAAGTTAATCAAGACAAAACTGGGTCAGAGCCATTAAATGGAACAAATTCTATTGACACATTTTGACTGTATTCCAAATTGGAATGATGAATATTTATTATTTGTACTATTAATAATACTAATGGTACTATAATTCTGTGATTGGTTTGGTGTGGTGTCCCATTTTGTGACGAGTATATGTATGACTGTCTCAAATATTAGTCCAATATTATCAAGCAACCCATACTGGTCAAGCCCCCCTATTTATATACAGTATGAAAGTACTGGTATTTGTGCCAAAGAATAAAAAATTAGGTTTACACTACTCCTGCTGTATCTCTTTCATTAACGATTCCAATACCTTAACCACGTTTATTTCACACGTCATCAATGTATCATTAAACACAATCTCATAAGGTACAATAATCATAAGCCGTGTGAAATGGGGAACCCCAAATAAGCTACTAAAAGCTTTTTGGAAGGGGCCCGAATACAATAAACAACAACAGATGATATACAATCCAAAAACTCAATTTACCAGAAACACAAAATAGACAATAGAAAATACAACAAAATACAGACATACTTAAACTAACAGACAAATACTACAAACGATCGGCGTGGCGTTTCTGTTGTGTGTCAGTTGCGTGGATTTTTCGATGTCTTTACACACCAGAAACGTGTCTGACGCGGCGGCGCTGCTGCTGCTAGCCTTGTCTGTACACATGTATGTTTCCCATTGATAAAATGAAATACCATGTTAAACATAAACTGATTTGATTACAGCAAAGACGACGTCAAAACCTAGATACTTTCAAACATCAACATGTCATTTATTAATATGTATTTGTGTCAAAATTACATATACACATTTGTTCCTATTCTATTTTGCCTGTAAACGCTTGCGTGTTGCGTGAAAAATAGGCGTTGGTCCTATTTCTAGCATGCACGCGTTTTCGGCGACTGAGACGTGCGTGTCACGCAGGCAGTGTGTAAGCTCTAACCTGTTAACATGGGAGCCGAAATATAAACGGACACGCCACGCAGCTGACACGCTCACGCCACGCAGCCAGTGTGTAACCGGCCTTAGTGGCGTTGGCATGAGCAAAGAAGTGTAGCAATGTGCACAGGCAGGGAAGAGGAAGACAGCAAACATGGCAAACATGGCTGCATTTCAATAGTGGTTCAACATGCCCTCGTTCACTTCCCATAAGCACTTGCCCTCGGGGGAATCCCCGCCACCATCTTAAGTATCCTTCCAATTGTCTGAAAAACTGAAGTGAACTTGGTGAGATCGATCCTCGGAGGATAAAATGGACCAACAGATCCCGTTGCTCTGGACGGAGACCAGTGAAGGATATTAGAAGCACTTTTCCGGTGAGTGCTGAGCGTTACTGTGCAGCCTCCAACTGAGAGAGATGACGTAAATGTGACGTGAGCAACCTGTCTGAAAGTTGGAAGTCTTCTGGTAGCTGTGCCAAGAGAAATCGCAATCATTCCGAATCTTGCAGAGACGGAGAGCGTAGGTATATGTAAGGAGATAACATGGACACAGGCTAATTATTGCTAACTAAAATGCTAGTTAACATTTGTAATTAAACTTGAACAGCGAATGTAAGTCAAAACCGCCTGCGAGCTTCTCCTGTACTATGTGGTAATTTCTCTACTGTGCGACAGTAAGTCGCGTGGTTATGACACAATCGTGTTACAAAAACGTCTGTTACAGAGCCATAACGTGAGGTACAAGGTAATGGAGCCTTTTATACATTGTTGTGTTTCTTTAGAAATAAACAATGGACAAATAGAGTCTTTAAACGCTTCAGATGTAAAGTTATTCGCTGTCAAAGTGGCGCCAAAATGAATGGCAGTCAATGGAATGCTAACGGGAGGTGATGGCTTGTTAGCATCAAAATGGAGCCATAGGAGCTACGCGTTCCGAGGAGAAGCTTACCCCCTTGGTCACTCCAGAGTTGGATATCACCCACAATGCATTGCAGTTATGCATTTGGTGCATACATCCATGGTTAGGTGGCAGTGATGTACAACCACTAAAACTCCTGTTGCTGACCCCCAAAGAAGGAAAAGACGAATACATTAAATTAATACATTTTAACCTTTTAAATTCCTATTTGTTAGCTTGATATTTTACTTAAACGTAATATAACTAATGTCATTTAATATTTACTTTATATTTTTTATTTAATAGATAGTTGTATGTGTGATTTCTTTATTTCCAACATTATCTGTAAATGCATGGATGAAATTCTGTTTTTGCAATTTTATATTTCGTATAGGCTTCGCCCTCTAAGCTACGCTACTGGGTTTATCCCTTCACGCATGCGTAGTCGTGAAGATTTCTTTCCCTCCCTTGCGTCCAGCATGGGCTTTCAACTACGTCCGCACAAACTGTATATAAACAGAGCGGACCCGTTGCTCATCTCCCACTTTTTCTTCAAGCTTCGCAGAAAGACCTCCATCTCCAGCAGCGTCTGCCTCTGCCCTGGCTGCAGTACCGGCTACATCCTGCCACCGGATCTCCACCCCCGCTGTGAAACCTGCCTCGGTGCTGTTCATGCCGGCAAGGCACTCATCACCGACGCCTCCTGCCAGTTCTGTGCCCGCCTGCCATCTAAAGAGCTTCAACGGCAGGCAGAAACTTTTCTGGCTTGCAAGGTCGTCTGACAGGGGGACGGCAGTTGGGCAGACCGGCGAGACACCGTCGACACCCTGGATCTGCATGATCCGCCATCCTCACCCTCGCCACGGCGTCCATGGTGTCGTTATCGAGGATTCAGGCGTGGCAGACTGTGGCCCAGCGAAACATCTGGCTCCACATGTCACAGCTACCCGCGGAGGTCAGACGCGAGCTTCTGTACGGCCCCATAGCTCCCGATGGACTATTTGTGCCCCGCCTACAGACGGCCACATCCCACCTTCACCGAGCGGCTGAAGAGGCAGAGCGGCTGCGGAGGATGAGCTCCTGGCAGCGCCGCCGCCATGACAACCGCCACAAGAGGAAACGCTACTCAGCCTCTGCTGCGGCTGCGTCCTCCTCCCAGGCTTCGTCCTCTGCTCCTCCGCCCGCCTCCTACCCTCCACAGCGGCAGCCGGCTCCTGACCGGCAGACTTCACGGGGACGGAGGACCATGAAGGCGGCACCCACCTGGTCTAACCCACCCCCTGAGCCACCCAGCAAGCAGCGGCGATGGTGGCAATGACGGGGCGCGGGGATCTTCTGTTCCTCTGTTGAGAGCTGGAAACACAACGCCCCTTTTAAGGGCCACTTCCATCCATCTAAAGAGCAGTTTCCCCTCAACCAAGCAGCCTTTGTTCCCACTGAACATTACTCTGACAACATGACAGTCGTTTCCCACACAAGCACACACCAGCCCACCGCTGCACGAGGAGCTCCACCGCTCTCTCACTATGCAGACAGCAGGAGCAAACGCTCACTCGCTATAAGCTACGCCGGCGGGACAAGGACGACAATGACCCGGTGGCCGCTCCCGCCCTGCATGGCGGAGACCAGCCGCCGCCCTTTCGACAGGGCCCTACTATGGGCTGGGCGACACAATCACACGTCTTATTCAGCGCTCCTTGCTGGCCATGTCTGTGAACAACACACAAGCATGCGCACGCCCGCTTTCAGAGCACAGCGCAGCATGGATGAGCCTGACACACATGGACTCATGGATGTCAAAACTGATAACACGGGGCTACACACTCCAGTTCGCCTCCCCTCCGCCTCGTTTTGCGGGCGTATTGGAGACAACCGTGTCATCTCAGGCAGAGTCAGACGTCATGACGTCAGAGCTGGAGGAGCTACTGTCAAAAGGGCCGATCTCCCACGTTCCCCCAGGCCAGGAGAACGGGGGGTTTTATTCCCGATATTTTCTCACTCCAAAAAAGACAGGCGGTTTGCGCCCCATTCTCGACCTGTCTCAATTCAACCCGTGCATCATTCCACATGCTGACTGTCAAGCACGTGTGGGAATGCGTACGCCACCACGAGTCTGTGGATCTGAAAGACGCATACTTTCACATCCAAATTATTCCCGGACACAGGAAATTCCTGCGCTTCTTTTTCCAAGGGGCCCATTTTCAGTACTCACTGCCCCCCCGCACTTTTTCCAAGTGCATGGAGATGGCACTTCAGCTGTTGCGGAAAAAAGGCATCAGAGTCCTGTTTTATCTGGACGATCTGCTCATTCTGGCTTCCTCTCGGGAAGAGGCAGCACTGCAAACTATGGAAGTTTTGCGACATCTGCAGACACTGGGCTTCGCCATAAACTGGCAGAAAAGTTCACTGGTCCCCGCACAATCGATAGTTTATCTGGGCGTGGACATAAACGCGATTGCCATGAGGGCCAGGCTGTCAGCGCCAAGACGAGACGCGCTGATGTCTCTGTTGTCACGCACCACGCCACACACGACAGTGTCAGCACTGTCTGTGATGCATCTCCTGGGCATGATCTCTGCGGGTGACGTAGTTGTTCCTCTGGGTCTCCTCCACATGAGGAAAATCAAGAGGTGGTTTCATCGCCAGCGCCTCGACCCCATACGCCACAAGTGGCGAATGCTGACCATCCCTCCTTCTCTTCAGTCAGACCTGGCATATTGGGGAAACCCTCGGACCCTGTCAACCGGGATTCCCCTGGGCAAGGTGACGTCATACGTGACAGTGTACACAGACGCGTCCCTTACTGGCTAGGGAGGAATGTGCGAGTCACAGGTGGTGGGAGGAGAATGGCCACCTCCCCCTCTCCCACACATAAGCTGCCTGGAGCTGTCCACGGTGCTGAAGGTTTTAAAACATAGCGGGGAGACATGTTGTCGTGCGGACAGACAATGTTACAGCAGCAGCGTTCATAAACCGTCGAGGCGGCGTGCGCTCGGCCCGGCTATTGGAAATAGCCAGGAGCCTCCTGCTGTGGGCCCACAGTCATCTGTTGTCCCTCAAAGCAGTTTACATCACGGGGCTTCTGAATCGGGCGGCGGACCTAATGTCGAGGGGAGGGCCCTCTCACGAGTGGAACTTGAATCCCTCTATTGTTCAGAAGCTGTGGAGCAGATTTGGGAAAGCGGAGGTGGATCTGTTCCCCTCACGAGAAAACACACTGTGGTTTTCCTTGAGCACACGGGACTATCCATCCCTGGCCCAGAACCCTCCTATCCTTCCCCCGGTCCCTCTGATCCCTCGCCTCCTGGAACGCATCCAGGAGGAGGTCTGCTTTCCAGCGCTGGTGCACGGAGAAGGGTGCGGACCCCATATCGTCTCCCCTGCCTCTCGTGTTAACATTGGTGGATAATGATTTAGCTCCGTATACAGTCAAAGCCTACGCGGCAGCTATCTCGTCCTGCCACGAAGGCTATGGAGAGAGGACGGTTTTTGCGCACCCCCTGGTGAAGCGTTTTCTGAAGGGGGTCAGGTGTCAGAAACCCGCCGTGCGCTCTCTCACACCCCAATGGGATCTAGCCCTGGTGGTTCGAGCTTTGGGGAAGCCTGGCACAAGCCTCTCTCAGGTTGCTATCACTACAAACGGCGCTTCTCCTTGCCCTGATGTCAGCCAAGAGAGTGAGCGACTTATGTGCGCTGTCAGTCTCACCGTCCTGCCTCTCCATTAGAGGGGACGGGAGCACAGCCACCTTACAGCCTAACCCCTCATTCACACCGAAAGTTCTGACAAATTCCTTTCGGTCGAGAGTGTTTTCCCTCAAAGGGTTTTTCCCCCCGCCTCATAACAACGATGCGGAGGAAGCTGCTCACCGTTTGTGTCAGGTGCGTGCGCTATCACAGTACATTTTATGCACGGCGGACATAAGGCAGACACGGCAGCTGTTTGTACATTATAGGGAACACTCCCAAGGAGCGGCCCTTTCAAAACCGCGTCTGTCTCACTGGCTGTGCGAGGCTATCATCCAGGCTTATAACGCAGAGGGGGCAGAGCCCCCCAAGGGCATCTGAGCACACTCTACGAGGGCATTATCGGCGTCCGCCGCCTTATTCAGACATTCAGCCGACATCTGCGCAGCGGCCTCCTGTGCATCCCCATGCCCATTCATCCGTTTCTATCTGCGTGATATGTCTGAGCCCTCCGTGACCTACTCGGTCCTGTCCACACTCAACGACGAATGATGCGCCGTTGAATGTGTGTTTTTCCCTGCTGTCCTCACCCCGCCTGCACTGGGTGCTGGGTGGAACGCGGGTGTCCCCATAATTATCAATCATGATACAATTCTCACTAACCGTGCACACCTTCAGTCATGGAATGATGTGCCGCTGCATGTGTACTCGTCTGTGGTCCTCATCCCCCCCCCCCCCCCCTCCCTACGTTGGGTGGCTGGGAGGAACACGGGCGCCCCATATTTGCAGTCATGTACTTTTCTCACTAATCATGCACGCCTACACTCATGACTTGGGCCTTGCAGCCAGCTAGGCCAAGTCATTACCATGGCAGGCTCTCTTATCAGAATAACGGTTTATCTGCTACAATCTCCTGTCAGTGCATTAGTGACAGAAGAGACAGAAGTAGTCTATGTTCTGTTCTGTTCTGCAGGTGGCACTGACTACATCAGCTTCGCCCTAACCCAGTAGCGTAGCTTAGAGGGCGAAGCCTATACGAAATAGAACGATAGTTACGTATTGTAACTCCAGATTCTATGAGTATAGGCGCAGCCCTCTAAGATTCGGGCCACCTGCTCCTGTAACATTAGCTGAAGAAAAAGCATGAGCAATGGGTCCGCTCTGTTTATATACATTTTCTGCGGACGTAGTTGAAAGTTGGATGCAAGGGCGGGAAAGAAATCTTCACGACTGCGCATGCGCAAAGGGATAAACCCAGTAGCGTAGCTTAGAGGGTTGCGCCTATACTCATAGAATCTGGAGTTACAATACGTAACTATCGATATAAGCATTAATATGATTCATCTTACAGATCGCAAACTTTATAAATCAGAAATGTATACAGCTGATTACCAGCCTCATTAAAATGAGTCTGCAGGATTTATGATGTATAAAACTCAGTAATATTACTTTTTGTAAATAATGTTTGTATAGCGCCCTTCATACAAGAAACCGGCATATTGTACAATAAGGAAATTGCATGACAAAAGCGGACATAAATCCACATAAAAACGGGGATAGAATGCCATAATTAATGGAAATAAGATGGAAAATAAAACACACTTGAAGCAGTAGCGCTAAGCCTACAACTGGCTGTCGAGCCATATGAAAGTGAACAAGGGCAGGTGCGTTTCATTTCAATCCCCCGCTCCTGCCCCACCCATTTTTTCTCTGCCCTCAATAGGTGCATCTCACTTCCCTTATTTGATAGCTCCTGTCGGCTGAAGCGCAAGTTTTTCTGTCCCTCCTTCGTAAAGGCCGTCTCGAAGCTCTTTTTTTCTGCCCCTAGGAGTGAGGAGGGATCACCAAGGAGCTATAAGCGAGGAGACATTAAAGCAGCCATTTCGGAAGCCTTATAGCTGAAATCCGTTGCTATCTCCGCCCATACAGCTGATGAATTAATGTGACGCTTCAAAGGAAAGGACGTCGCGTCCCTCTAAAAACATTTCCTTGGTTCTAAGACGTGAAGAAGGGAGGCAAGTGGAGGAGCCGGGGATGCAATTTAAGGGAAGTCAGATGTACCTCAAGTGGCCTCCGTATGGTATTACGCCACACCAAGGGCTGAGGGGAAGTGAGGGAGGGCATGTTGAAACACTAATGAAACGCAGCCTGTGAGTGTTAACAATGCAGGCTTTAGAATATTCAAAAACTCTTGAGGAATTGAATAAAGGAAACATTTTTTACTGTTTTTGCTTGTCAATCATTTTTATTGTTAAAATAAAAACGTATTAATTCCTCTTTTTAATTACGTCTTAAAATCGTAATTTAAAGCGTAACTTGGTGTGGTATGAAAAAAAAATTGTACTACATCCAGTACACTATCTTTTCCCACACTTGTTTTTATGTCAGTGATGTTGATTTCAGCCTGTTCATAAATGAAGAAGTCAACATTGCTAATATTAAACCAGTATAATGCGCTTGTTTTTTTTGTCATATTTTTGAATGGCCGGCTGTAATGTAATGTTTTCCCGTTGACCAAAAGTGTTAGGCTTACTGTTTTTGGGAAATGTGGTGGATCAGCAATCTGGATCAAGAAGAATGGAAGTGAACAGACATTTGTGATGATGTGTATTTAACTTTTGACGTCGCCAAGCCACCGTGTTCAACACAAGACAAACCACATGCTTTGGAGTAATGGCATTTTAATGACATAAATTACTGTATATCTGTCAATTTCTTGTTATTGTCATATGCATGAAGTGTTGTGGTGAAAGTTAGTTATGTTTCGATACAGACTTTGTGAGTAAAAGCACAAATATAAAACCTGTACGCTACATCTTGCATAATGAATCGTTCCTTTTCAGCAACATCAAGACTTTTTGGTTGTTTCTTTTTGTTCCAGGTTAATGTGCCAATATGGAGTGTCGAACTGGAGGGAAACGGGTAAAAGGAGAGCCGGTTCTCTGGGATCAGAGGCATACTACAACATATTCAAACGAACACCAAAACACAAATATGCAAAGGCTAACATAGTAGAAGACAGTAGACTTTACAACCTCATGGTTAATAGTGCTAGTTTTCTCTTTTCCTGGCTCAAAATCAAAGTCTGTACACACAGGCGGATGTAAAATTACTGTACAATAGGTTTTGATATTGTACTGATTTCAAGATTAGTTTGGATTTGGAGTAATTACATTAATAGTACAATATCAATATATAGCTTGTTATAAGTTAGTATCAAGATAAATATTTTCACATCAAATATATAATCCTATACATCACATACATATAAATATTTCCTCTTGTTAAGCCATAAGGCCATTTACATCAAACAAGTAAACATTGTATACATTTGTATTTCATATATGCAGAATTTGTCAGGACTGCACCAATATAAAAAGCAGATGAAGCTAAAACTTAAACCTCCCCAACTACGTCGATTGGATCAGTCCCATTTCAACCAGACTGTTAAGGTGTCGGTTTGCTCACAGCCGTCAGTCTGTGCCACCTTGTACTGTCCGCGTGTCAGACTGTTCGAGTCTCAGCTTTATAACGTGGTCTCGCTGCTCATGTCCCGAGGGTGGTGGTGATCGATGTCCGAGTCGTAGTCCGACTCCATCTCGATCTTGACCTGGGGCACAGGGCAGGCCATCCCTCGGCCCATAGGCATAGCCGGAGACGATGGGCACGAGATCTTCAGGTGGAGGGTGATGCTGAGGAAGGGCAAGCTCCAGTTACCATACACACCCACAGCCAAAAACACTGAGGGGGGAGGCCAGGGAGGGTGGAGGAGCTCAGCCATGTGACATCATGACCCCAGCCAAACACTTGAGTGAAATAAGCTGCGGTAGTGGTTGTCTGTGGCCATAATGCCTCATGGGTAAGACTAGGACTGGTGACTGGGATAGTCAAAGCCTGGGAAAGGATTTATACCATGAACATGGACGTTTGTTGTGGCCCTTTACATACTATTACTCCGAGAGGGACGGGTTTAATATAGTGAGCAAAATTAAAGCCACATTTGGAACCTAGGAGGTAGTCCATTTCCACCTTATGCCATATGAACTTTATGTATTTCTTTCTAAACTATTAAGGAAGAGACTGATGAAACTGATGCCAAACGTGAACAGAGGACCTTTTTATTAACAAGAAGGTAATGTGAAATAGTGATAAAAGAAAAAGTAAATCTACAGTATACCTCGATTTAATGACTACACTTGAATATAAATGAGCAAATCCTGGGTTTCTGAACATCAATTTAATAGTTCACAAATTAAACTAGTTTGTTTTGACTTGATACTATGAATTTTTCCTCTAAGTTCTTGTACCCCCTTAGGGTCCATCCTTAGAAATTATGGCATCTCATTCGGCTGTTATACAGACGACATACACATGTACCTGCCTTTGAAACGGAAAGATTCAAACTCTTTGAAGCCACTGTTGACATTAAAGCTTGGATGGCATTACATTGTTTAAAGGGCAACTATTATATAGCATTTTCAGGATAATACTTACATGTTTACATGCTTTAATGTTAAAAAAAAAAAAAAAGTGTCTGTAGGAGCGCCTGTCTCTTTAAGCCCCCCTCCCGCCAAAGTCCAGTCTGTTCTTATTGGCCAGAGTGTTCCTGGAATCTGAGCTCCGACAAAGTTTACTGCTGTTAGCATGTAGCTAGCTACCATAGTTAGCAGTGGGCACTAATAGAGTATAGCAGCACTTTCTACAGTCAATAATCACAGATAAAGGCTTTTTAACCAAATGCTACATAAACGGGAATGTTCAGGAGTAATGTGACCCAGAATTGGGGAGCATTTAACAACTCTGGCAGCCAAGATGACATTTTACTGCCGTTAGCATGTAGCTACATGCGACAATGTTAACACCACCGCAGTAGCGTAGTAAAAACAACACTCCAGTCCTGCCTATTATTTGACGTTTTGGCCACGTTTAACATGAAAATCCGATATTATAACATTGTAGATGTGTCAGAAAATACAAAAAAGCATAATCTCTCCGCTTTAAGGTTTAATAAAAGCAAAACTTAAGTCCTGATATTTGAACCAGGTGGTGCCTGTGATGCCTATCATATGGACCAGTGTTCCCTAGAGCCATATATGAAATCTACTGTTAAAAACCTGGTTGTGATAATGGACCTTAATGGATCTTAAATTGGACAAGCAGATAAACATCTAGAAATCTAGTATAAAAATCTAGCTCTTGCTAACTAAGGCTCTTATCTTAGGTCAGCCATTTTTATCGTTTAGAAATTTTGAAAGGGTTATACATGCTTTTATTTTGACCCAACTTTAGACTACTGTAATGCCCTTTGTGTTGGTGTTAAGTCTCGCATTGCCAGACCTTCCTCAACAGCGCTGCGGAGAAGGATCTGGCTAGTCCACACAGCATTCTGGGATGGGAGAAAAACGTGCTGTGGTTTATTGGCATTTCTTTAAACCAATCACAATCGTCTCGGGCGGCGCTAATCCCAGGACACAATGACTGTGCCGCTGCAAAATAGCCTCAGGAAGGAACTTCTTTTGGTGGAAGGTGTACGTTAATACGTTGGTCGTGTAACAGAAAACTAATCCGACGGAATTTTTGGGCGGCACCGGATCAATCCCAGAAGTGGAATGTCGTGGATATAGACTATGTTGGTGTGAACCAGGCCTCCCTCTCACGCTTGCAGTTGGTCCAGAACACTGCAGCTTGTCTTTTAAAAGTAACACGCAGCTGAGAGCACATTTCCCCCGCACTGGCCTCCCTTTACTGGCTCCCTGTACATTTGAGGATTTCATTTTAAGATTTAATTGTTTACGTACAAATCACTAAATGGACTAGCTCCAACCTATCTCTCCGACCTTTTACAACTATACGTCCCCCCAAGTTTACTCAGGTCAGATGGTCATCAAGGCTGAAGCACAGGGGAGATCGTGCCTTTACAGTTGTAGCCCCCAAACTCTGGAATGAGTCACCCCTATATGTTAGGCTGACCCCTACATGTTTTTAAATCCTGTCTTAAAATACATGTGTATTCACAGGCTTTTAACACACTATAATAGCTGCCTGTATATTATTGTCATTTTGTCTTTTAAACTGGTCTTTGTGTGTTTACTGTTTTTTTTGTTATCTTTGATTGTACAGCACTTTTTTAAATGTGCTTTATAAATAAATTTGGATTGGATTGTGTGTACTTGTGCAAATCTGTATTCAACCTTAAACCTTTGGCACTGTTTAAGTCAATACATGCAACATTATTTGTTCAACGAACGACTGAATGCATAACCATATTTGGAGGCTTTATCGTTTTAAATAGCTGTATAAACAGGTGGGTTTGTAAGAGTTGGTGATAGAATGCATTATAGGCAGGTGAAAGGCATGAAAGAAAAATCACATTATAGCGAAGTTTTCTACATCTAAATCCATCTCTCACAACATCTCGCAAAACAAACTAACATTAATATATAATCAGTTACACAGTCAATTCCAAACCATGCCTCTTTCAAAGCAATGCAGACATGATGTCTGAAATTCTGAATCTCCCACAAAGGAAAAAATAAATAAACAGAGTCAAACTAAGTATTGTAGTTCAATGTCTGGCATATTGAGAAAAGGTTACCAGAAATAGCCTAGCATCAGCTGCATTTTCAATGCAAACATTTCCATTGAAAGTGCTGCAGCTCCAGGTGCGGGTAGTTCAGAGAGCAAAAAGCTAGGGTCAGGCTAAATTTCCCATGCAGGTGTGAGCATCACAGACGCATTAGCTAAAATGATTCAGCACATGGAGGAAAAAGAAACAACCAAAACAATGATGCTTGTTGCATGTGGATGGATGGGTGGATGGATTATACAGTTGGACACCAAGTGGCCTACAATAAATCCTCTACATGTACTAGATTTACAACAGACTTAATATACCACACAGTATTTTTATTCATCTATTTGAATTCCATATGTGTTAATTAATCTGAACAAATAAACCTGACGATTGCCTTTGCGACACAGAGCAAACTATACAGCATGCATTTCAGGTCATCATCCTTCACCTCAAAGTCACAGCCTTTCATAAATCAATCAATGAATCAATAAAGAATTACAATATGCTGATTTGTGTGTACAAAAGGCAGTGCAGTGCACATACTGTGAGACATTTAGCACATGACACAGGAAGAGTAGCAGCAGGATTATACAGTTAATAACATCACAATGATCTGCATTGCCTTAAAGTGCATGGAGAGGAGACTGAGCTCAGACATGACAATGAGGGGAAACTGGACTATGAGGACAATGTAACGTGTAAATAATCTGTCAGCAATTGTGGATGCACATGTCCACCCACAAAAGTGACCATGTGACTCATTTCCATTTATTATGAAAATCGGAAAATGAACAAAGGAAGGAATAAAAAAGTTTTATAGGGCAATCATGTGTTAAAGGCTGTGTAATAAAACAATGAATGAATTAGGAAGTTAAACAATACAGTTCACAAAACCTTAGACTTTTATGGGGAAAAGCACCATAATATAATGCAATGCAACACCATGTCAAAATAGGGGCTTATAGGGACTACTTTCATGCTACTGTGTCTCCTTTGGTATTTGTGTTTGCTGTGATCATTTATCTAGCTGAAGCTTTTGATAAGTGTGTATAGACATATTTTTATTCACCCAAATTACAAAAAAACATATTACAACTTACTTGCATTGGTCGTTTGATTTTGAGAACTTCTTTCTATCAAAGAAATAGCCACATAGAGATTTATTTAGTGTGAAATGTGTTTTGTGGATTATATAGTATATCAGGGAGGGACAATGTTACTGGAGAGAGCTGCTGCTACTCTTTTTTAACACATGTTTTCATTGCTGAGAGCACCACAAACAAAATGTCATTACCTCCATTGTTTTGCAGGGAGGCATAAAGAGGCAGACATCTCAAAACCTGGACAAATAAAGTGAAGTATGCGAGTTTGTTCAGACAGTCAATTCGAGGCTGCTGCTACACTCACATGGCATACTCTTCAAACTGCAACATGTATCTAAAGCATCCTTTTAACCATGGTGGTGTACTTAAGCCATGGGTGCTCTGCTCACTCTTTTGCTGCCATGCCTGCTGCCACACTGCTCACTTGAAAGCTATGCTGTCACTTGCTTTCTGTGGCATTTTTATACTCAACACCCGCATCCACCTGTAGGCTCTGAGTCTACACAGACCTCCAAAGGGGAAGTTATAATTGCTGAGCTCCACTCCCTGCCTGCTGTGTCTTTGTGGGGCGTGATTTAGTCAGAGCCTAGATGCTAAATATGTATACATATTATACATTCACATATCCACGAGTTGGTTGACTGAGCTATAACTCACTCAATGGCTATGTACCACTAGAAGTAAGGGAGAAAATAGATTTTCATTTCATTTTTGCACATTTACTTTGTATGACAAAATGTTCCCATGCACACAGGCTCATGCTAGGTATCTGTCTGTCTGTGTAATAGAGCAGTGCTTCCCAAACTTTTCTTTACATGAAGGACCCCTAAACTGACACAAATTAGACCACGGACCCCCGTATTAGGCTCCCCCATCTAATAGGATTTTTGCTTTTGGATGTTTTATTACAGAAAGTGTATCAAACCAATGACCAAAATAGTCATACATTCTGTCATTGTGTTAGTTATCGATGGAATTATAGTGAATATAATTGATTACCCTTTTTGCCGTGGATCCCCTGGAACCCTCTCAAGACCCCACTTTGTGAACCACTGCAATAGAGGGTGTGGGTGTGTGTGTGTGTGTGTGTGTGTGTGTGTGTGTGTGTGTGCGTGCATGCGTGTTAAAGAGCGCTGTGTGTGGCAGCAGACTGGCAGTACGCTCCCCACTCAGACTCTGCAACATCAGGATTGACGAGATCTTTGTAGGGGATGTGCAGTTTGAGGACACAGTACCTGCGATCCAAATCTGAATCTAGGCTGGGGGAGTGGTTGGAGTAGGCGCGCCACTTGTCCTGCAAACAAGCACAAGCACATGATAGAGACCCAGATCATCAAAAATCTTGTGTCATGATCCATCATTCCTGCAGGGGGCAGCAGAAGCCGGAGTTTCTCACCTCCTCATCGCTGTCGTCTGGTTTGGGCTTCTTCTTCTTCTCCTTCTCTCTCTCCTTGTCTTTTTCCTTCTCCTTCCCCTTCTTTTTATCGTCGACCTTCTTCTTCTCTTTCTCAGGAAGGAGGTCGTCCATCCAGGCCAGGTCGTGCTGGGAGAAGACCATGTCCAGCATCTTTCGGATGACCATCAGACCCAGAATCTGAAGGGTTCAACACAGAGATCCACAGATACACAAGCCTCATTTTAACTCCCATTAACATTCATCTCACATCCGAGTCGTGGTCTGAACATGACTTAAGTTGATGACATTTCTAAATTACATTATTATGTATCACGGATATACACAATGAAATCAGATCACTTCCCCTCTCAACATTTACGCTCTTTAAAATTGACATTAAACCTCTGTCATGTTTCTTTACATTCACTGACATCCGAAAAATCTATTTTTATACGGATTGAAAATGCTAGTTGTATCTGTACAGGAAAGATTATTTCAGTTTCTGTTGTTTCTATCCGTGGACTGGATATGCATTGTTTCAGCAACAGCACATGTCGGACCACCTCCGGAGCATCTTCAAAGCATTCTGGATGCTTGGGTAGAACCTTGATTTCATGTGTTTTGCTACCAAATTAAATAAAATGATCTGATCTTAGAGGATGCATGTTAAAACCTTGTGTTAAAAGCAAAACAGCTGCCTCTCTTCCGCCATCCGCGACACAACAACACAGGTTTCATCAAAAGCTGTGCTTTTGCAAATGTGAGCATTTCATCACATACCATAACGGGGAAGACGATGGCCAAGAAAGTGGATTTGAGGGTCCAGAGCACAGCCAGACATGCAATCTGGACCAGCGTGAACAGGTGTACCTTCCTCAGAGGAACGTGACGGAGGTAGGCGTAATCGGGCTGGTGCTTGGACGGCATCATGTACAACTTAATCCTGTCCCAGAACTGTGGACGACGATGAGACAAAGGGGCAAATGGATGAGAAGAGCAACATGTCTGAGTAGCACAGGTTACTAACGTGCAGATCTCCATGAATGATTAATCCCAAAGTATTTAGGGGGATTTGTATGCGTCACAGCTCAGCTTGCCTGTGGGGTGAGTTGGAGGAAAGTTACTGAGGAGCACCTGCTCTAGCACCGACTCACTGTGCCCCAAGTTATAGGTTTTCAGACTCATTTAGATGAGATGAGTGAATCTAAATGCATCTGTAAAGTTATTATTCTAGATTTTGGTTATAATTAAACACCTGGCCTTTAGAAGCAGACACTGACACATCCAGTACAGCCACCCACAGGTACAGTTTATGTATTCAGCCCAGGGTTTAACATCTTTTATTTCTCTATTCCATGTAATATGCACTTTTACAAAATTTGGGATCTTATAGCAAATTTTCCATTTTATTTCCAATGTTATTCTGTTGTCTCTGCTATCTGTAAGGACACTATGTATGCCTGCCTGCTTGTTTGTTTACTTGGCAGCTTTAAATAAACCGCTTCCCGCCTGCTGTCAGTAATGCAATAAGTGAGATGTCCAGCCGCAATAACTCAATTTATCATGACAAACAACATCAAAAGCTGGCACACAGCATACCTGGATTCCACTGAGGGACGCTACGCCCATGTAGAGGAAGACACCATACAGCACGGGCATGGGGATGAACTACAAGCAGCAGGAAGGCCAGAAAACATGTTATTACAGTCACTGTTTAGAGTTCGCAACATCGCAACGTTTAAGTTCTTAGATTGCTAACACAATAGACAGTGAAGTATGGAGTCCCAATGTGCTCAATATCAAATAAATAAACAATATGGACAAAATGATCATCCAATGAATACATTGGAAAACATATATAAATGAACCAAATTAAGTTAAGTGTTAAATTATTTTTTATTTCATCATAAAATTGTTTCATTTCAAAATGTTATTTTTCAAGTCAGTTTTTATGTCACATTGGCATTTTTCTCATTTCATGTTGATTTTTTTCATAATGTCACTTCTCATTGTCAACTTGCCAATCCCATGTCCATATTAAAGGGGTGATAGGATGATTATATAGGGTATTTCACACTGTTCCTTAAGGTCTCCGAATAGGGTATGTAACATTGGTTGGGCTGAAAATGGCCCGGGTGCTGTTCTATGCGCACTAATGCAACCCTGTGAAATAGCCCTAGAACGAAGAGGTTTTCTCCCTTATATGATATGCTCATGAATATTTAGATGAGCTGCGTGCTGATTGGTTGGTTTACAACTAACGAAGCACACACACACACACAGCCCCTCCCCTCTGTGCACACCGCATCTCCTTGTCCCCCCCTCCCCGCCACCACACACACACACACACACACACACACACACACACACACACACACACACACACACACACACACAGCACCACAATCCCTTTTTTCTCAGCGGATAGACTTCCTAACCGGCCGCTGCTGCCTGTACAGACATGCCCAGATATAACCGGCCGTGTGCAGCACAGCGGCCGCAGCGTCGCTGGAGCAGGAATGAATCACAACTCACGCTGTAGCTAGTTCAGTGTCTCAGCCCGGGGACATTTAGTGGAGAGTTAAGCTCACAGGCAAACGGACAGAGTTGTAACTACTATGTTCTTATCATGTCTCGTCCTGGTGGCTCAACAGCCCCTTGTTCCCCGAGGATCCATGTTGGGAACAAAAAGAAAAGTCAAGGTACCGCGAACTGCCGCCGTCAGGCAGCTCCACAGGAGCTCCAGCAGCACACAGCCCATTGCAAGTCCTCTGTGCTGCCGCGTTAGATCCATAAGTCCCGCTCCATTGTCCGATATCTACTTGTTCTAAACACTTTTCTCTTGGCCAGTATTCCGTGGTACAGCCTGGAACACTGCATTTACGACTTCATTACGGTTCATTTTCAATATCCATGAAAAACTTCCAAACACACCGCAGCTTGCAGCTAAACTATATGTGTGAGATCTATGTGACCTACATTCCGAACACCAGCTGGTCTCAGACCTGTGGTCTGTAGCTATGTCAATTTTGTTGCGTAACAAAGAGCCAGAGCCAATTAAGGTACAGCCACCGAGTTGACGTCAACTATTAGCTTCGTTCAGATTCGCCCGTTTTCAGCAGCAGTTTCAAATTGTGAGATTTGCATAGGAAAGAGGTGTCAATGGGACATTGAGGTTCTATGTATGCCTATTTTACCCACCGAACTGTCGTTATTCAACTATGACAAGGTAAACACGGTTTTGCATTCTATGACCCCTTTAAGCTAGCAAGCTCAACGAATGCTACCAAATTAAGCCAGTTAGCTAGAGCAACAACATTGCCAAGTTTCATTTTAATCATTTTATTTAGAAAAATATTTGTTCCTTAATTTATATATTTTAGCCTATCTAGTTATATGATTATTTTCTATCTCATAGTCTCATTTATTTAATTTTGAACACTTTGGGGTTCCGTAGTTTAATGAACTGTATTAGCTGATTCTTGGTATGGACATTCACTTCGGTACATTGGTCAGAATGCATTTGACAGGACCCCAGTATAAGTTCAACTTGACCACTAGTAAGAAAACGACCACTAATATATATTACATTGTTGGGAAAGCATTTGTTCAGGTCTTACTGTAATTCTGTCATTCTTAAGCGTGAGTAACCTATATTTAGATGGCTTTGTTCTCTATTACAACCACGCTTAAAGCAATAGGAAACATCACACAGAACAAAGCCGTGTATTGTTCATGCTGGACAAAAAAACTGAACAAACACGTGAATTATCCACCGTACACTTCATACCTTAAGTATTGGAGCGAGGAAGATGGAGACTCCGGTGAGGGCAAACACCAAAATGCCAGTCATTCTTTGTTCTCTGTATATTGGACATTGTTAAAATATACACAAGTAATTGTCAAGTCAATTTCACAAGGCTCACTATTTCAACTACAAAGGACTCATAGTGTGATATTGCCAGTGGCAGCCTGAAGGGATTAAGTTGATGTTTTCTTTTTATTTCTGTCTTTTTATCTTATTGTTAACCAACCTGACCCCGAGGAACTGAGGCTGCTCTCCGGGAGCGCTTGACTCACTCTCCATCTTCAGAGAGTCGATGTGGGCAATGGAGATGACGGTGGCAGCGACGTACCAGGGCAGGCCCATGAAGGAGCAGACGGCCATCAGGACGCCCACCCAGAACAGGTCCAGGTGGTAGCCACAGCCTTTCTGCCAGGGAAATTTGTTTAGATTTGTTGTTTGAATGTTACTATGGCAGTGATGTTTGTTTGTTTTTCTTAAGAAATACATTTATTGATGAATGGATTTAATCAAACAAAGTGCAATATATCAGAGGTGGCAACATTCAATAATACCATTTTAAAATCATTATGAAAAATCTTTTTTGATGATTATTGTATCATCAATAAATATGCCCTAAGTAAGTACATCTACTCAAGCCCTGTACCTAAGTACAAATTTGAGGTACTTGTACTTTACTTATTCTGTTCTTTTCATGCCACTTTCTACTTCTACTCCGCTACATTTCAGAGTTTTATTTTGTACTTTTTACTCCAATACATTCATCTGACAGCTTTAGTTAATAGTTACTTTACAAATTATTTTTTGCACACAAAACACATGCAGTTTATAAAATATGATGTTTTATTATAAATTAAACTACCAAACCCTTACTTAACGTTACGTTTCCAGTTTCTAAAATGTGAGGATTTTTCTGCACTGAGTACTTTTACTTTTAATAATTTAAGTACATTTTCCTGATGATACTTACATACTTTTATTTAAGTAACATTTTCAATGCAGGACTTTTACTGTAACAGAGTATTTTTATAGTGTGGTATTAGTACTTTTACTTAAGTAAAGGATCTGAATACTTCTTCCACCATTGGCCCTACCTTGAGTTTGTTCTCCTTGCGGTTAACAATGACGGCACTGATCTGCTGGTCCATGAAAATGAGGATAGTGACAAGGAGGGCAGGGACAGCGCTGGCCAGGTAAATCCACCACGGGTTCTTACCAAATGGCATCACCAGCCAGCCACGATCCGGCCGAGTTGGCTAGTGGGAGATGAGAGGCCACTTTATTTCCACAACTGAGCAGTCCAGTTCCACTGAGGTACATGAACATTTTAGACAGAAATCTGTATCTATAATGGAATCGTTAAACATTTTGGGACAGACACTTCATTACTTTCTTGCAGAGAACTAGATGAGAAGATGGGAAGTTACTGCTCCCAACCAAGAAAATTGTACAGCAATAGCCCCTCTTAAAACCACAGGCTTGACACTTATAAGTAGACTTTTTTTTATTTTGTACCTTTGGAAGGAGCCAGAAAAGATGTTTCTACCTGTTTCCTGTGTATGTGCGATGCTAAGATAGACTAATGGCGCTTTTCCATTACGTGGCATCTGCTCGACTCGACTCTACTCGCCTTTTTTGGTTTTCCATTACGAAAAAAAGTCCCTGGTACCTGCTAACAGGTACTTTTTTTAGTACAACCTCAGTCGAGGTTCCAAGCGAGCTGAGCCGATACTAAAGGGTGACGTGAAAGCAACAGAGGGGGGTGTCCTGAACAAAGCCGCCATTTTTAAATAGTTTAGCCAGCTGTGTTTATTTTTGCTGCCTCCAGCTTCATTTGAAACAAAATGTGTCTTCTGGCTGTGGCAACAACAACACACCTTCCACATTCTGTGTGTGTGTCGCGTTAGGTCACGGCAGTTTACTGTGGCGCCGCTATGACGACCAGCCACACTGAGGCGGTACTAAAACCTGCAATGGAAAACGGACGGACAGTGAGGCGAGTAGAGTCAAGGCGAGTCGAGCAGGTACCATGTAATGGAAAAACGCCATATCTGTCTCCTGGCTCAATCTTCATATTTAATGGACAGACGTAACAGTGGTATTAATATTCTTATCCAATTCTCAGAAAAGAAAGCAAATACGTGTATTTCCCAAAATGTAAACCCATTTCTTTATAGCATGGATGATCCAGTCTGGGAAAGCATTTTTTTGTCAACCAAAAAAATTTAATTACTGTGATTTGGTTTAGCTTGTGATGTCAAAAACTGAGAGCAGCTAATTTATTCATCTTATTATTTTTAGAAAAGATAATTTAATCTTAATTTGAAAAGAGTTTGAAAAAAAACTTGCTGTACCTTAAATTCTGTGGGGACGATTAACTTGGGAGTTTTGAGTCCCATCAACATATCAAGCCCCACAAACGTCATGATGGACATGAAGATAGAGAAGTCACTGATGAGTTTCCTCAACTGGTGCCACAGACAGAGAGAAACATAAATGAGAAGGAAAAAAACAAACATTTATTTGCAAAACTGAAATCAGAGACAAGATCTGATAGTAGGCAACTTATATATATTGAAAAAGCTGAGCCGGTACTGGCTTCACTCGAGTCAAAGTATCATCATTGTGTCTGAAAAAAGAAGGGAACAGCTTTGTTTGTCTGTTTGACTATTCACTTCCTGTTAGATATCAGACACAGGACAGATGACATGTTGGGCCTGAGGGTATTGTACCAACATGGCTGGACAATCAAAAACAGGTCACTGTGCTGCTTAAAAGTACATTAATTTACGAAAGGGACATTCAGTTGGCCATCTGCCTGAAAAAGTGCCACATAGTCTAAAAATGAGCTTGGTACACATTGTTTTAATACATAGTTTCTCCGACTAAAAAGTGAAAAGTCATTGTACACCCTTTAAAAACACTTAAAAACGCTTTTGGAAACTTACTTCAAAACTTTGGCACATGTTGCACTGTTGTTTTCATTATTGTGTACGTTTGGTAAATCAGTTTTCATTATGTGTTCACTATCTGCATTTAAATTAACCTTAAGGTACCCTGCCTGCGGAGTTTTTGGCAACTAGAGGGGCTGTTGAGATATGTTTTTAGAAAAGTGCTCCTGTTTAGTTTGTCTGTCTATAAGTCCACCTGTCCGGCTTTGTGGAACAATAACAAAGAAGTCACCCGCAGCACGCTAACGTACAGAAGTAAACATGGAGAAGGCCACTGCGTATTATCATTCAACATACTTTTGTGTGACTAAACTAGGGCTGACCCCTGAATGCGACATGGTCAATATTAATAAACTGTTATAAAACTAAGCAAATACAATAAAGTTTGAAAAAAACTAAGCAAAACTAAGCGCCCACTGTGTGCAGCTGCGGCCATGGAGCTCAGGGCCATGTTCAGCAACGCGTTTTTTAAAACTGAAACAGGGGTGCATTGAACCCCCTGTTGCGTACGCAAGCGCTCTGCCTTCTTATTACCACAATTTTACAGACAGGTTTCTGCTGATTGGGTATCACCTGTGACACAGCCAAAAGACAAAAAGACTAAAATCTATTTTTGCTGCCTTACACCTTGTCTTCCCCTGCCTCTCTCTCAAACACAGACACTGTACTCTGTCCAGTTTGGGTGTTACCGTTTTAATATCATCCCCTGCCTTATATTCTCTTTATTTCCATGATCTCCTATCTATGGACTGCTTCGCTTTAGCAAGATTTTTTTTAGCAACTAACTACATGTTAAACTATTTATTCTTTATTTCTGACAGTACAGCACAGCTCTAATTGCACGTCATTGGCAGCTGCAGTAATATTTTCTCATAGTTTCAGGTCCCTTTATATCACTACTGACACTGCTAAATGGGTTATGTTTTTGTCTGCTGAGATTTGACAGCAGAACCTCTGAGGTTTCTTTTTTACTATTTGGAAACCTTTTTTAAATAAAACTTGCCCACAAAATGGAGCAGAACAGGTACCATTATAAAGCGATTTGGGGCACTGATTATACTAATGATCAAGTCCTCATGAACAGGTGGCTTGAAATGAGCAACATACTACATGTTTGTGTAGTCAAGAGTTTAGTGAGTCCAACTTGGAACACTCAAGTGTGATTTAGGATAAGAATACAAAAAAGTTCTTGCATTAGCCCCAATTAGTTTTGGTGAGAAACGCTAAATGTAGGCATACCTTTTGTTTGTTTACACAAAGGCTACGTTCACACCGCAAGATGTTTTTGCTCAGATCTGATTTTTTGTTAGGCTGTTCACATTACCTTTTAAAATGTGGCCTATATCAGATTCCAGTGTGAACTGTATTTGGTTTTGACCTGACCCGCATGCGCAAAAGAACAATAACAATGACATCAGACACAGCCATCCATCCATGGATGGATGGATGGATCAGACACAGCGCGCTGTTGCACTAAAGTTAGGTAGGTTATTGAGGAAGTAAGCATTTTCGCTTTTATTTCAAAATGTTTGTGAAATGGCAGCCACAACATTAATGAGGAGGAGAAGAATGAAGAGAAAGAGAGCTAAATTGGCTATTTTGGCCTTTTGTGGGGTTATGGCTGCAAATTCACTATAGAGGTCTGTGTGACCGGACGACCGATTACACGTCAGGACCGCTACGGGCCTCCACCAGAGTTTCCTCTGGCTTCGCCCTCGCACGTGCTCATGCTCCACCTCCCCGACGGTGTGGACGAGACTGGCCGGTGGTGCGCCCGACCCCGAGGGACCGGGACCCCGCCTCAGCCAGCGCGTCGCCACGGGGCGACCCTCTGACTCTTGCGCGCGTTAAAATCCTTGGTCCGTGTTTCAGGTGGGTTGCTGACATTTACGTGAGCCGATCCCCGACGCGACGCGGTTGGGGCACACTGAGGACAGTCCGCCCAGGTTGACAGCTGCACCGGGAGCAGGGGGCCCCGCCCCTCCCCGCGGGGAGAGAGGGCGCAGCAAGGGTTATTGTTCACACTGCGGCCGCATTGAAAAAAATCTGATCTGGGTCTTCAGGACCACATATGGAAGTGGCCTGAATCTGATCTGATCTGAGATTTGAGTGTTCACACTACTTCTGAAGAAGTCTGACCTGGTCACTTGACCGGATTTGGGCCACTTTTGCCTGCAGTCTGAATGTAATATCTGAAAGGCTCCTCGGGGAACCTTTGAATTTAACTGGATTGCACTTATTCCTCAAAGTATTTTGTAACTTTTTTTGTTGATTAAATAAGATACACAGATAGATTGACAGATAGTTTTGTCACCTTAGTGGGGAAGTAGCGGCTGAACTTGAACTTCTTGAGGGTTACAGTCATGGAATAGGTGCCGAAGAAGAGGATGAAGGACATGAGGGCCAGATCAGGGACGAACTTGCATGACTTTCCCACCAGAGAGCCTCCGTACTTCAGACACTCCTTTTTGCTCAGCTGGCTCCAGTCCAGACCTGTCACATTTAACTGGGATGGTGGGTGCCAGTGTTGGGGAGACAGGAGAGGATGAAGAAGAGTGAAATATTTTGACACAGACATAATGTATACCCTTTTTACCAACACAATTTGCATCTATGAGCATTTTTTTAAGGGTAAACTTGCTAAAAATAGCCGATAGATTCCTCTCCCAATGCCAAAAGAAAAGTGTGCCTATCTGTCTTTTTTCTGCCGCAATAACCTTTCCAACACAGTGCACAAAACTGCAAACTCTCCTGTACATTCACTTGGTATCTTCGCTAATAAACTTAAACTCTCCTCGGCTCAGACCGATCGCTCTGCATTCACCATCACTCCAACCACCACACACTCCCCAGACACCGCCACACAAACACACACTAAGCACTGGCTCTGCTATTCTCCAAAAGAGATACGCTACTCTTGTTTCTATGTTTCCATCACTGCTGATCAGAGCTGGAGCCGATAAATACCCGTGCCTACTGCAGAGTCATTTGTCCCGGGAGAGAATGCCGATTGTAACCTTTCCCACTGCAGACAAAAGCCAGATGTTAGTGGGTGTTAGTGGGGTTTTTTGGCCAGTGGGAAAGGGGTAATAGAGGAAAATGTAAACAGAGACAGAGTGGCATCACAGATGTGAAGTTATAATCCAGAGTCAGAGAGGATGATGGGATAGATGTGACAACAAACAAAGGAGAGAAAGAGGAGAGCAAAGCGAGAGCGGCGTTCATACCTGGGTTGGCTGTAAACAAAACATGTTGCTGTTTTCTAACAATGCTGTCATTTGGGCTTTAAAACACCCCCTGTAGTTCATTCGTCGAAATGTTTCTGACCTTTTCATAAAACATTCAGCTTGAAATACAATGCACTAAAATAGGCAAAAAATGAAGAAGAAAAATGGAATGAAAACAAGCACTTACCCCAGAGACACTAGAGCTGTTATCTGGCATTGGAGCTAAATCATTGAAGATCATTGCAGTCACTGTTTATGAATGGGAGAAAGATGGGCAGAGACAGGGGGGTAATGAGATAGAAAATGAAAAGGGGGTTGAACATAATGAGAATCCAACAGCTGGACATTGCAGAGAGCACTCCGAGGCCCATGCAGACAAACAAAGAGGTACTCACTTGCAAGAGACAGCAGCCAAATTGTTTTGTGCAAGGCGAAAACAAACAAGAGACAAATCAGTTACAGAAATCAATGTCAACAGAAATTACTGTAAATCACTGCCAATTTCAAAAATGGTTAAGAGATTAGTAGAGTAATTGGCACATCTTAGAATGCAGAAGTTGGTAATCATCATAGATAGCAACAGCCCAACCAATACAGGTTACAGATATTTAATATACTTGAGATATTGGAGTGTTCGGACAGCGATATATACAATACACAACTTATCTTTTACATAAACATATAAGCTAAAAAAAAAAGTAAAAGGACCCTCTATTTGGCAATATCGTATGTCCGCAATAAGCCAATAGCAGCCGATACATATTGGCCTGGACAATTTAGCAGTCAGCCTTGAACAGTAACCACAGATAACAGCAAAAACTCAAAAGAGATATAGGCTAATCAAAGTTATCTCAAAGTTATGTGGCACTAAAGCTGCGAGCAGGAATCATTTTTACAGCTCAATAATGCAACAACATCCCAAGCTACAACATTAGCTGCTGACAATGTATTGAAAAGCTACATCACAATGGAGTTATATCCACAGGACAAGCGATGAGCAAACATGGGCAATCATGAAATAGATTTTTTTAGAGTTTGAGATCTTGTAATTTGTTGCATTAAAAGGTTTGCCATTCTGCTCCTGACTGTTAACCCTCAGATGTTGAAGCGTTCACCAATAGGGACAGTTTTGTTTGTATTACCCCAGTTTAAAAGGAAAATGTATATGCAACTGAAACTGATGGCAGGAAATGATTTCATTAACTTATGGTATGCTCTGGAAAATGGTTGGCAGTGTATATGTAATTAGTACCTAATTGTCGGCAGAATTTAATATGGAAAAATAAGGTTACCACCCTTCACTAATGAGAACTAGAGTCTTTTCTCAGTTCAAGCTCTACATTGTTACTTAGGCTAATAAGATTAATGTTCTTCACTATAACGGTTTGATAAACTGAATACAGGTGGTTTTTGTCTCCTCTAGAACCTGCCTGTGTCATCAGGCTATTGAGCCCAAAAAGAGACAATCGTAGTCACCGATACACCCCCCTGCATATCCCTGAGTCAAGGGTTGAACTCACTCAGGTCTGGAGCCAGGCATTCGCACTTGTAGGTGGTGACATAATCGGGCTTAAAGTCAGTGTTGATGGGGTAATACTTGAAGGAGCCCACCATCTTCTTGATGGCATCTGAGATGAAGATGAAGGAGATGAGGCTGGAGAAGCCCTCCTCAGTGAAGCGTGTCATGTATTTAATGATGTAACTGGCATCTGTAGCTACCAGGAGGAAACACTGCAGGCAGGAGTGCATGCCGATCCACAGACGCAGCTCCATGTAATCTATGCCGTTGTTTCTTTTGGAAGTGAGGAGTAAGAGAAGCATGGTGATACACCGATGTAGGGAATTTATGAATACAACCAAAACAAACATATCCAATGCTGCACTTCTGCACCATATATCAGTCCCTCCAGGATTTCGCGGGCTTTTTTTGAGATTGTTGCGGCCCAAAATGCCTGATTTTGCGGGAGCTTTTGTAAAAAGTTGCGATAGAAGTTGCGATGTCTTTTGTATGTTTGTTGCAATGAAGTTGTGGGAGACAGTTTTATAGTTCTTTAAAAATAAAAAGGAAACTTGTTTTGGGGAGAATAAAATTACTCTGGGCTGAGATTTCCTAGTAACCTTACCAAAAAGGCTCAGGATGCTGCAAATGCTGGTATAATATGAGAATGGCTGGTGGATTCAAGACAAAAAATAATAATTTATTGAATTAATCAAATCTGAACATATGTGTCAGTGGCTTGTTGATCTTTACATTGTTAGTTAATTATTTATCCTGGCCTGGGACACACATTCGGTTTGATAAAGCACTTATTGGACTTAAACTTATCATTGCACTTACAATAACAAGCGTAGCTGTCCTCAATTTAGGACATTGTGTCGTCTCATCTCCGGTTTTTCCTGCATCCACCCTGTGTGATTGTGTGTGCTCGCGTCGCGGGGGGAACTGAGCAGCCCCGCCCGCTGCAGAGAGCCGACAGTATTGAAACAGCAGCCGCTTTCAGCGACTTTAGAGAAAAAAAACGTTATGCGTACATTAATGTTAAAATGTATACAGGTTGGCAGGACGGTTTTGTTGGTAAATGTGATGTTCGAGTCAGTCACACACACTTCATCAGAAACAAGGAAATTATCAACCCGTGGCCGTTCTCACTCCCGCTTGGTCATTGACTCTCAGAGTCACATACTGATGGCACGTGGGACTGCTGGGATTGGTTGAAGTCGGGGGAAACTTCAGGTTATTGGTCAAATTTGCGGAAAAGTTGCGGTGATTGGTCAAAATTGCGAGTCGCGCCAAATTTGCGGTGATTGGTTGAATTTGCGTGAATTGGCGCAATCGCGACATCGCGAACCCTGGAGGGACTGAAGGTAAAAAGTTTTCACAAATACAGTAACTAATTCTTACTAGTTTGACCGTTGACCTATCGAAATGCTCATAGGGTTAGTATTTTGAAATTAAAATGGCCATATGACGTTATACCGTCACCTAGTTAGCAGCATATGTACTAGGAAGCGTTTCGTTACACAACAGTTTGAATTAATCATTGCTGGAAGAAATGTCTATTTGTTATCTGTACATGTCAAAGGTTATTCTTTGAATTGCCTTGAAATCAAAGATCAGAATCCTCTAGTAGCCAGAAAATTAAAGAAAAGATCAATTTAAATTGAAGCCTAAAAGGAATAAAAGCTAGAAAAAACTGTGTATAGACTTTGATACCCATCTGTGTTGTGTTTTTCTATCTAATGGGATTATCAAATAATCCTCTAAATGACATTAAAGAGGGTGTCTACAGTACTCATTATTCCCACTATGTCGGTCTACTGCAAGATCGTTTGGCTCGAAAGAAGCTCACTTGCTGAATTCAAACAGGAGCTTTTCAAAGATGAGGATGGGTCCAGTGGAGCTGAGGATGATGAGGGGCTGACCGCTGAAGAGACAGAAGACCGAGCCAGCCAGAGCTGTACCCAGGAAACTCTCCATCACACCCTGGTGGAGAGTGAGGGGAGGAGACAGACACATTTGGTGGAAAATGAAAGTGCAGCAGAATTGAAAAAAGTATATATATATATATAGTATATATATATATATATATATACTTTATATATATATATATATTGTAAAGGACCACTTTGGAGTTTTAATGTATGCTGCTGATTTAATGAAATAAGTATGGGTTGGGTTACTGGTAAAATATTTGTGTAAATGTTAGTAACTTATTCACAAATATTTCTATATTTGTATGTGCTTTAATATTATTTGTATGTGATTGACCGGGAATTCTGTGCACCTGTAATGTTGAAATGTGTCCCTTTGGTGGCACCGTAGTTTTGCACAAGGGAGGATGAGCTTTAAAAAGGTAGCTGGCAGGTGTGAATGACACGCAGCTGTGTTTGGGAGATTTTGTGTTTCATTTATGAACTTTAAGAACTTGACGCCCGTTTCATGACGGAAGAAAGGACTATTGTATATTGTTTTGCATTCCTTGGTGCGCGCAGCGAGGTATGATGTGTTTTCATTCATAGTAATTCAGAAATTGTTTGCATGTATGTATAGTCTATTTTGTTGTGTAATCAATGTTTGTCATCCTAAATGTTTGTTCACGTAATGAAGTTTGTATCTTCTTGTATCTGTTTTCAATACAGTTTTCACGGTGCTAAGGTGACGATGGATTAAACGAATGTGGAACGTCATGCTGGTCTGGCAAACTAAATAAAAGACACCTTACGCATCAGTCGAGACTGGCTCTTTTTGGATCCAAGGGTTGCGTTCAAACTTCAGATGAGAAGAAAGGAGTAACAATAAAACAAAGGAGACGTGTGTGTGTGTGTGTGTGTGTGTGTGTGTGTGTGTGTGTGTGTTGCGTGTCACATTCAGATGACTGACATGCTGAAGTAGATATTTAATTCAGCACAAACAAAATTAAAAACAGGAAAACAGTGTCATTTGTATGACAAACTAGCAGTGCATAGGTAATCTAACCTGATAAATATGACACACAAATTACACTTCCTGAGCTGCCATCAGTTGATTTAAATCTATGGCTGCTACTTGCCTGTGTGCTGCAGCAATAATCCAGGCATGCTTTGGCTAGGGCTGGGTACTGAATTCAATACTTTTTAGGCAACGACTGAATTGCCTCTAAAGTATCGAGTATTGAAAAATGCCTCACCATTCAATACCAAATTTGAATACTTAAGGAGTAAATCTCATTAGAGTCAGGGAGCCAATAAGCATGAAGCATGCTTCTACCAAGATCTAATCATGTTTGTGATCGGCTGTCTAATGTTACACGTCACAGAGGCAGGCAGGGACAACTCCACATTACACAGAGACGGGGCTCACGTAGTAGGAGCTGAAAAAAAAGAAAAAGGACTTGTGCCGTAATGTGTGATGTTGTAATTTCTTTTATACGACTGGTATCGAAAAAAGTATTGTTTAGGAACCAGTATTGAAGTCACGGTATTGGTATTGGTACCGGTATAGACATTTTTAAATGATACCCAGCCCTAGTTTTGGCACTGGACACATCTACCATGGACACCCAGACACAGTATCAAGGATCATGCATGCATAACTAATATGTATTGAATACAGGGAAAAGAAACATTTATGAATTGTATTGTAACTCACAGGTGAATTGTGACATCCTAAATAATTTCTGCTGTAGCTGTTTTCTATTCTCTCTCAGACATGAGAGTGGTATCAATATTCACATCTCACTCTCGGAGAGGAAAGCAAACAAGCATATTTCCCAAAATGACAAACTTCCTTTAAGCACAATTTGCAGGATCTTGTTTTCTATGAAATGCAGTTTTATATGAACCAATAAGATGTTTAAATCCAAATGATGTTGTTATGATATCAGTTTAGTGTCTTTAGAGAAGTGGGCGTGGTGCGCTGATTGACAGGGACAGACTGACATGCCGTACATGAGGGGTGGCGTGTTGTTGATCTGATTTAACCCAGTCATTGCAGGTGTGTGCGATGAAGACTCAGATTGAGGTTGTTTCCGGAGGGGGACGAGGCAGCTCGCCTCAAGCGGAAGGCTGCAAACCACACGCTACCACACGGAGAACACTATTCTTGACTTCCAACAACACAACTTTTGTAAATACATCTTTTAAAACCTGGACCACAACAACAAGGAAAAGGGGGGCTGGCCTGACGAGGACACCGAGGACGCGACGCAGCGGACCTGGAGCAGAGGTCGCTCAAGACGGCGTGGTCACCGAAGCTGCAGCCATCTTCAGACGCGAACAAAAACAGTGGCTGGGTGAGTCAGTTTAACACAGCACAAACCCCTCTAGAAGTAGGAAAGGCATACACTGATCCAGGCCAGCTTAGTCTCACTCGCACGTTGAATGCAACATGCAGGGAAATGCAGACAGGGAGATTAATGTTACCGGTTAGGCTAGCCTTTAGTAGCTGTGTTCCTTTGTGTTACCAGCCCAGGTTAGCTTAGCATTTGTAACAGTATATTTACAGAACATTGTTGATATTTTAAATAACATATTCTTTATATTTCCAAGCTTGGTAAATAGCAAAAAAGTAAGTCTTTTGGGAAAAGTTTGATTAAACTACTCCGAAAATACTATTAAATGTTCAGCTAGCGACCAACAGCCTGACAGCATCTATGAAAACATCTTTGTTTAAAGTGCATATCTAGGTGATAAACCAAGTTTACATAAATTGACTAAAATAAATTCACTTGTTCTGTTTCCTGAGTTTGGCACTCTCACTCTGTTTTACCTGGTAGTTATCAGTAGCGTCCCCCAGTAGACCACCGAAGGTGATGGCGTTGGTAATGCAGCCCAAGTAGATGAATAGCACTGCGGAGATGGACTGAATGTGGAAACCCTCATAGATATCACTAGGCAGCCATGGCAATTTTCGCTTTATGTCCAGGTACAGACCACCACAGAAGCTATTGTACACAGACACACACAGAGGTTAGGATACTTACAACAACAACAACAACAACAACAACAAACAATCACTGCATTAGATCAGGATAAAATAACATTTCCTGCTGTAAAACAAAACGAGGTGAAACATTTGGTGTATTGGTTCTGTCGTTTAGGCACAGCTCAAATTAGCAGTCTAACACTGCTAATTTGACGGAAGGTTAATCCTTGTATTCTCAGCTAGGAGGAGGGTCTTTTGGGGAGTTTAATTTGTACCCAAATAGTTTTCCCGCTTTGATAAATGTTAATGAATTCATATTCAAATTTAATTTCCATATGCCAGAGGCGGGTTAAGGCCACGTCCACACGTACCAAAACGATCTTTTTTTTACCCGTCTTCCCTGGATTCGTTTCAAGAATAGTTGTGTCCAAACGGATCCATTTGTAAAAGACTCAACACGCTATTTCATATTCCAGGCCTATAGGTGGTGCTGTTTCTGCTACAGAAATTCACCAAAAACGGAGAAGAAGAGCATCGTCACTTCCACTTCCCTAGACTAGACTAGACGTTCTCTTAATACATCCATGGACTATAACTTTCACCACTGCTCATTTTTATAAAGGCCGCCGCAAGAAAACGTGTCTTTGTTTACATTGTTGCAGCGCGCTAGCTAGCAGAGCTAACGTTAGCGCGCTAACGCTGCTAGCTAACATCGGCAGTCAAACAAACAATGAGCCAATGTCTTTTTGATAATCTACACGTTTTTCTTGCAGTAGCCTTTCTACAATAAGCCGTGGTAAAAGTTACTATAATCCGTTCAAGGAGTTGATAAGCAGACAGATTAGCTAGCTAGTTGATAAGTTGTCTACTTCCACTTTATAAACAGCTAACCATAACAGCTAACGTTAACGTTAGCTAAGTCGCTGCTGTAGCGGTCAGCTACTTTAGCGATGTTTAACGTTAGCTACATAACATTAGCAATATAGGTTGTGTACAATCCAGGACCAGCAGAACAGAGGGATGTGTCAGGGAGCAGAGACAAAGTATTTAGATGAAGTGAGCTGGTTTGACCATGGAGATGGGATATGCTCGCTTAGCTTCACCGCAGTCGTGTGTGGCCGTGCACTAGTGCGGGACTGTGGGTAAGAGGTCGAGGGGTGTGGCGATGACATCATCGACACGGACATATTCGCCGTCCCAACAAAGCCAAAAGAGAGCCGTTTTCAAATTTTTTCACCCTGAGACCAGGTTTCAAAAAAGTGCATTTTCACATGTGCGTTTGCATCAAAAAGCGTCTCCGTGTGGATGGCCCCTAAGTTTGATCCAAACCTCTTAGCAGTTTGCCATGTGGCCTGGACTACCCACCGTCCAGTGAATGCCAGCTCCTCTCCAAGCTCATGCTGCACTGGCATCTCCTCGTCCTCAGCCAGGCCTCCTCCTCCTTCAGCTGTACCGTTCATCTGGCCCAGCTCATTTAAGGAAAACACTGACTTCCTGCAGAAAAGATAAAGGCACGGCACAGATGGGAGTAAATATGGGTGGTATCAATTAATTCATGTATGTTTATTAAAGGACGAGGGATTAAAGGCTTCTACCCATAGAAATAAAATCAATTAAAAAGCATTTTATTTCTATGCTTTTACCCATGCAAGCTTTGGGCAGCTTTGGTTGCTGACATGGAGACGTTATTGCACCCTGCATAAAGCTCTAACCTCAGGGTTTCAATCAGGAAACTTAGCTGCCGTCTAAATCTTTGACAAAACAAGTTGATTATAGGGAAGGTTTATCTTATCATACACTTGTTGTAGGCGTATTGCTCATCGTGCCACAGACAAAGAAGCTGAGAGCTTAATGGGCATTACTGAGTTGGACAGTAAAACTCCAACCTTTTATCAGCTGAGGTGACTTTCTTGGGCGGCTCAATGCGGATTTTGGGATCCCATTCTCCAGGCGGCAGCACAATCACCTCATCCAAAAACTCATCTATGCCTGCGATGAGGTCCTCACGATCTCTGGCCTTGTAGGCTACATCACTGAAGAGCTGGGAGATGAAGAGAGAGATGAAGGCAGAGGATTTTACCATTTCAACTGGCTTATATTATGGTGACAGTGATCAGCATGTACTGCTCTAATAATTTGGATTTGACTGTTTCCTATCCTCTATAATGGCCTCTGGAGACTTGTTAAACATAAACTGTGGATGCTATATCGACATTTTGACCTCAGTTGGATTACATTCAAAAACAACTGTCAGTCAGTAACTAATCATGCCCTGAAAAAACTGTGAGTCAAGTGGGAGCATAATTAAAGGGTTGATTATAATTGACAATGACATGGGCATTGGTCCAGTTCTAGTTTTCTAAATGGATACTCCACACTGCAAAGCTCATTAGGATTGTAAACCAAAATAACACAAAGTAAATATCAGATACTGTTTAAAAAGTAAAAGCAGCAGGTATCTGCAAGCAAGAGTAAGACAGACATTCTGAGTGGTATTTGGTACCTTCATTGATTTTCTCACTCCAACACAAACATCTTACAGTAACTTGATTCCGGTCTGTAAAAACAATTGTGGCAGCCCACAACCTGTGGCAGGTGAACATACTATTTCTGTGCACAACTGTGGCACTTAAAAATAACAGCCTATTATTTCTAGAATCTGCTATTTAAATATCAATACATTTTGTTTTGTTCATAAGTGATAGAAGGCTATAACAACTAAAATTGCATTCAGGAGAGAGAGTAACACTCCCATTAGCAAGCCATGGATGACTAATCATTCCAATAGAAGCCCTGCCCCTAACTGATGCTTAGCAATCAGCAACACTTCCAGATATAATTAAAAACACAATCACTTACATTTTAGCTTCAACTCCAGTACAGTAAATGACACGTTCTGTCCCCACATGTATAGTGAGACACTGTCAGTGTCAGCATGTGCCATCTAATAAAGAAGACATGTCATGGAAACATTTTGCCAGACACTTACATCATCCACCATTAGGGTTGCTATGGCTCGGCCGATCTCATTATACGACTTGGCCTTTCCTTGGGGTCCCAAGAGAATAAAGAGGAATCTGTATGGTAAAGACACGTGTAAGGTGGAATGACAGGTGTCTGTGAAAGGGCTTTGTTGAGTAAGGGTGAAGAAGCGAAAGACATTGCAGATCATTTTACCTGGTGGGAACAGGGACCTCAGTGAGACCTCCTAGTGTTGTAGCCTGGGCTAGGCGGACAAAGGCTACAAAGGGTTTGTTAAGGAACTCCACTTCACCCACCAAGACATTGGAGGCCTCTGCATCTCTGGGGATTTTCTTCATGAATTTATTTTTAAGCTACAGAAAGGAGAGACAGAGAGAGAACACTGTTTTTTTGTAGCATTATTCTCTTCTCTTATATGTATTAAATGCAAACTATTAAGATAATCAATTAATTGTTGTCATTGTGTCATTTTTAAGCAAAAATAAGCAAAAGTTCTCTGATTTGCTGCTTTATTTATCATATGTGTATCAACTATTTTGACATTTTATAGAAAAAAAGCTTAATCGAGAAAATAATTGGCATTTCCCCTACTGCCGTGAGTCCATAAACGAGGCAACTGTTACAGTAGTTCACGTCTATAACAGCAGGACAGTCGAGTGTGTTAGCTAAAGTGCTAAAGTCAGTTGAAATGTTGTCAGCAGCCTAATGGCTACAAGCAGTCTCAATAGTGAACGACACGCTAACGTGTTGACGGATTCAGTGTTTTTAGCTGAGCTGGACCAGAGAATATTCGGCGAAAACCATACACTGTATGGTTAAAACAGATGAGTGATGCTGTTTTGCTCTCATTGTTCTTCGTGGAGTTTGTCAAAGCAGTCAACCTAGGGGAAACACTGCAAAATTAATTGTTAGTTGCAGCCCTTTATTTGAGTCTGCAATTGCTGGATCTCTCTACAGGGATCATTAAAGCTTCTCACCATTTGTTAATAATAGTCTCTCTAAACTAAGCAGCTACATCTCGGAGGGCGTCGTTAAATTAGCAGACATTTGCAAGATAACAACCCTGGGTTGTTTCATGACCATTAAGGCTCAAGAAACAGCAATCAGAGAGGCAAAACAAATGCAAGCTGACACAGCTGTGACTAAAAGAGGGATCACAAGCTAACCTGACCTGTCTGATTGCATGTACATGTGTGGCAGGAAATTGAACGGCAGCACAATAACACTCAATGATGGAGAGCCTTGCCAATAACCCACAACCCAAATCTGTGGCTACATGTAAGGGGCCAGGCACGCGGACTGGACAACGAGATCCGTGCTTTTCCCAGTGCCAGTTCAATATTGACACAGACGCGCGCACGCATGCACGAACGCACCCACGCACGCACGCACGCACGCACGCACGCACGCACGCACGCACGCACGCACACACACACACACACACACACAGACACACACAGTAACAAACTATCACTTGACCTAGGCCTGTAAATACAATGTGATTGTGAAACATCCAGCCAACCTCTCACAACTGGAGTACTTGGAACTGGACAACCAGGGCTCATTCTCATAGTTGCACTAACAAATAAAGTTCATGGCCCACATCACATACTCCTAAACAAATTCTCATTAATTTATTTTTGTACATTACTCATCGCTGTGAATGACACTTAATCCTGACCTGTCTGTTTTAAAGCCCGGTAGCCTAATCCAAGCAACAACAGCACACCCTTGCATCAGTCCAAGCATGCGTCACCAGGTTTAAGCCACATTGTTGCATCCCCTCTACAAAGGAGTGAGTTATGTGTTTGCACGCTTCCTGTATCACTAGCTGTCACCTTCACTAGCAACAGCAATGAAAGATTGATGCCACTTACACAGAGCTGGCTCTCGCCAACATCAATTTAACATAATGCAACGCCTTACTGAGACATGAGATAGGTAGTCTCTGCAATAATGGAAAGTAACAAAGTGGGAAATGAGCATAAACCCCAGAGATAGCTTCCATACAGATAAATAGACATTTCACTATTATAAAAGACAGGAACGTGAATTTAATGACAAAGCCAAAACCCTGCAAATATAAAACAAACTTGCTTTAATAAGGGAAATGTTGATGTAAATCCAAGTTACCTTTTATTACCTCAGTCAAAAATCACTCTCTAATATGTAATGCTTAAGGTTGTTCAGAAGATAGAAATCGTCACCTGGTCTGTGCTGGGAGTATCTGCAATATCATTCATACTCCTACTCTGGGCGTGACCTGGAGTGCAAAACATCAACAAAAACAGTTATAACATCTTATTTACATGCTATATATTTTAGATAATCTATGACTCGTCATTGTTAACGGTAAAATAAGCTACACAATACAGCTATACAATAACAATACACTTACAGTTACCATTTATGACAAAGAAAGAGCAAGGTAAAGACAAAAGGTAGAAAGGTGGTTTTACTCCCCTTTTTTCATCTTAACCACACAGGGCATGATATGTATGACAAAGTACGACTTAGCCGTTAGGGAGCAATGCCTTCAGATGGAAACTTAAAAAAATCTATCAAAAAAGCAACATGAGTGAAATTGGTCCCTCTAATGCAGAACACAAGTTGACGCACAAATCACCTGCTTAGTTTTAGGATGCTAGTTGAAGATGAGAAAGCTCTGGGAAATTCAAGTTGAATCCAATTATTACACTGATTTGTTGAGATTAAGGTCCTGCCAATCCATGAGTTGTTACTTCAAATAGTTTTTTTTACATGCAAAAGGAAGTTAATTTTGAGGTCTTATGAAATTGGGCTCAGTTTTTGGCTCACTTTAACAGATGAATATGGCTGATACTGACCTTTGAGCAAACAAGTATGTGGATTTGATTGTGGGCATTAAAATGCTTTTCATCTCTGACAAGACAGAGGTTGTTTCCTGACTACAGTTAGTCAATATATCTATATGAATTTTAAATATATCTTACCAATATATCTTAGGATTACATAGTGAATGAGGCATCACTGTGAAGAAGTCCACAGTCTCTGTGTCAGAGCTGCTGGGTGTCAATTAGTTTTACAGTTCTGTGATTAAAGAGTTTTTTTTCTGTCCAACAAGACTCATGATGATTTTTTTTTTTATATGTTTATTTACTTTAAACAAATCAGTATCTGCCTTCAAAAAACAAAACAAGCCCTGTCTTTTTAATCAAAACCTAACCAAATACTGTTTAACCTTAAAAAGAGAGACAGATGTTTCTGGCCATAACGCACAGCCATGCATGTAAGTTGAAACCACAAGCAGTGCACCCATAGACAGACACTTACGCAGGCGACCATAGTTGGCAGATTGCTGTTTCAAATGGAGGTCCTCTGTGGAGCGGTTAAAGTTGGCTATTGACCCCGGACCACCTCTGGACCCTACATTACGATCTGACAAGGAAAGGGGAAACAGAAATAGACGCGGACAGTAGCAGAGTGTTATTTTTTTCCCGATTTATCTAGCAGTATGTGTCCTGCCCGGATGAGATGAGGAAATGCTTCAGCACTAATTAACTCATCAAACATTAATACATCCCTTGTGGAGGATATGAGCCTTGTTGACTGCAGGAGTGCGTTCATTCATTTACTAAGTGAGGCAAATATATGCATAATGAGTTTTTTCAGAGGCTGCTAAATTATATGTGGGACCAGAATAGACTAATCATTGATAAAGAAAAGAAATTGCTATATCCCAGGGACACAAAGTGTTATTTCATGTGATGGCATGTCATAATACATGCTGTCCAACATTGTATGAAGTATTATTAATCATGGAAATAATGACCCCCATAGTGCCATTTCTTTTAAATGAAGCTAGATGATCATTTCCATGAGCTACTCACTGGTAGAAGAGCTGGACTTGCCGATGTCGGCTAGTGAGCGGTGGATTGGCTTCTTGGTCTGGTGTCGATGTTTCCTCAGCAGGACAAAACTGATCTTCTCTTTAAGCTCAGGAGATAACATGCCTTCCTCTATCTGTCTCTCGATGATGTCATCTGGAAAAGGACAAATTCATTCATAATTCACATGAGGAAATTTGGCATAGGGTGCCAATGTTCCCAATTTGAAGCACTCACACATTGCATTACTGTAGTTTGTTACCATATTATACATTACAGTCTATGTTGAATGTATA
The DNA here is from genome assembly GCF_031162955.1 of Sander vitreus. NCBI lineage: Eukaryota > Metazoa > Chordata > Actinopteri > Perciformes > Percidae > Sander > Sander vitreus. Next base: position 11,222,163 of record NC_135859.1, read on the forward strand.
AACACATGAATAGGGTTGATGCCCAAGCTGTTGACCTCAGTTAAATTGAGTGTAAATGTGTTCATAATACTGACATTTTGGAAAATTATTAAAATGGCCACCAAAAAGAATACCCAAATGCCCTTTAACTACATATATACAACATACTGTGATAGTGTCAGACTACAATTTAAAACGTGTGAGTTTAATTAGCACTGAAGCACTGTTTGGTGTTCAGTGTAAAGAATACCTTTTCTGGTTGATTTTAGTCCTGAGAGGTTGAGATTGGATAATGCAGATCCCCCAGACTCCATAAGAGCAATAGACAATTTTTGTGCATCTCATATTGAACTTAGATTACCTTGTGTATTATCATCATCATGATGAAAGGATGTGGCACAGTGTCACTAGAATTAGTCAATTTTCTTTACAGATGGATGTTTCACGACAAAACCCTAGACTACCAAGCCAAATGTAACTTTTCCAGCATAAAGTATTGATCTAAAATAGTGCTGTCAGTTTTTTATCGCGAGATTAACGTTATTTTTGGCCTAGCAAACTTTGTCGTTTTTTTCACATGCTGTTGCAACAACTAGTAACGTTAGAAAAACTACAACACCACACCGGATCTAGCTAGACCGGAAACAAAACAACAGGCACGCTGCACACACTTGTTTGGGCTTGCGAGCCGGCCAAAGAGTAATAGGCTAACGTTACGTTTTGAGTGGATGGCGAGCGCGAGATGCCGAAATGGATGCCAATAAGATTCTGAATGGAAAGTTTACTTTTAAAAAGTTGTCGAGGGGAACAGTAGTTTCACGCATACACAGCCTGTACGACACGGAGAAAGCAGCCCAACTGGAATTGCTGCAAAGTGCTGCAAACGCTGTCTCATTAACCAGTGATCACTGGACGTCAGTGAGTAATCAAAATTATTTAGAAGTTACTGCACACTATATTGACTATGTATATCAGCATACGGTTTTAGGACTGTGTTGTTTGTATCGTTTTTTTGACTTTTTGTCATTTGGGAAATTGTCCACCCCCTTTTCTGTCCAGGAGAATTGTTGCATTCCTTATTAGAAAAACATAAAGGTTACAAATGTCCTGCTGTGGCATCCGGTTTTTGGACCATTTTGTTTGTACTGTATAAGCAAAGTGTTAGTGTTACATCTCAATTAGTAGGTTAGGTACTTGTAGGAATTGTGCAATAATGACAGATTCACACATTTTTCTTTTGTTTACGGTAAATAAATAATAAACAATTACAAATCTTAAAGTCAAGTTCATAAAGTAACTTTCTTTGCATTCATTTGATTCCCAATTAAGATACACTGGTAAGAATGAATTTCCATTGTTTTTTTAAAGATAATTGTGTTGGGCATTTTCGGCCTTTAATTTTGACAGGAAAGTTGAAGACATGAAAGGGAAAGAGAGAGAGGGGGAATGACACGCAGCAAAGGGCTGCAGGTCAGAGTCAAACCCAGGCCCGCTGCGTTGAGGAGTAAACCTCTATATATGGGCGCCCGCTCTACCAACTGAGCTATACGGGCGCCCATGGCTTTCCATTGTTAATATGTACTTAAAAACAGTTCTGAAATGCAAAATAATAGAATTTTATTCATGTGATAAAACATGCGATTAATCGTGATTAACTATAGGAATTTGGCAATTAATCGCGATTAAAAAAAATATTAATCATTTGACAGCCCTAGTCTAAAAGCATTCTACCAATCACTTGACCAAGTGGGAAACTGAGGTATAGGTAACAACATTGAGATATGTACAATGCATACAAAAACTGGCAGTTGGGGCGCCAAAACAATACTGGAAAATAACTTTCTTGTAAAATAGGAATAGGAAAATATGAATTATCTAAGAGTCGTTTTATGTGAAAATAAATTAATTTCCTTTAAAAAAAATGGAAATTTATGGTTATTTACATTTGTAGGTTTTCTATGTTCTTATGTCCTTAACATATCTTCTTATGTTTTGTAGTTGTTTTGATATTTTATTATTTGGATATATATATATATATACCGTATATATATTCCACTTTGCCATGTGATAAGTACAGTATGTGGAAAGTGGGAAAAGCATGAGTTGGCAGCTAGGTCACGCAAATATGTCAATATTTAATAACAGGGAAAGTTAAAAGCGGTTGTTTCTGGTATAGGGATATCCCTGTAAACTGTGTAGTTAACTGTTTAACCTGATAGAGTTTAGCTTTGTTTACAATTTAGCCTACTGTGACAAAGTAGCCTGTACTGCCTTACTGAAATTAGCTCATTTGGTTAGCTAACAAGCTAGCTTACAAAGCCATTAAATGTTTATATACATGCTAATGTTAGGTACTATTTGTGTGCTATAAGGGTTTGTCCCAAATTGGTCCCTAGTTTAGTAGGTAACAAAAGTAAAAACAGTAATACACAAAGTATAATATAGCATACAGTCTGCGGTGATAAGGCAACCCGGTCTCACGCCAGTTCGTGAAATGGTCACGTTATTTTAATTTATTGATTTGTGTACAGGTCACGATTTTCTCGTTTATTTCGTGTACAGGTCACGATTTTCAAACGTGACCATTTCACGATTTGCCATGACACTGGGCTGCTCTGGGGGATGCAACAACGGGGAAGTGAAACGCCACAACAGGGAAATGAAACGCCACACGCCGGCCACAACAACGGGCCAGTTGTGGTTAGGAAAAGAAGAATGAGGAAAGGAACCATCACACGCAGGAGACGCCGACAACAACGGGATGGTTGTGGTTAGGAAGAGAATAATGCGGAAAGGAACTGCAACACGCGGGACGCGAACCCTGGTCTCCGGGGTGAAAGTCCTGAGTTGTTCGACCCACCCACCACCCTCCCTGCGCGGATTTTCACCTTATCAATACTACTCGCTACTGTAATTGTTCTGTGATCACAAAATATGCTTCCCATTGAAATACATTACTTTAAAATTCGTGCTCACCACACGAAAATAACGACATTAACATGTTCAGTACACGCATCAATAGATTCAATAACGTGACCATTTCACAAACTGCCATGAGACTGGGCTGGATAAGGCTATTGGTTCAATAAACACAGGGATACATAGAAAGTCAAAAACATGCAACATGATTCCAAGGCAGCCATAACACACAACACACAAGCTAGGCTATATACCAATATTTCAAGAGAAATAAAAAGATAGACCTGTTAAAATTGTTTAACACTTGAAGCTGTGGTGTGACAATACTTAATAAATAAAGTTTGATATGTCATTTCTGTCCGGGTTTGCGCTCAAGAAACAGCTCATACAAAAGTGTCACAGGGAAAAGCTGAAGCTAATAGATTTAATCAATTTAGGTGTTTACTGTCTTGCACTTCTGGGGTTTTGGAGGGAGCTGAACTTTTGGTTTACTAAGAAATAATTTAGCTTTGGGACATCTTAATCTAGAAACAGCAGTTCACCACAAAACTAGGAAAGGGTTTGGTTAGCTAACAAAATATTAGCTAATGTACGTTACAAGCTGACATTGTGTACACAAAAATACACCAGGCCAAAATGATGCATCAGTGGCTGAATATAAAACAGAACAGATATTAAGAGTGACACACAATGAGAAATGCAGTTATCAGAAAAGGAACAAAATCTCGAAGATCTCACCAATTATCTGAGGCAGTGAGTAGCCTTCCAAGTCCAGCAGCACTGTTCCTGTCTGGAGACAAGTCCTGAGCTCAAAAAGACTATGCAGGGACAGCGTGGACACGTGTGGTTTACTCCACCTTTCTCCTCCCTCCTCCACCTTCTCTTCGAACTTTACCCACCTGAAGGCAGCAAAAACACAGACAGAAGGAGCAGGTGAGGAATACAGAACTGTCGAGATTTCTTTGAGCTCAGCTCAGCTCTGCTGGTGGTGCCCACTTCTCAGTATGTCCGTGGTAGGAGCTTGCAGCTATATGGCTGGGTATTGTTAAAAAAAAAATTTGATACCGGTGCCAATACCAATACCGTGACTTCGATACCGGTTCCTAAACGCAATTTTTTTTCAATACCAATTTAATAAAACAAAAAGAAATTACAACATTACACATTACGGAACACATCTTTTTATTTATTTTTCAGCTCCGACTACGTGAGTTTTTCCTGCGTGTCTCTACAACATGTAATGTTAGACAGCCAATCACCAGCATTATTAGATCTTGAAAAAGAAGCATGCTGCATTTGGCTCACTGACGCTGACAAGATTTGCTCCTTGAGTCCTTAGGTATTGAAATTTGGTATTGAATGACAAGGCATCCTCAATACTATAGAGGCAATTCAGTTGGTGCCAAAAAAGTATAGAGGGTTGTCACTGACGTCACGTTCGGGGCGGTAACCTGGATGCGCGGCCATATTGGAGGCACTCGGTGTAAACAACTGAATGGAGTAATGGAGTATTGTGCACTTTGGATACTTTAATACTTTATGTCTAAACAACAGAAAAGCTCATCAAAACGCATCCAAGATGCAAAGGCATGGAAGGACTTGGACCACAAAAAAGGCGCGATATTTTGAGAAATTACAGTTTACTGGCGGTGCAGATCCCTACAAGTTGGCTCCCTCTTCTTGGATCCATGGTTCTTGGATCCGTGATTCTTCTTTCAATTGCATATCCCGATATAGTCAACTACCTGGTTTTCTCGCCGAGCCCATACACAGCGGAAGCCCTTAAATCCTACAAAAGTTTGGAGGCTTATGGGATGGGTGAGGGAGACACAGTACCAAGTCATAATATTCCAAATGTTTTTCTCGGTCTGACCTATTGGTACAACCTAAAACACAGCAATAATTAACCATTTTTCCTTAACGACGTTCGGGATCTACTTCAGTGCCTGTGCTTTGTTGTGATGCGGAGTACCTCCAACATGGCGACTTCGGGTCTGATGACGCATCTGATGACGGTCATCAATTCGGTACCTAGCCCTAGGTATGACACTGTGTGGATGTGAAGCAGGGTGTTTATGGAAAATAGCAGAGACCTCAAAGAGAAACAGTGTACTGGTGAGGCTTGTATTGCTACGTATGTCAAAGAATCATTTTTATGACTGTATGAACTCAGTTTGATTTTCTACCACTCTGCAGTCTGATAATGCCAACTACCTTCACTTTAGTTTGGTCTGAGGGTTAATTCTGCATTAATTTCAGCCAGACTTGGCCTTTTATTTACGTTTTTTAAACTGATAAACATGGCAGCTCCTCTGGAAACACCAAATTCCATCCAAACTATCTAACAAAAGCAGTTTCTGAATAGATTTTGGATGTGATATTAGCCATGGAATTGCAAAATCATGCTTCCTTTTACATCTGCAATCAACCAATTTTTTGCAGCAGACAAAAAAAAAAAGCACAGGTGAAGCTTACATTAATACATTTGATTGTGATTTGTTGAGTCACGCCATAATCTGAACATGTAGTTTGCTGGGCACTGATATATGTATTTTGGACCGGACGAATCATTTGTCGAGTGGATATACTCCAGATTTAAATCTTGAAGAAAAAGCAAAGCAACATAGCACAAGAGCAAGTGATAGACGCGTGACTGTGCCTGAATTTGAGTGTGCATGTGCTTGTGAGTATTGTCATCCACCTTGCAGACTCCTTCCACTCCAGCTCGTCTCCTTCTCGCTGTAGAGTGTCCATCTCAGTGAAGAGCGTAGGCGTGGGCATGTCATCATCTTCATTCAGGATGTAACGTAGCCGCTCTGCCGCTGGAGACACTTGATAGAATGAAAGACTGTTTTAGAAAATCTTTACTATTTGTAATATCATTTCGATAGAGTTTCAACAGCAATGTATCAAATATAACCTAAAACATAATGGTAAAAGAAATCTGGCACTCAGGAGCTGCAGCCTTGTAGACCTACAGCTTCTCTACTGGACAAAAAGGATGTCCCTTTTTCTTCGCTGAGAGGTCAAGTCAAACTGATCTGTCACTTATAAATGGAAATAGTGATTTCCAATGAATCAATAGACATGGAATCTCTAACTATAATCATTTTCACTTACACCTCGATTACAACCAGCTGTAGGCTGTTATTTGTCATTACAGTAATGATTGGAGTATTGAAGCCTACATCCAGATCACACAATTCTACCTGATTATAGGTATTCAATTATGAGCCTACTGTACTTACAATCCATTTCATTATTGTATGGAGGTTGTTGCAGGGTAATGAGCTGACCATGTCAGCTGCTGCTAACCTATGGGCTGAGCTGTATAGTAATTAAGGTACCGGATGAGTCAGTTATATTGAAGCGCTATATTGACAGCAACGAACAATTAATTCTATGTTGTTTTATCTAAATGACAAGCAAAAAACAAATCAACAGATTACATTCCTGTCCAGTTACACATTTTAAACATGTAGAGTTTGCCATTCAGTCTAACAACTCCTCAGTGGAAATTCATTAGCTACTTTAGGTGCTAAACAGACTAGAGCCCAACTTACAAATGAGAATTATCAGTCTATTTTTCTTTCATATGCTCTCTAAGTTGTTTACATTCCCTACACTGGGCACCATTTTCTCCCCTTGTTGTCTTGTACATCTTTATTGTACCTGCTATTATCCTCCTACTGGTAATGGCACCATATGTATTATTGATAGTCATGTACTGACACTTTCCAAAATACCATAGTCGTGTGTGGATACAGTCCAAACTAAGTAAAGACCTCTGCTGCACTTGCCAGTGATTGTGCCACATCAATGTAGCAAAGTGGACAACCTTCCCGGCCAAAGTCTGTGAAAGCCAAAGCAGCTTTATCTGGCTGTTCTGCCAGGCTACTTATTAATCCACCCTGAAACAGAAGCTACACAGTGTCTCAGACTCCTTATGTTAAAACTGCTGGAAGGAAGCAAAAATCGAATGAAAAGCATGAGGTAGAAGAGTCAAACAATTAGAATGCCTGACACCGTCTGGTTCACATCTATGCCTTTGGAAAGCTTTGTGGTAAAAGCCACTCTGGTAGCAGTGTGCAGAAAACTTGATATATACACCACACTTCACTGGAGCTATTTCTACAAGTGCAGCCTTACTTCCCCATATCCACAGAAGTTGTATTAGAGGCTATTTATTTCAGTGTAGTTTTGCAGCTCTATAACATCAGGTGACATGTAAGCAGATTTTTTTTTTTAAATGGTCAAAATCAATAAAGCAGATACTGTGATATCCTGGCTTTTAATTCTTACGGTTCATGTCCCAAAAACATTCAACCCTACATGTCAACCATGTCTTCAAACTGCACATGCCACAGGTTTTATGCTAAATGTGTAGCCTAAAGCCAAAGCTGAGGTGACCCTGATGACATCAGAATGACATCATCAGGGTTATTTTCTCAGATTTGTCAGCCCATATAGAATAATGAGCAGTGATGAATATTGTTATTAGCCCCTATGTGATGGAATAGTGTATTAATGGTTTGTTTTTGTATAATCTGATATTGGTAGGTGTGTTCAAATAATTGGTAAATAATATGTGTTTATGATCTAATCATCACATGTCAGATACATCAAATGTGTAATTTGGTTGGATTTAGGTTGGTATGATATGCTGATTGCATCCTTTCTATGAGCAGGACAGACAGATGAGTAGGGTTGGGATCCATTATTGTATTACAATTCTGATTCCAATTTCGATTCTTCCTTTTGATTCTGGTTCTTATCAATTTTCAATTCAGATTCTTTGAGAAGGGGAGTTGAAACGGGTCACATGCTTATTACTAGGGTTGGGTACCGACACCCGGTGCTAATACGGCACCGGTGCCTTAATGACCGGTATCTACGAATACGAATAGTAACGCGGATTTCGGTGCCTCATTTCGGTGTCACTGACACGCCTGCACTGCCCTCTGATGCTCCTAAACGGACGTTAGAGGGAACAGAAGCATCACTGCATGTGACGCTAGTTAACACTACACTTGGCAGCAGGTAACGTTAGCCTATCGTTAGCTAGTAGCTGGATTAAACACGGTAAAAATGCTGACAGCTAACGTTAAATGGTGTGACTGTATTTCACTGTAGAGCATTCCAACACTGAGACGCAACAGTCATAGACAGTTAAAGAAACAGTCCACAGCTGCCGTTTTTAGAAAAACAACACAGACGGTGCGTTCACTTGAAACTCGCCTCGCCAGCCTCTTGGTGCATTCAAAGTTATTGTAAAATACCCTTTTTCCATCATCCATAGTGGTTGTTTTTGTCGTTTACCAGCAATTTACTGGTGAAATAAGTTATTGTTATACGTTATTATTACATTTTTAACAAATCATTTAATTTTGACCATATGGCCTTAGCAATAAACAAGCCGTTCTTAAATGTCGCCGACTGTCGTTTTGTGCTGCTTTTTTCTTTTTTAAATATATACATATTTTTTTAAATCTATTTAAAAGTATCAGTTCAGGCACCGTTTAGGCACCGGCACCGTTTTAAAAGTATCGTTTTAGCACCGGTATCGGAAAAAACCCAAACGATACCCAACCCTACTTATTACACAGATAAGAGGAACATTTTATTTTGATTCAACGATGATTTACAGTTTTACTGGGCTTTTTCAACGTAAAAAAAGCCACACAACACAACAGGCGCCTCGCAGTACGGTGGCTGCTACCGAAACCAAAACATGTTACATTTGGAACCGATGATCGGATTCAAAACCAAATTTTCTAAACGATTCCAATAAAAAAACAATTCCATTGGAATCATAATTTTTTTAAACGATTCCAAGTTGGAACCGGTTCTCGATGCCAAATCCTACAGATGAGACACCGAAAGAGCTACTGGAGAGGTGAAGTTTATCACAGTTCAAATGTGTTCACAGTTCAAAAGGAGCCCCTGTCACACAATAGAAGCAGAAGCTATGAGACCAGGGTTGGTTAATTTTCAAAATTCAACAAAGCATTGGCAACATACAATCATATGGCTACTTCATATATGGCAGGGCTCTTTTTCTTCTGCTGCTAAAAATTTAAATAATACCAAAGTTGAATGCAATCTCAGATTGCACTGATTTTGTTTATTTTAAATTAATGCTGTAACAGCCAGCCTACTATAGCTGACCGGAACTTTTTGGTAAAGCACAGTGTCTCACATCTTATATTCATTTAACTCTGAAATAACTTGAAAATGGTGCAATAAAATCTAAATTCTGATGTCTGGGCTGGGCTAAGCCCCCAATGTTTCAAGATCGTAACTAAGCCTGTGCTGTCTCCTGACTTACTTGTGTGGTTGATGTCTTGGAGACTCTGCTCTTTTGAATCAAGTCCTTCCTCTATATCTCGGTAGCGGTTGTGCCCTTGGTGTCTGTTCTGGCTATAGCGTCTGTCCCTGTCCATGTTAGCAGCCTCCCGACTGGAGCGCCTTCGCCTGCGTTTGCGACGATATCCTCGAGGCACTGGGACACCAATGTAGATGGACTGATGGTCTGGGGACAAATATGGACGGTTCCTGGATGGTTACATGAATATGCACTACACGGTTGCATTCAGTTCAGTGCAAAACTGTGCCATTATTGGTTCCTGTAGGATACCAAGTTACAAGAACAATCAAGAGAAAGACATTTTTTTCCAAAACAAGTGTCTTCAATGAATGTTTGATGAAAGGCCCCAAAATAGTTGACTGGCTGAAAAGATTGTTTAAAGTGCTCATATTATGCTTTTTGGCTTTTCCCCTTTCCTTTATTGTGTTATATACCTTTTTGTGCATGTAATAGGTTTACAAAGTGAAAAATCCCAAAGTCCACCCCAAAAGGACTTACCATCTCCAACAGAAAACACTGTTCACAAACTTCTCCAAACAGCTCTATTGTAGTCTAGCCTTTACTTCTGTGATGAACATGCGTCACTTTGTAACACATGTTATAATGCTCGCCTAGCTGCTGGCATGGCATGCCCTCATACTCTGCTTCTGACTGGCTAGTAGTCCTTACTTAGGTACTGCGCATGTGCAACTCCCAACAAAGATGGAATAGAAGTGTGATGCCTCACTCTGTAGCTAAAACAAAGAGTTCAACACATAGGGCGAAAAGAGGAGCTGCAGCAATGTGCAGTACAACAAAATATGGTGTTTTTTGAAAATGAAACCATGTAAACCTATTCTGATATAACCTCTAAATACAATTATGAACCTGAAAATGAGCATAATATGAGCACTTTAAAGAGATCTTTCATTCATTTATCATATTCAGATGAGTGTTTTTATGAATGTTGTACCACTTAAATTCTGAATAAATTAGGTTTGAAACCATGTCTGCTTATTAACAGCAGTGTTCCATTTTGGCAGTCACACATAAAAAGCAAATCAAGCCTATTCAGAATCACTCAGTACTTTATCTTTGCTGTGACAGCGTTTGGCTCGTATTATCCCTGTTTTCAACAAAAACCTGGATGATGTGAGATTGATCATCTGTTGGCAATTAAGGAGGCACTTTAAAACTAATTGCACACTAAACTCAATGTGGAATAACTAAATAACAGGAGATGCAAACCAATATTGGATGTTTGGAAAAAGAACAGAACCTGCTGCTTATTGGGAAGACAGAACACACACAAACTCACTCAAATATGCAACTTCTCAATCCCCAAAATACCGATTCATACAAAAGCATACAAACAATCTTGAGTCAATCGTCATTCCTCCTTTGCAGTCTATTAACAGCATTCACCCACACAAACTCTCAGAACAAAATAGAAACTATAAGTTAGTGTGAGTGTCTCATGATACTATGAAGAGACAAAGTGGGTGGAAGTATTTAATTTCCTGTTTATATTAACAAAGGGCCACTCCATGATGGATCTACCATAAATATGAATCACACACATACAGTACGTGCACACACACTCACCCTCCTCTTCCTCATAGCGAAGATGAGAGACGCCCATCCCTCGGTCTCCATGGTCCATCCTGGTATGGAGGAAGAGAGACAATTTTTGGCCATGTTTTCAAACGGTCAAAGTGAAAACAGTTTTTGAAGAGAAAGCAGTCATGTAGTCATGAATGATGTGGTGCTTCCTGTTTTATGGTGATTGATTGTATTAGTATGTGTAGGGATGTAACGATCAACTCACGATACGAATCACGATTTAAGATGGCGATTTTTTAACAGAATAAGCTGCAGACATAATAACTGTAAAATAGTCCTTTATTTACATAAACTGTGCAAAACAACTTATGTGTCCTCTTCGTGTCAGATTTTTAATACAAATCCTATGTCAAAAAAAAGAATAAGAAATAGAAATGGAAGAAAAGAAATGAACTAACAAGACATAGTTACGTCTGAAGTAATTGAAATCAAAAGTAGATTACGGCCTAGGCTGTTTGACAATTGCGTCACGATTCATTCATTGTCATTGCTTTATTTTTGCCTCCAGCAGCAGCTCTTGTTCACTGACCTACATGTTGGGTTACAGTGCAGATCAATGGGAAAATAATTAAAAGGAAGCCGTGGTCAATGGAAATGTACATAATTAAAACAAATGTGAGGATAACTTATCCTAGCGGCACCATTTTATATATTGAACGCCAACAGTAAAGTTTAAGGCCACCCTGTTCCTGCTGGTGACAGGTTAGAGAGTATACATTCACAGTATTGTGTACAGTACTGTAATTGAAGCTAGATTCATTTGGAATATGAATTTGCCTATATGTCTATGAGACGTTAAACTTGCTCTAGTTATTACAAGACAGGCAGTGAAGTGAACCAGTCTTTATGTCTGTGAATGAAATTATTGCAACATATACTACTACTACTACTACTACTACTACTACTACTACTAATAATAATAATAATAATAATAATCTTATTTTATAGGGCATTTTTCAAAATCCACATTAATAAAGTGCTTTACAAAACAGCAAAATAAAACAGACAAAAAATCACCAGGTTTTAAAGAAAACAAATAAAAAACTATTTGGTGTACATGTACAGTGCAGTGGGCAATATATGGATATTATATCGATATTGTAATGTGAGACTAGATATTGTCTTCGATTTTGGATATCGTAAAATGGCAGTGATGTATATTCAGATTTTTTTTAGACTGTTGCAGCTGTTCTATTATTTGCCTTGACCCACTTGTCATTATGTCCACATTATTGATGATTATTTATCAAAAATCTCATTGTGATAGTATTTTGTGAAAGCACCACCAGTCAACCCTGCAATATCGTCGCAATATAGATATTGAGGTAATAGGTCAAACATATTGTGATATTTAAATTTTCTCCATATCGCCCTGGGGGAGGAATAGAAAAAAACCTGTTTTAAAAGAAATATAAGACAATTCAAAGAAGGTTCAAGCTCAAATTAAATCAGGAAAGGCTCTTTGATTAAAGTGTAAGTAACTAAACCTAAAGTTTTAAGAAGGGACTTAAAGGAGATCACTGACTCAGATGACCAGGTATTCTGGGGCAGATCATTCCAGAGCCTCAGGGCTCTGATAGAAATTGCTCTGTTCCCTTTAGTTTTCAGACAGAGATATGGCAGAAACAGTTTTGAAAGCTTTGTGGTGTGCCACTCAAAACTCCGGAACTTAATACCTTGGGCAGGGTCACCCTGAGGTCACAGGCCACTTTGTTGATATAAATACTCGACCTGCGCAAGCGCGATACGGAATATATTCAGTGTTAAGCACTGCCTCTGGCGGTCATCCAGGATTCATAGAACCGTAGTTACATTCGTAACTTTCGTTTTAAGCCTCTAACTTATTCAATCAACCTACTGTAACTACAGACCTTGTGTACAGACAGCTGAGTTTTTGTCAGGAAAATCACAGTTGTAAGTAATGTCAGTAAGCCTCCCAGTACCAGTTCCCTGAAACTGTCTGGGCAGCAAATCAATCATTCTAAAGTGTTCCTGCTTTCTTTTTAAGTTATTATACTTGTTTGGTGTAGAATTCAGTCAGAATTTTGTAGATATCATTTGTCAGGTGGCCAGAAAAACCACATGTTGCGCTGCTTCTCAGAGGACAAAAGATCTATGAATGCAGGTTTAAATGAAAGGAATGATTAGAAAATGAATTACCAACAACAACAGCAGTAACAGCTACAACAACAAAGCTGTTAAGCAAGCTATAAAGATGCTTGGTTGCTTTTACAGAAATCTATATCAACACTGTAATGTAAAGCAAAGTGAAGTGGTCGTTCTTGGTCTGTTACTAAACTAGAAGGTACCCCGAGTGCACAAACATCTGCAGGTATAGAACAATTATTCAATTTACTTTTGTACAGACATCCGTCCTATCATCTACAATTAAGGTAAATTGAACCCCTAGAAACAGAACAAATGGATTTTGGATTCAAGGCTAATCTTAATTAGTTTATGGTTAAAAAAGTGTTAGAAGTAACACCACGAAACAAAATAAATTTGATTGTGTATTTGTTTTTACTGCTGTTTCTTCGGTTTTGAAATCGCAAGGCAATTCATTTGCACTAAATGATGAAGATACTGTCATTATTTGGAGTTGCTGTGGGGTTTTTAGATTTCTGCATCACTACAGAGTGTGCTGTGTTATTTCCAAGCATTCCTGGTTACTACATCATATAAGTGAAAGCAGTGTTTCTTTTCACTTGACTCTCTGTGGATAATATCTCATTTTGGACTAACACTCTTGAAATACAATCCACCCTGGTGGGATGAGAGGTGTAAAGTGGCTGGTGGAGGATGGCTTTAGCCCAGCAGAGCCCGGTTCAGCTGCTGCTGTGAATGTTTGTAGTGCTGGCTTCCTGCCTCTGTAATTAGTGCTGTCACATCAGTGTCCTTCACACCCAGTGGGCAGCTGGAGTGAGAGCTGCAGGCAGGCCCCCTCGCGGCTCCATCGATTGGGCTTGCAAAGCCTCTAAACCCCCACACCACTTGATAAAGATATGTGCACACATTAACACACACTCACCCATAAACATGCACATTTGCACGTGGAATAATGTCATTATGTGCTCTGTCAGTATGCATGCAGATGTACACAAGTCTTTGGGAAACACCAACAGGCAAAAATGTACATATTGTACACTGGAAGAAAAACAGCCTGTTCTGTCTAGTGACATTTTGGTCATACTAGTAAAAACTATACTCTACTAGGAAAATCTCTATACTCTATATAGAGACGCTCACACACACACACACACACACACACACACACACACACACACACACACACACACACACACACACACACACACACACACACACGAGGCCTTGTGCAGCTAGTTAAAAGTGCTATTTCTGTCTTATATATATGTGTGTGTGTGTGTGTGTGTGTGTGTGTGTGTGTGTGTGTGTGTGTGTGTGTGTGTGTGTGTGAGAGAGAGAGAGAGAGAGAGATAGAGGTTATTAGGATAGGTGGTGCTCATTTTTGCTTCACTAAGAAATTACTGTACATCTCATTAACTTCTCAGGAAGATTTAAAAAAAATGTAAGATTTACAAAAGCCTGTATAATACACTTCATTTTCCCAGGTAAGAGGATGGGTTCATATGAAACTGTTAACTGCTGGGTTTTGCAGTAGAAGAAAAAAAAAGTTTTTTAATCAGGGAAACCAAATCCTCAAACCCTGACCAAACCCAGTTACTGCCTCACACTTTACCCACAAATACTAAACTAGCACACCCAACTCCATAGTACTGTTACTGAAAATATTAGACATTTACAGATGAGGATTGACACTTTCAACTTGACACATAGCGGTGTTAGTTTTAGTCAAAAGATATCGGTATTGGCTGTCATAGACCTTTGTACATCATTGGAATATGAGTCTTTTGTTGATATTTTAGCCGACAATTCTCCAAAGTGTCTACATGTCTATGAGTGTTTTCCCCTCACATCACTGACTGTGTTACTTTATTATTTTCATTCGTTCATGGAGCTAAAGAAGAAAAACCAGAGGAACTAAATTCCAGGCTGAGAAAATGAAATGGCACTGTTCAGACTGAGAACTCAGAAAGACAGAGAAAGAAATCAATGGTGCAGAGAGAGGAAAGCAAGAACCATCATGATACAATAAGACAAAAGGATAAGACAACCTACCTGGATTAGTTGTCAGCTGGAATGAGTGAAAGCAGAAAAGGCCTTTGCTGCTCGTAGGGTCGCATCAATTAAAACATGCCAATGGAGCTCCAACAAACTCAGCAAAGAGGAAAGTTCCTTTCTATTTGTCTCTGTCCGTCCGTCTGTCTGACTGGCTTTGCTCTGTCTGTCTCTCTCTCTCTCTCTCTCTCTCTCTCTCTCTCTCTCTCTCTCTCTCATCACTGGTTCAATAATGGGCAAACTAGGACTCAGCAGAGAGCTCCAGGCAGGAAGTTGTTTCAGAATACCAACCACCGATAGAAAATCTCTCAATATACTGTACCAGCCGGTCAATATATAGCATTGTGGAAAAAGTGATAAAGGATAGGAAGTTACATGATGCTGCTTATGAAAACACATGATGACATTCCTGGATATGAACTGATGGTATTTACCGGGTATGAAAATACCTACGGTATAAAAAAATACAGAAAAAGCTTTTAGTCTGCCATGTTTGTTATGTAACTATTTACCCTTACCCTGTCACTCCCTTTATTTCTATGCATGTCATATAGTCACTACAGCTCTTATTCAGGCCTGCCATTTTTTCTTTTTTTCAGGGTTATTTAGAAATGCAATCATTGGGAATGTGAGTGCTACTATACGTGTTCTAGGATACCTTTTAGGGATTTCCAGAGGGTTTAACATGGAAGTGGATCAATAAGGTAGTGGCTAACCATATTTTTCCAGAATATTAAAAAATAATCCAATGGCAACCGGTCGACTTCAAATGTTCATAACTTTTAAGATTTCAACAAAGAAAACCCAAACTATCTACCTTGCTATATAGCACCAGGGGTAAGTGTGGAAAATATGCTTTTTCTGTGATTTGGGTGAAGTGACCCTTTAAGTCATCATCATCATCATCATCATCATCATCATCATCATCATCATCATCATTATTGATCTTCCTCACCACCACATTCATCAACCCTGAAGTTGTAGGGACACAAAGCATGAAAAGAAAAGATCACTTTATTTTCCTGTTAATACTAAGCAAATAAAGCTGTTTAAATAACGTCTCTGCATATTCTGCACTTCCGGCTGTTATTGCGTTGCTCGTATGTACTTACTTCATGGTTCATCTAATAGAGGAAAATACACGCCACTCCAGCTTATGGGCCTAGCGATTCACAATTTAGGTGGATGACAGCGTCAATATTGCAATCCATCCATGAAATCCATCATAGTAGGACAGCAGATGATGATAATGTGTTTTGACCAAAGGGTGGAGCGACGCCTGCAAGCTTGTTCAGGCAGTGAACTAGAGCTGCACTGCTGCATACACACATGCCTTTACTCTCTGTATCATCTACCAAACGCACCCTTCCAATTTGGCGGTCTATTTAAGCTGCAAAGAATTCCCATCTTCCCCTCTGCCTGGCCAATTCCGCTGCTTCTCTGTATCACAGGGCTGTGCAATTAATCAAATTCTAATCGCAATTTCAATTTCGGCTCCTATTTATCACAAAAACAATGTGAACAAGAAAAACAATTATTTTGCACATTACGTTTTGTAAGTAAACTCTTATTTTGTCTTGTGTTCTGAATGACACGTGCATTTTCGCCCCTCTCGAAGGCTAAACTCACTCAGCCATTTGAATATATGTATATTTTTATATTATTTATTTTGAGGGGAATTCAAAAAGTTCAAATGGGAAAAGTGTTAAGGTCTAAGGGCATTTTTTTCATTTCTTTTTGAATTCTCCTTTAAATGGTTTTTGCTTATAACCTGATCCTGATGTGTTTCATATCAAAATGTTCAGAACAAACTCAGTTTTCTGCATAGTGAGGCCCTAATTTGTTCCAGACCAATGTATAAACAGATAATTTGGCCCTAAAGCTGAAAAAGTGATGTTCGCTTTTTGATATTTCTCAAATCTCTTGTGAAAACATACCTAAACTCAATTGTTTTGGGGCTTGAAATAAGTTTACAAAAGTCTTGGGTTCGCAAAAAATGGGGCAACTGGGGCTGCAGCTGAATGCTTTATCTTCAATACAGTTGAGGTATCTCACTTCAAAAATATCTCCTCACTATATCACTCCCCCTATCTTATGTAAACATATCTGCGGGGAGTGATGCAAACTAAGTCTAGAGGCCAAACTCTATGTTCTGCTGTTGTAATAAACATTTCAAATATTACAGTATAAACATGCTAATAGCTTCCGATGTATTTACATGGTCATATGCTCATCTTTAGCTGAGAACAGCAATTCACACCCTTCTCTCTGTGTTGTCAAAAGGCCTTCTGGGAGAAAATCAGTAACTGTAATGGAGGCAGAGGGGGCACGTTGAGTTAAAATAGCTCCATCGAACAGAAAGTAAATTACAGCACTTCATCACAAAATAACTCATGTCATCTACCAAATACAGAAGACAGATGCTTTTTTTTTTTTTTTAACAGAGTCAGTATGTGAGAGGAGGGACACTTTAAGTTTTCAAAATGACACATTTTGGTCAATAAAAAAAACTCCCAGCTCTTAACAATAACTCAATTGAAGCTTGCTTCAGTTGACTGTGTCGATGATAATCCCTCTGCTTCTCTTCACATCTCTTCGCAATCTCATAGAGCAGAGAAGACTATAGAGAGGCTATCAAAGGTAGTCTGGTACAACCTAATGGAGTGGGAGTGCAGATCCGAAGGGGTGCAGCTGTGAAGAACGATGAAACTATAAAGAGGTTAGGTAGGAGGATGAGACATGGGGGGTACGTATGATAAGAAGTTGCTGTGTAAACCATGCAGTGGAAGAAATCTGTAGCCTTGATACCCTGAGAGAGAAGCTTCTGGCAAAGTCTCAAATCTGTGCTTTTACCCCACAGCACATGGAGCGTTTAGTGTGAAATTGACTGTAGAATGCTTGGTCAAGCTTTTGCCTGTAACCAATGCCAGATACATAGGTAATTCAATCAAGGGTGCACACAGGCATGGACACGTGTCTGTCCTGTCCTGCACATGTTATTAGAGAGTCAGAGTTATCTAGTCAGTGGACATTACAATGGTGTTAACACAAGAAAAGAAATTACAATAGGAAAAAAAGGTAGCTGGGAAGAATATAATCTCTCATAATGAGTGTCACTTTGATAGGCCTTTGTTGATTTACTGTATTTATTCCCTCACCCACAGTCTGACCCCTAGTAGCCACTGAGCGGTATTGCAGTGTTTATAGCAGTGGTGGAAAATAACATCTGTACATAGCAGTCAAATGTTTATCGTTGTTTATCTGCTGTCTTTGTTTTAGCTGTATATCTATCCTGTGTATGAACATTAAGAGCAGCAACAAACCGGAGTCAAATGCTGTACACATACTTGGCTATTAACCCTTGTGTTGCGTTCCCGTCGAACTTATTGTCCTTCCGGGTTGAAATTGAAAATGAACTATTTTTGTCACTTTTTCCAACGTTGTTGGCGCTTTTCTTGATGCTTCTGACGCTTTTAAAAAACAAAGTTTTTGTCACTTTTTTCAACGCTTTTTTAAATTCATGGTCAATAAACCTAATTTATTTGACATTATACCTAATTTTTTTGTTTTAAAAAAAGCAGAAATTATGAATTATTTTGACTAATAGTTAAGATCAGAGGATGTTGAGTGAATCACAGACTGGTTTATGTCAAAATTTAGTCAGGATACTGTTTTGAAACCATTTCAAACTTTTCAAATGCTATAAAACACCACAATTCAATAAAAGTAAATCATTAATTTTACCTGTAAAGAATGTTGCATGGGTCCCATATAACATAATGTACATCCATGCATCCAAGTTATTTTTGGGCAATTTGGTTGAGAGAGACATATTTCTGATTTAATTTCTTTTCTTTCTTTAGAGGATAACTCAAGGGTTAAAGCTGATTCTGATTCTAACTATACATTTACTGTACTTTACTCAAGTATTTCCATGCCACTTTTTACTAATACCACGTCACATTTCAGACGCAAACATTGTCCTTTTTACTCAACTAGTTATTTGCTCTAGTTACTTTTTATCTACCTAAATCAAAAGTATATAATGCAGTTAAAGCTACTGTATAGTGCGTAGTTTCTGTCGCCCCCATGAGAAATTCTAACAACACTGTCGGTGCATCCACATGATACAAGCCTTCGGTAATCGCGCACCGCCCCGACCCTTCCTCCACGCAGCTGCTAGTAGCGTTTAACCTGTCAAATCAAGAAAGACACAGAGGATAAAAAAAATCATGATGGACTCTTCAAAAGAGGTAATTATCTTGTAGGTTTTATGTCCTCTTCGTCTCCAAAGCTGAACGCTGCTGTTGTACTTTCTCAGCGGTGACGTAGTAACGCATCACTCAAGCTTCTGCGTGCGAAAGTCACCGGATGACACCATTCTGTAAACATAGCCATACTGAGAAATACAGATAGAGTTTTGTGGAGCTGATAGGCTTAACTTGCTTTGTATCAACTCATTTGGCATTAGCTTAGTCTAAATGCACGATGTTCCACTTCCGGGAATGCTCCGTTGCTGCCAAAAATTCCGCCGTATGTCCTTCCTTTCGGCCTGATGTCCGTTAACTTACGCTTTCTTTGTGTTGGAGTTTTAAACTCTGGTGGATTTATGAGGATTATGGTTAACTGCTCCTCAGATCTCTGCAGGGTAAATCCGTGAATACAAAATAGTCGCGCACTATGGCGTTAAAGGTCCAATATGAAATATATTTACTGTAATAAATCCAAAAATGACCCGAATGCGTCATCAAATATTAAGGAAACTTGCAACGGAAATAGAGTCTACCCGACCTAAAAAAAAATTGCATGTTTCTAACAGTTGGGAGATGTATTTGAAAGATGGAGACAGCTTAGAGCCCAAAAGGACGCCGAGTTGGTTAATTTCCTCCGGAACAGGAGAGCATTAGCTTCAGGCTAATTTATCACGGCTAACGTAACAAGGGACGAGCATTTAATGTCACTTCAACATTCGTGTACTCACATTGAATTATACAGTACAGCTAGAGTACCCGAGTTGGTTACTCGCAAAAACAATTGAGACACAGCCAGTAAAGTGATCCCGACTGGTGCTGGCTAACGATACCATGCTAACCCTGCTATCTGCTAACGTTAATTCTAAGCCTAGAAAGTGTGTCTGTCCGTCGGGTGGAGAGGACAGCGAGGTTGTTGTGTTTTTAGCAGTTCCTACCGCAATTCTAAGCCGAAAAAGTGTGCCTGTCAGTTGGGTACAGAACTCGCGTAAACACAGGCTTTTATGACATAAAAGTGAATATAGCCAGCATCTAACGTTAGCTACTCCGCCGTGCTGTGAAGTTATGTCTGGCTATGTGAGACAAGCGTCTAGCAACATTGTTGTGGATGCTGCTGTCTCAGCCTGGCAACCTCCGTTAACTTCGAGTCTGGGGAGTAGGGGGCGGGGGAGACAATTCTCTCCAGTATTTTGAATTTGTACTGCAGTAACTATTTTAAACACTAGCTGTCAGTATTACATATTGCACCTTTAAAATGATCTCCACCACATCTAAATACAATGTTAAAGTACTTCTTACATGTTAATGTGTCAGTAATTCAATATACTGTAATAAAACGCTGACAGGAGGAGTTTTGCAGTAGGAGCCTACTTTTCATTCTCATCGTAATAGATTGAATCACTGTGACGTTGCGCTAACACAAAAATCACTTCTGGGTAGACAAATGGCATTTGATTTGAATTACAGAGATATGTTAAATCTGCAAACATGTACAGCTGTAACTGTAATATATAGTTAGACACAATGGTCCGACCTGGCTGATGTTTCTGCTGTGCTTATTTACTGTACTGTGTTGCTCTATGATAGCATCTTTGATAAACCAAATCCAACGTTACGAACAGCAACATCTCACCGCCGGTTGGACTGACTGCTAGTTTTGGTAAATTAGGTCTCCGTATTGGTTAGTGAAAGTGTTGAAAATATGAAAGCATCAAAAATGCATTTTAGATGAATGAGATGAGAGTATATCAAGTTGTTCCTCATCCCTGTTTGCTCAGTGCCGTTCAATGGTATGTACGGGACACAGGAGTTTTCTACCCGGAAATTATTGTAAACAAAGATTGTGATTGGCTCTATACTGGGAATAATGATAATGGGAATGTTGTAATGATCAAAAACAAAATTATATAATCTCTCTGTAGTTCTGCTGTTCACCAGCCCCCTCCACAATATGACTGTTGGTTGTTGACAATATGTATTGCTGTGTGCTGCAATAATAGCGTCATTTCAGCAAATTTACAAGATTCCTGGACATTGTATATTATCGTCCAAGCTCAGTATATATGTGCAACAAGCAACATTGACACTGTGCCTCCAAATCCCTGAGCCTGTTCCCTAACAGATAAGGGTTTGGAAACTGTGTGAATGCGTGTGTTTTCTCCCCTCCAGATTCTAACAACAATTCAAGTCCATATTATCATAATCACAGCTTGTTTGGATGTGCGTACATCCTGCTCTCAGGCCGTTGAATGCTTTTTTCTTTCTCTACAGCTTAAAAAACATCTCCTTGCCATAATTATTCCACCTGCTGTCTCTTGATCATCGTGATGAGGGAAGAAGAAAGGTCAAGAGTGAATCAGGAGAGAGGACCTGCAGGAGGAGAGAGAGCTGTGTGCATTCATGCGTTGTTTGTGAATTTAATTAATATGGCTGGTGTTCGTCATCCAGATAGAGGGCTTTAAAGGCAGTGTGTATGGCAGGGGAGGGGGGATACAAGGAAGAGATCAGCTTTTATAGTCTATATCCTCGACGTCCACTTTGGGGATTGCTCTGTTGCTGATGGAAATTCAGCTAAATTACACTCATTTAGGCCGGATATCAGTTGCCTTGGGCTTCCTTTGTGTTGGCATTTTAAACTCCGGTGGATTTATGAGGACTATGGTTAACCTTTTCTCAGATCTCTGCAGGGTAACTCCAGACAGCTAGCTAGACTATCTGTCCAATCTGAGGTTTCTGTTGCATGACTAAAACAACTTTTGAACGGATCAATGGTGTTTTAAGTCCCCAACGTCGACTTCAAGGTAGCGCTGCGACTATCGACTTCAAGGCACCTAACCCTAACCGTTGCCTAATCCTAATGCCTTCCAGGCAGCCCTGCCTGGAAGACAACGTTAGGGGCTTAAAACACCAAATACCTTTTGAACGTACACATGTTCCACCAAAACAAGTTCCTTCCTGAGGCGCTTAGCGCTGCCCATGGCGATTGTGATTGGTTTAAAGAAATGCCAATAAACCAGAGCACGATCCCAGAATGCTGTGTGGACTCGCCAGACCCTCCTCCGCAGCGCTGTGGAGGAAGTTCTGGCAAAGCGAGACTAGCTTTGGTCGAACGAACAAATTTGCAGATGCACTTTAAACTTCAGCCATAATTTTTATATTATTTATGTCAGAGATCTTCAACAGGGGGTCCGGGACCCCTTGGGGGTCCTCAGAGTTAGTTCAGTTTTTTGTTTTTTGAATGTTTCTTATTTCAAAAATCTAAATAAGTCTGAAAATATACATTAATATGAATGCAAACTTGTAATAGCAAAGATAAATTGGCCTATATGTGAAAAAAAATTATTTACACATTGAAGATAAGTGTAACACCTCCCGGGCGCGGGTCAGTGTTGACAGTTAAAGTATCCTAAACAAAAGGATAAGTGAGACAATGAAAACGTGCTGCCATTCAATGTAGCTGCTCTCATCAGAATGTTTATTAAATTTAATTTCAGTGCAAAGTCTGTCACAGTACTTTCTGCTTAGTGTATAAATGATCCAAATCAGGATTTCTATCAAAATAAACAATAGAAATATACACAAGCATGGTTATTAACAAAATCCTGCACTCAGTTACATATGTGTACCCAGATCCTCTTGTAAAACATTTGTATCTATACTACCCAGTATCTTTTACCTTTTTTAATTGGTACATGTAGCGTATGACATCACTTTATCTTATATACATATAAATCAATGCACAAATGTAACTTACTGTTATTCATTTAGACTAGACAGTTGCTACCGATTTGGAATCAATTTAGCATTAAATCCGAAGCAGGTAGATTAATGTCATACATATGACAACTAGCAGAGGCAAGTTAGCTCAACCAACATAACAAAACACATTCTTATCGAACATGCAGTGAGCAGTAGCAAGAAATATAATCCCAATGCTACTTAGACACATTAGCAACATCGAGAGGCAAGCAATAGCATAACATCGAGAAAGGCTAGCAATAGCATAACCACTGTTTTATATTTCCGGTAGCTAGCATACCTTTAGCATTCCTACTACTGTGCTAACTTATTATCACAGACTCTCAAAACCTTAATACATGTAGTTTGACATGTTACCATACTGTTTCATGACTATTTATATGCATGTAAAATACATACCTAAACAAAAGGATAAGTGAGACAATTAGGCCTGTCGCGATAGTCAATAAATCAATTAATCGCACGATAAAAAAAATGAGCTCGATAATTTTTTCGGCCGCGATAATTTACATTTGCATGCTAGTTTGTTTTCCCTGTCTCTCTCTACCAAAGAGACTGGATGACCACTCTCGGTTCCTAATTGTAATGAGGAGTGAACCCTCTTGTCAGTCGCATGGTCTTTGTCTGGGGAGGCGGGACGCCTGGTGGAGAGAGAGAGAGAGACAGAGAATGCTAGTTGGGTTGAGAGTTGGAGCAGGGTTTCCCGCAGCACATTGCAGTTAAGGCGCCGTCAAAAAAAGAAGTATATGAGCGATATCCGCCGTGTTACTCGGCGTCCTGTTTTCTCCCTTTTATTCCAAACCACACAGTTGACAACCTGCAGGTGGAGGCGGTGGAGACAGGCTCGGACATAAACGCCACAGGCTGCTGTGGACTTGTCAGTCTCGCAAGCGGTTTCAGGAAAGTGGCTGCATGTGTCCGACAATGCACAGAGCATTAACCGGTACAAGCCTACAGCTGTCAGTGTGTCAGAGGCTCCCGGACGGTGAACTGAGACTCCGTTACCTGCTTGTCAAAAATCGCCACTTACTAGCTAATCAATTAGTCTGAGGTAAACGCTAGCTATCAGTAAACAGAAGTGACATGGTGGCTGGTGTCTGTGTGTGCGCCAGTGTAGTGTGTGTGTCAGACAGCAGAGGAGCAGAAGAAAGACTGAAAAACAGAACTATTTTGGTACAAACATTTACTCGCCATGTGGCAGATAGCCACATAGAAATAGATATCATTTATTAATTATATATTATTATTTAAATTTAATATTTAGTGTTTAATAAATAATTGTTAAATGTAGTACAGTCTGTAGTCTATCGCGCAAACACTCGAGGAATGCTGCAAACATTTGGCAGCCAATACGAATTACCTGGGAGAACATACGTGTCACAAACGGCAATTCCACAACTGTACAACAGCGTGAAAGACGACATACTAAAAGAGATCAAAGACATATTGTGGATATTTAAAATGTCTTCCAGTTCCAGTGTTAAATATTCTTTCATCATATCATTATATTAGATGAAAATGGTAACGACAATGTTATCGTTTATCGCAATCATTTCTGGGACAATTTATCGTTCAGCAAAATTTGTTATCGTGACAGGCCTAGAGACAATGAAAACGTGCTGCCGTTCAATGTAGCTGCTCGCATCAGAATGAGCGATAACGGGCAGCTTCCCAGAAGTCCACAGTCGATGCAGTTCGCAAGGTCTCACACTGCCCTCTACTGGCAACAGTTGGGATAGCACGTACCAAGAAAGGTGAAATGCTGCTGCACATTATAATTACTTTGACATATATCAAACTTAACAAAACAAAAATGTGATTATAAATTTGTGTATGTCACACACTCCCCAACAAAAAAATTAACTTTCTGATTTTACAAAATACAACCTTTCACCTCACCTAGCATTAACACAAAATTAAATCTCTCTTGCATTAGTTCCCCTAATACACAGGTGTGGGTATGTTATATGGTAAAAATGGCATTGCATAAGGCATTGCATGGCAAAGGTAGGTGTATGGAGTCAGTCTGTAGGGTATCTGAGATGTAAGAGAGTAATGCTGTAGACCCTCAACTGTCCCTGGATGAACGCCTACTGAATTTACTACACCCTGTGAGTAGTAAGTGGGCTGACCTAGTGACTGGTAAGTGAACACTTTTGTAGGCTTCTTTTCCCTAGTAGATCTCCTAATTGATTCTGTCTCTGGGTTGTTTATTGGAGGACTGACTACTTCTTCCCTAACAGGGATCTGGTATGATGCAGGCCCGTCAAGTAAGTATTCTTGTGTGCCAGGGGGGTGATCTTCCTCTGGCTGCGCCATCACCCTTCCTTCTTCTGCAGGCGCAAACATGTTTCCAGTTCTCTGTTAAAATCTCAGAATTGAATGTCCTCCCATCAGTCTTTCGTCCCGTCTCAGAAGGTGCCCTGAGCCAGTAGTAAGTCCTTGGCTGGACACTTTCGTCAGAGTCTGTATCACTGTTATATGTCACAGCTGGAGTCTTTCTGAGCCTTGTATGTTTGTGTGTGTCTCTTTTGTTCCTTGAAGCCTCTTGAGCTACTTGTGGTGGCAGGTCTACTGGCAGGTCGTTAACCAAGTGTATTAAGTTCAGGGTACGAGTGAGTTGAGGATTCCAGGTACCACCTGCCTCTGGGCACAACCGATAGACAGGACCGTCATTCATTCTTTCCTCAACGATGTAGACAGTCTCTTCCCAGTACGACCTCAGTTTTCCTGGCCAACCTCTTTCCTTCAAGTTGCGGACTAGCACTTGATCGCCAGGCTGCAGAATCACACCTCTTAAATGGCGGTCATAGTAACATTTTCCCCTGGCACTGGACTGTTTGCTGTTGTCTGATGCAAGCTTATAAGCTTTAGCCATTCTCTTGGCCCACTTCTCGGCATACTTGCAAGGTGAGTGTGTCTCATCTTCTGATGTGAGACCAAAGATTAGGTCAATAAGGAGCCGGGGGTGGCGGGCATAAAGGAGATAAAAGGGCGAGAACCCTGTTGCCTTGTGTTTTGTGCAGTTATATACATGGACAATTTGAGGCAGATGTTCCTTCCATTGCTCCTTCTCCTTATCCTCAAGTGTCCTCAACATCTGTAACAATGTCCTCTCAGCACTCAACAGGGTTGGCTTGGGGGTGATATGGTGATGTCCGAGAACGACCCACTGCTGTCAACTGCTCCAGTGTCTTGAAGAGCAGGTTCTCAAACTCCCGCCCCTGGTCATGATGGAGTTTAGAGGGGTAGCCAAATCTTGGTATGAAATCATTGAATATCTTCTCAGCTGCAGTCTTTCCAGATTTATTCGCCTCAGAGACGGTGCCGTCGCCTCAGAGACGGTGCCGTCGCCTCAGAGACGGTGCCGTCGCCCGGCGCCTCAGAGACTTTGCCGTTCAGCGCTCCAGAGACTTTGCCGGTCTCCGGCGTCTCAGAGACTTTTTGTGGTTAGGCACCCCTGAGACTGTCTCTTTGTTTGGTGCCACAGAGATTCCTGTTCCCCGTGTTTTGTCGGCGGTCCGGCCGACTCCTGATCCTTGTTTCCTGTGACTATTCCAGTTACCCTGTCAGTGGACTGGCCGACTCCTGGTCCTGTTGCCTTGTAGCCTGTCTTCAGCCCAGCTGACCTGTAGCCTGTCTTCAGCCCAGCTGACCTGTCGCCTGTCTTCAGCCCAGCTGCCCCTTCACCTACTCGGTCTGCCTGGCCTCCAGAGGGGATTCTGCCTTCGCCGCCGGCCTCCAGAGAGTCTTTGACGTCCTGTTCGGCCGCGGTTTGTTTAGTTGGTTTCATGTTTTCTGTTGGTTTTCCTATTTCCTGTTTTTTATTTTGAAGTCTTTCTTCTCCCTAGTCTTGTCTGGTTTTACTTCCTGTCTTTTGGTTTTCCCGCCATTGTGATGTGTTTCACCTGTTCCCCAGCCCTAGTGTCACCTGTCCCTCGTTTCCTCATTACCCTGTGTATTTAGTCTCTGTGTTTCCTTTGTCTTGTGGAATCATTACGTTCTGTCTGTGTGCCTCATGTGTTGCTGTTCAGTGGTGTCAAGTTTTTGCTCTGAGTTTTTCGTGTTTTTGGAATGGTGTACTGTGTGCCTGCTCATTCCTGGCTTCCTCGCTTCCTGGCCTGCGTGCTTTTGGAACTATTTGATGTAAGTTGTTTGTTAAACTCTTTTCTGAACTGCATTTGGGTCCAAGCCTCACTACTTACCCCCGTGGCAGCAACACTGTTTAGTAACATAGTCCTCTATGTCTCTCTTCATGAAGGGCCAGTAAAATCTTTCTCTGGCCAAATCAAGGACCTTTTCAACTCCTACATGGCCAATATTGTCATGGAGATGCTCAAGGGCAAGTTTTCTGTATCTTGGTGGTAAGACTAGCTGGGATCTTTGGCTTGTCCTTCTATAGAGTAACCCATTGTCAAGGTGTAACTTTCCCCACTCATGCATTAACCTCTTTGCAGGACCACTCACTCCCCATCTGATCTCTTCTGTCACTACCTGGCGGCTTTCTTTTTCTCAATAGGTCACAAATGGCTTGATCCTCCCTCTGAGCCTTCTCCAACTCATCATGGTCAATTTTCAGACCCTGCTTATCAGGTGGCTCTGCTCCCTCATGGATTAGGTTTGACTCTGCCACCCAGGCAACATCCCCACTTTGTGCAGCTTGGTTTCCCTCCCATGTGGCACATATCACTTCCTCAGTGAACTCCTCCGTGCATCTAGCAATGTACTTGCTAATGTCAAGAGGGCAGCGTGAGAGGGTGTCCGCATCAATGTTTGCCTTGCCTGGTCGATAACAGACGTTAAACCTGAAATCTGCCAGTTCTCCAACCCACCTGGGTCCAGCAAAATTCAGTTTTGCTGTGCTCATTATATAGGTTAGAGGGTTGTTGTCGGTGTATAAGTAGGGGGGCATAGTATAAATAGTCCCAAAACTTTTCGCACACCGCTCACTTAAGGGCCAGGAACTCCAGCTTTCCTGAGTGCATCTTATAGTTTCTCTCTGCTGGTGTCAATTTTCTGAAACCAAAGCCAACTACCCTGAGTTTTCCAGACTGGTGCTGATATAACACCGCTCCAAGTCCTTGTTCAGAGGCATCAGTGTGGAGGGTGAAGGGAAGTTCAAAGTTTGGATAGGCCAATCCAGGTGGGGTAGTGAGGGCATTGATGAGTCTCTCCAAAATGCTCTGGTGTGTATCTGTCCATTCAATCTGTGTTGTGGATGTAAGCTGTGCTCCTCTTTTCTTTGACCTTTCTGGTTTTCTTTGTGCCAATGTGGCTACAGGCCCTCTGACTTGGAGAAGCTCATAGAGTGGCTTGGCAATCCTCAAAAAATCTTGGCTGAAAGCACGGTAGTAACTGAGGAACCCCAGTAACTGGTGAACATCACCCCAGTGGCAGGTTTTTTTTCTTTGAGGGCGAAGACTGCTTCCAAATCTCTTGGGTCAAAATGCACACCTTCCTCCGAGACCCTCCTGACCACATATCTGACCTCCCATTTTAAACAGTTCACACTTGGTCGGTCGCAGCTTCACTCCATGTGTTCGCAGAGCCCTGAGGACTCTTCTCAGTCCTTTCACATGGTCTGTGAATGTCTTTGCGTGACAGAGGATATCGTCAATGTAAGGGATGCACAGCTCGTCACGCAGGGAGACAAGCATCTCCTCCATACTCCTCTGGAAGGCAGCTGGTGCATTGGTGAGCCCAAAGGGTATCCGGACCCACTCGTACAAGCGTCAGGTGCCTTGATCCCTCTTATTAGCATGAAAACATGTCCCAGAGAGCGATCGAGTGGGTACACATTTGTTATTAACCCCTAGGTTCATTTTGTGCTGGAATTCTCCTTTAAGTTCTGCTTTGGCCAAAGTCAGCCTACCTGCTGTATCAGACCATGTGTCCTGCAGTCTGATTTTAAGATTTCTTCTAGCCACTACACCCTTGGTCTTTGTGAGAGATGAGGAAGATGCTATAACGTGATAAAACGTGATCGGCTAGGCGCCTGACATCCCCACTTAAGAGATGCGTTTCTTGGAATAATGCGATGTCAACTTTCTTCTTCCGTAACAACCCTAATGTTGGTTGGTTAAACACACGGTAGTCCGATCCATTTTTAATTTTCAGACTCGCCCAGTACAGTATAGGGCTGAACGATTTTTGAAAATAATCTAATTGCGATTTTTTTTTTTTCTTTTTTAAATATTGCAATTTAATATGCGATTATTTTTTAAGCTCTGTCTTCTGTATTATTCAACAAAGACAATCAATAAATCATTGTATAGTATGAACAACACAAGATTAGATTAAACAAACTGTTCTTTCCTGAAGGCCAGGCCTGTATGTGATGATGAAATTAAGTGATGGATGAATTTATATGAATGACATCTTTTGTTTAACTACTTCAATCACAGTAGTATATTGAGCACTGACCAAGCCTGGCGTAAACATTCATATGACATTCAGAAACAAATCACACAAACTAAAGTGCAGCTTGTAGAAATATAAAAACAACAAAACGGTGTATTTTTTACAGCGCACACAGAGGAGCTGCCTCCAGCCCCTCCCTCCCATCATGAAGTTGCGTGCCGTGTGCACGAGGCTATCGTTATGTTAGTAGTAGCATGTTGCTGGTGTTCTTGCCGTGGGATTAACTAATAACTAATTATAACTAATAAAACCGTTGAAACAACGCGGCCACGCTGCTGTGAAAGCTAATCAGAGCTAATCGTTGCTAACCGAGCCTTCAGTTTTGCGTGCCTGTATCCATTAACTGCATGTATGGACTTGAGCCCGAATAAAACCCTTCATTTTATTAAAATAACTGTAAAAGTTTTAAACTACAACTCAGTTATTTGAATGACAGAAATCTGCTCAAGGTACGGCGTAGTGTTAGCATGCCAAGTTGATGCTTTCTCTGCGGAGTGCAGACTGATTTGCTCGCGAGTCACATGACCAAATCGCAGCCTTTGCAATTAGGAAATCGCGTTTTCACATATCGCGATATTATTGCAAATGCAATTAATCGTTCAGCCCTAGTACAGTAGGAAAAATGCCATGCCTCTCTTCCGTGCTGTAATCCAAATCCATCGCTTGGCCAAAAGCTTGTAGGCGTTTGATTGTATGGTTACTGTAGTCTGCAGCTAACCTCACAGTTTTGCTGTCAATAATGACCGGGTCCTTCTTTGTGGCTCGGAGAACAGCCTGGCGAGACGAATAACGAAGGGTGTTGAAAATGAGAGTACGGGGTCTGGCCCCGGTTCAACGGCCACTGTAAATCCGATGAGCCGCATGATTCCCAGTTGCTCGGTCTGGAGGGACGGGAACCACTCAGGCAGAGATCATGTCAGAAACTGCACAGCGTTCGAGCCCTCGGTCCCCTATTTCAAATCAATAATGCGTAAGTTGCAACGCCGGCTCCTGTCTTCCATGGTCGCCATTTTAAGTTCAAGGCTACTTAAGGCTGCTGCGTGGTCCACTACGGCCTTTGAGCTGTCTTCAACAGCAACTTTTATAGTCAACATTTCAGCTTTGATTAAGCCAATACTCCCTGAGAGCGATGCCAGTTCAGTTTGGATGACATCCAGCTCACTGTCTGTGCCTTTGGCCAACTCATTCAGCTGTGTGAAGCGAGATTAAAAAAATTCCATCTGTTTCTCGCCACCGCGTTGCCCCTTTATTTGTCTTCGAAGAGGCTCCACTTGCATTGCTCTCCTCACAGAGTTGGCCATTCCTACTCCTAAAAGCTGAACACTGTTCAGGCGACTGAGAAAGTCAAACTTAATGGGATACATTAGTCAAGAAGGGAGAGTCAGGCGAGAGCGAATATCCTAAGCTGCCATCTTGTCCAGCCGACCACGTGACCTGCCAGCCTTTTAGTACTTAAGTACAGTAGTGAAGTAGTTCTACTTCGTTATTATACATCTCTGGTCTTAACTAAAATGAGTTGTAAAGTCTTATGTACAAGCCACAAAAGAGCTTTTCAGTCTCTTTGTGGAGCAGAGTGTCTTACCTGTGGGAGAATTTGATTTGGACTCCTGCAATTCACTATTATGAAGCTTCTCAAAGAATGCCTGGCAGTCTTTATCTGATGGTCTGATATCAGGACAACCAGGACCTTGATCTTGACAGCTTGAACATGGCTCTTGTTATGAGAGAAACTAATGTTGCATATCTCTTCATATGGGACCCCTCTGACAGAGTTCATACTTGTCTGAGCCCAAGCACAGGGCTTCTCGGTGCAAGCCTGCCCGTTTTTAATATCAGCAGCAGCCAACACAGAGTACAGAAGACCTGCTGCATGAGAGCAGACCTCTCGTAGGCCTGCCTTACAGGTGCAATGAGCCATAAGTATTGTCCCGTCCTCTTGGACTGTGATCCAGGGATGTGTTGGGGTCACAGGTTTTGTGAATGCTTCACCTTTAAATTTGAAACACAAATTGAGAATTATAAGTTTAGCAATACAGCCAGATTAACCCATGATGTTTAAGTTCAACATACTGTATATAACATTATCTAAGACTCTTAGCTATTTTCTACTTTAAATATGTTTTCGCTAACAAACGTAAGGTCAGTTTTAAAAAACTAAATACCATTGGCAATTGTTAATTATTATCCTAGCATTGACCTAGCTTTGCCACCTAGCACCACCTAGCAAGTTAGTAGCGTAGTAAAGTTAAGTAAACACATATCTTACCTTTCCTGTAAATAAGAAAAGTTTCTTCATTTCCAGATAATAAACTCATTCACCCATTCTGATTTAAAATACATGTAAGCTTCAATGCTCTTGTATGCCTTGAGGGACTCCCCGGTGTATGGAGAAGGATTGTGGACGAGGTAGATGTAAATGTTGCCAGAAGACATGTTTGACAAGTTAACGACAGATTTCAGCGGGGTCAGTAGTTGATTATTGATAGTTGATGAAGTAAATACGGATCAAAACCCAAAATAGCAATTTTATTGGAATAGAGTTGCTTTTCTTTATCAGAAAGATAAGCGATTTTCATCTGACTAACGTTAGCAGAGCCCGTTTCTTTGACGTTAACGTTAGCTATTTCCCCTGTAATCGGTTTGTGGCGCTACGGTCATAAAGATGGCGGCAACAACAAAAAGGTCACGTGATTGATACCCATGTATATAAGTTTTTTTCTAAACGCTAGTAAACTTCCTATTTCCTGTAGACGAGTAGGCCTTTCCATTGTGTCATATTGGATGCTGGAAAACAGGCTTCATAAACAGTTGAAAGCAGCATGGAGACTTGTGACAAAAATGCGGTGGTTGCTTCTTTTTTATATCTGTAACTTAGTCTCTCATTCAAGCTCGGTGCTGGATAATTTGGAACGATGTGCGAGCGCTGCTTGGGTAGACATGGACGGAATTTGTGGACGAGATGACAGAAGCTTCCGACGGAGGCGACGCGTGTCATAGCATTGCACCGGAAAAGGGGCGAAAATAATCATTTGTTCCAGGAATTAAACAATTGTAACCTTTCTCACAGCAGACACACAGGCCAGATGTTAGTGGTATAAGTGGGTGTTTTGACCAGTTGGAAAGGGGTATTCTAGTCTCCACTGGTTGCCTGGCAACTGGTCCTGGCCAAGAAATAGTATCAGTCTTCTCATCTTATTCTCAGCAAGAAAGCAAATAAGCACATTTCCCAAAACGTGACTTTAACAGTCCAATCCCAGATTGGATCAGATCCTGGCTGGGTGCCCTGCAGGAGGGTGTCTGAGCCTGCCCAAGCATGCAAACACAAATGTGTTAAACCACCTGTTTAAGCCTTATTCAGCAATGATTACCTTCCTGATTGCCCCAGGTCGGTGAACCTTTGCTTTCCAGTTGCGTCAGGTCCTTGGACACAAATCAGCCACAATCAACCTCTGCTTCATTTACCCGGTTCTTCTTCCAGTCAGCGTCAGATCGTAGACAAAACTTCTACAGTCACGTTCCTGCCAATTTTGCTAGCTAATTCTACTTATATGTTTTTGACCTCTAATCCTGTTTCTTGTGCCATCAGCTTGCCATTTGGCCATCACTCCTGCCAGACACAGACTGGACCCGTATTGGATTCCCTCAAGACCTGAAATCTCATTCACTGGATCCAGCCATTTGCTTATGGCCAGGCAAAGCAGCCTATGTGTATTTTTGTTCTTCAAATAAGTGGTCTCCGCTCTCTGCTGTCACTCTACCTCTCTCACCACAGTGAGGGACAGTACCGCTGCATGTGGCAAATGTCGGAGCTGACGTTAGCATTGATGTAAAAATGCAAATAAATCATTAATTGCACAGGCAATTAAAATGTTATCCTGCAGTTGTGGTGTTGAAATAAAAATCCTGTCCTTTTTGTCTGAGACCGAAACAACACTGTAAAAATGTGGTCGATTTTGTGACGAGACCGAATAGTACAACATCGGCTACTACTGTGCAGCATTTCCCTCGCCAACGTACAGTCTTTAGCAAACAAAATGGATGATCTTCAGCTGCGAATCCCCGCTTATGAATGTATCATGGACTACAACATCATGTTTTTCACAAAAACATGGTAACAACAGCGCTGTGCAACAGCATGTGCATGTTTCGCCGTGGCTGACTTTTACGGACGACAATAAGTGAGACACAGTGTAGCTCACATCCATGTGTTACCCACGCAGTTGACTAATCACTCACAGACCCTCCCCCCTCTAACACACATTGACCAACTCTGGCAGACTGCTCTCTCCTCGTTAAAATAAAAAATAATAAAGAATGGGAGAAGTTGTAAAAAAAAAAAAAACTTTCGCAAAATGCTACCATTTGGTAGTCTGGAGCCCTGAATCCTGCCAACGATTTCACACTACGCATCAAGATATGCTGCAACGTGCCAACAAAGGCAGGGAAGAAGACTGCAAGCCAGTAAACATGGATGCAAACAATGATATATTTGCAAATGGGTAATGACAAAGGTAATTCAACACATTTGTTAGACCTAAAGGATACACACTATCAGCGCGTTTACATGCAGTTTAAAAAACGATTATATTTGGGTTAAGGCAATACCCCAGTTTCTCAAACGCCATGTAAACCCTTTAAAATCGGAGTTCCCATAACCCGGTTAACAGACCTAGAGAACTCCTTTAGTAACAGGGGTATTCCTGCATGTATACAGTAGACCTTAACCGGAGTGGTCTGGCTAAGCGTCTGTGCATGCTCGTAGGTTATAACTGCCCCTCCCCACCACAGAAATAATCTGTCAGCGCTGTGACCGTTGCTATAACAAGAAAACAGCGTTAGTTGGATCAGCAGCAGCGGCAGCCTACGGTCCATCTGCTTAAATCTCGGCCGAGCAGCGGACACCGGGAGATGGCTAAACAGATTGTCCATCTATGAGGCTGTCAATGCTGTGTCTTGGCAAAGAAGTGGAGGGAACGAGACCGCTGCGGCCACTGGCTAACGTTGACGTCAGTTAGCTAGCTTACTAATTCCAAAATACATAACAAAATGAATGCCTTCATGCGACACTGCTTACAGATAATGAGCCGAACAAATTTGTCTCTCATCCGGCAAGAACACTGTGCTTGCATACGCTGTGACAAGAGTGTGTGACTGAAACATTATGTTGTTAAATTTTACTAATCTATTGGCCGGCTGGTGGGCTAGTTAGCAGTTCGCTAGCTTGCGAAAGGGCTCGTTCTGTTTATTCTGACCAGTTGTACGTTGGCAAAGTGCCACCTACTGTGTAGAGTTACTCCTGTCATTCTTTCCCACTCATGTATACAGGGAGAACTGGCATTACCCGGTTATTCACTTAACCAGGGTAAGACCATAGACTGTATAATATTAATGGACAAAGCATGCGGTTCGGCTAAGTGCTGCAAATGCGGAAGTGCCTTAAACCGGCATTCTATCTGAATTCCAGCAGAGGGCGACACATGCGGTTGCAAAAGAAGGTCAGTTTCTGTAGAAGTCTATGAAAAAGTGACCCACTTCTCACTTGATTTATTACCTCAGTAAACATTTTCATAATGAGTTTATGGTCTCAATCGCTAGTTTTAAGTATTCTGCAACACAGAATGATGTTAATTTTTGAATTATGGTCTCGTTGATTTTAAAATCTGCGATAAAGCAGGGAGTGTTTTAGGGCGTGGCTATGAAGTGATTGCCAGTGAAAGTGTGTAACGTAACGTAGAGTGTAAGGGCTCCTCCCTCACTCCTCCCTCTCGTCTAAAATCGTCACATCCGCAACCAGGATGGCTGCGCCCGTAACGGCAAACTCGACGACTCATAGCAGATCTCCACAAACCAATGGGTGACGTCACACATGTTCTGTCCATTAATATTATACAGTCTATGGGTAAGACCATAGTCCCGGATACTGCTGTGCATGTAAATGCGCTAAATGACTTTTGGTGAGTAACACTGAATGCATGTCTAACTTTTGGAACAAGGAAACTCCACAGGTCACCTTTAAGTTAAGTGCAAACTACAAAGTGACAAATAATCCTCTCTAAATCAGGAAAAATGTTTCCGTTTCCAGTTGAAATATATAGCATCTTATGTATATGCAAAGCAACTCAGCAATCAGTAGACAAATTCAGCTTTATTGACAAGAACAGTTGTGCTGATACAAGGCAGGAGCTAGGGGGAAGCTCAAAACTGTGCATAACTCATACAAAAAAAATGTCAGAGTAGGTTTTTACTGGATTTGTAGTCTGGATAATCCCTTTAGGTGTTCCATTAAAAGATTGAATAAAAAGTTTAGTTTAAAAATGGAATAGACTGAAGCGCCCCCCGATGAGAGCCTAACAACACTTCTTTTTTTCTTTTTTAACTTACTTTATATACAGTACAAAACATGCATTCCATGTTATTCCACAACTACCAGTCTTACAATGTACACTGATTGCACAAAATAAAATTTAAATCATGATAAAAAGGAAATAATACACAAACTGTATACATCCGTCACAGACGCTATACACGCAAGACATACTTTGCTATTTCTATTTCTCAGACACTGAAAAACGTCTTTTCAAGCTACCATTAATTTACACACCAAATAGTACTCTCCTCTGACTGCTGGGCTATTTTCAAAACAGCCTGAGGTAAGCTTTAGCACATGAGACATAGCTCAATTTCAAAGGCTAAAAAATTAAATACAATGTCATATAATGCCATAAATCTTTGAATAACAACCACCACAAACACGACAAAAGAAAAAGTGTTTGTTAAAGCCTATGTTGCATGTTGTTCCTTCAATTTTTGTTGTAAACAAATTCATAACAAAGTACTTCTGATCTCTTTAGCTAACCAAATCTTTCTTGATCCAATGGCTGACCATTAAGTAGTGCAACAGAACTCCAACGAATGTAATGATTACAATGGAGAAAAAAGAAAAAGTGAGGCAAAAACTCAAAAGGCAAGAAAGGGCGTTTTCTGCTTCCGGCTAGCGTCTACCTCGTCCAGCCCAGTGGCCGATCTGGACTGCTGCAGTTCTCGGAGCTGAGCATGTGTGCGAGGCGCCTGCTTCTTGAGCTTCAGCAGGTGAACGTCGATGGGGTCAAGGTCAGGCTCGGCGGCAGGGACGGGCAGGTAGCCGCCGTCCCTCGGAAGACACATACACCAGCCGGCGCCCGCCAGGTCCAGCTCGCTGTACTCAACCTCTGCCTTCTTCAGCTTGAAGTCCACCATGTCGGCCGACTCGCTCATGTCCACCAGCAGGTTCCAGAAGATGCAGCTCAGGACGATGCCCAGCAGCTGCAGGGAGGCATAACACATTGTTCATTAATACAAATACTCTTGTCATCAATGGATTATCTGTCACCGACTAATTGATCATGTCAGCATCAGACCATAGATCGCGTAGCCATCAAGGTAACAAGTATGTGCAATGCCAGAAACTGATGCCAAGCCTTTTTGGCTTACCACTTTGGTCACATGGGTTGAAACGAGCCACAGTGAGGATTACGTGCTGAGTTGCAAAATGGGAGGAGCAAATATCAGCTGTAGCCAATTCACATTCCGTGAGTAATTTGATGACAGGCCCTTTTAAATTAAGTAAAGATTTCTTTTTAGCTGAAGACATGAAAGGGGAGAGCGAGAGAGAGGGGAATGACATACAGAAAAGGGCCGCAGGTCGGAGTCAAACCTGCAGCCGCTGCGTCGAGAAGTAAACCTCTATATATGGGGGCCCGCTCTACCAACTGAGCTACCCAGGCGCCCAAATGAATTACGCTTTGATGTTGCCTGGTTTGTGTGCTCAATGCAGGCAGGTGTCTGTACCAAAATGAAGTTCAGGGGAGCACAGGGAGTGCATGACATCGGCTTACCATCCCCTCCTCCAAAAGATGTCATTCATAGCTATAGAGACTCACTATTTTTTGTACCAGGCTGTTATTGTGGATAGTTTTGCTGTCAAGTTTGGCATTTTAACATGGGGGTCTATAGGGATTAGTCTCGCTTTGCCAGACCCTCCTCCAAAGCGCGCTGGAGGAGATTCTGGCTAGTCCACACAGCATTCGGGGATGGGAGGAAAACGTGCTCTAGTTTATTGGCATTTCTTTAAACCAATCACAATCGTCTTGGGCGGTGCTAAGCACCGGCGAAAAGCCGCGGTGCCTCTCTCATTTAACAGAAAACTCAGATTCGACAGATAGTCTAGCTAGCTGTCTGGAGTTACCCTGCAGAGATATGAGAAAAGGTTAACCATAGTCCTCATAAATCGACTGGAGTTTAAAATGCCAACACAAAAGGAAGCCCAAGGCAACGGATATCCGACCTAAAGGAGTGAAATCCGGCGGATTTTCCGGCGGCAACGGAGCAATCCCGGAAGTGGAACGTCAAGGATACAGACTTACAGCGATTGACTCCCTTTTGTCTCAAGTGGCCAGTCGATAAACTGCAGTTTTTGGCACTTCTGCATTGGCTTCGTTGTTGTAAAGTTATGCTTTGCTGTCGGCACCCGACTTAAATTAAAGTTAATTTTCTTATTATTAGCGGTTACGTCCTAAAGCACAAATAAATAACATCACTTAACAGATGATTTTGTGGAGGCAGACGCCGTTATAGTCTCATTCTCCTTCTCGTCATTTCATTAATTGCAGGTGCAGCAGGAAACGAGGAAGTACATGTCAACATCCTAAGAGCACATTTAAGAGACAGAGAGAGAGATTTGTGCGAGCCAGCAGCCACACTGAAGTGGTTTTCACAGGTCTTTAACCTGTGGTGGAAATGCAGATAATTGGATGAAGGAACATTTTAGTTCCTTAAGAATTGTTTGTGGGGACTTAACAGAAGGCTTTATTTACAGGATCAACACACTGAAATAAATCAGATCCAGAAGTACACGAGCCACAGCAATTCAAAAGGAATTGAAAGTCTGTTAATGAAATAAGATTAGTGAAAACTCTCTTTCCCGGAAACCATTTGTGCGATTGTAAATGGACTGTATTTATATAACGCTTTTCTAGTATTAACGGCTACTCAAAAGCACTTTAACAGAGTACAGGAACCATTTACCATTCACACACATTCATACACGGAGGCTGAGGCTGCCGTATAAGGTGCCACCTGCTCATCAGATAAACATTCACACTAATTTACACTCCGATGGCGCAGCATCGGGAGCAATTTGGGGTTCAGTGTCTTGCCCAAGGACACTTCGACATGGAACTGCAAGGCCAGGGATCAAACCACCAACCTTCCGATTGCTAGGAGACCGCTCTTACCACCTGAGCCACAGCCTAAAGCGTGAAGGCACTTAATGGAAAGAGTAGGAGTTGATTTCAATTGTACAAAATGTATAAGGTACAATTTATTCGGGAGCAGTAGTGCTGGAAAGAACCAATGCGTTTTATGCAGCCGTTTTAGAAAGTAATTAAATGTTATTACTCCTCTCTGAGGGGGCTGTGACAAGTCTAAATATATGCACGGGAAGATTACATTCAGATTTACAAGGATGATGGTAATGAAACTGTCAAAAACTGAGTCACTAAAACAAGTATTTGAAACCTTTAAGTTACACTTAAAGAATGTGAAGTATTCTGGCAGTGCTAAATCAGCTTTTCATATGCAGCATAGAGCATTATTTACTAGGCAGTGTTGTGACGAAAATTTAAATGTCAGAAACTTTCACAGAAAGTGGGGGAGTTTACAGTTCAGATAGCAAGGCTTTAAGTTGGAGAGGTGCATTTGGTTGGAAAGAGGGCTTCAAACCCAGTTCAGTGTCAGTGAGTCGCTGCTATGAGTTTTAAATTACCTGGGGCAGCCCGATGGCGCAGCAGAGTGCAGTGGTTATTCCAATGTTGTCACTCATCCAGAGGTTGACTGCATGGATGCAGCCTCGCACATGAATCAGCTCATGCAGGGTTGCACGCTGATGCACAGACCAGAGGAAGACAACAAGAGGAAAGTTTTAATTTCAAACTTATACACTAAAGTCACTAAAAGTACCTCTAAAGAAAGAGAAGAAAGCTAGCAAGTCGAGCCAGTGAAGTTCTAACACTCCAGTAGAAAGTATTTCAATTTAAGCTGTTCACTGTTGAAAACAAGATGCTGGAGGATGGAAAAAATAAAACACAAATGAGTCAATTAGCATCACAGACTCTGCTTGCCACTCCCTGCCATCTAGCAACAACACACCATGACTGTAAATAATCGTAAATGACAAGTGTGTAAATTAGACATTAGACAGTAAATTAATACTCTGTGATCTTTTTCAGTCATAAAAGAAGAAAAAAAACCTTCCTCTAAGATTATGAGGGGAATACATCAGTCAGCAACAATGGCCTAATGTAAATGCTTTGGAGAGGACAATAAGCTAGCAGAACTTGGGATGATCAGCTTTGCCCAAGAGCCAGGACATTTATCCTTTACAGCCATGAAACACTAGCTAACTCATTAAAAACATCACATACTACAGTATTATAAAATATATGAAGACTAGACAATTGCATATTCACAAGATTAGATATTATGTTTGAATGGAGAGAGTATCGGCGTAACACTGGCTCCTACAGAGGGTTGCATTATGGGTTGTTTGTAGCCTTGATATTGCTAGGCTAGTGAGTTTCTTTTTTGTTGTTTTTTTTCAAAGTCAGTTTAAAGAGTTACTTAATTATCTCCTGAGGGATGGAAATTAGTTGAAAGCCTCATCCGGCGGCTTTCCTGCAAAAAACAGACCGGGACCGGATCAGCTGTTAAGCTGCCAGGATTTACAGGTGTCACAGAATGTAATGATGAGGAGCTCAGACAGTCAGAGAAAGAAAAAAATAATCACGATGACTACTTAAAAGAGCCTGACAGGAGGCTGTGAGAGTAGCTGCACACATGTGGGATTCACATTCTGCTGCTTTTACTTTTACTAGAGAAAAGGCTTCAGAGACGTGGGCTCTCTTCTCCTTGGACTGATGGTATCACGGGAAAATGTTCCCATTATCCGTTACGGATTAATCTGACCATTATTTCCTCAATTAACTGACTTAATTGTTGCCGCTCTAATATGATGGAAGAAAAGTAGGAACTCTCCTTATGTTTTGACACCAGACATCCCAGTGAATGTTAACAAAGGAAGGGTTTCTAAATTGGTGCAAAAATGTTATAACCCCGTGTGATGCAGCTGTGCTCCGTTAGGAGTAATGGTAAAACCAATGGACAAAATGTGTCTAAAGTAACCAGTTGTTGCTCTTACCTCTTTATCCAGGGTCCTGTAGCCACACAGAGTGTTGATGACCTCTCCAACCTGTGCAGAGGGTTAAGAGTTTGAAAGTCAGAGACAAGACTTTAACTGAGCTAAGATGACCAGGTACAACACCACGGGGACACATGGGAGTAATCCTCCACACAAGGAGGTGTTCCTGTCCCCTGCCAGCCAGAGCGTGACCTTAAGCGTTTGCAAAAGGGCTGCAGCCCTGACAGGTAGGAACCATAGACTGTAAAAGTCTATGGTAGGAAGCGATAACAGCAGAAACCTAGCCAATGTTCAGCTTTCCTATTCACTTCCTCTATCTCTGCAGTGTGTGTGTGTGTGTGTGTGTGTGTGTGTGTGTGTGTGTGTGTGTGTGTGTGTGAGTGTGAGTGAGTGAGTTTTGGATGATTCTGTCATTAATTTCTCTAGCACAGCTCCACTGCTTCCAGAGTTAGGATAAGGTAGAGGAGTGATACCGGGCATATAGAGGGTGGAGTGGGCCACAAGGGACTAACATTTCATTTAAAGAGAGAAAGGTCATATACGAGACACTTTTCTCACACCATCAATTATGTGTCTGATGTGGGGAAAATAAGTGTCTCTTCTCAGCTAACTCGGTGCATGGTTTTTGGATCTGAAGCATCCATCAGCAGGGACTAGGATTATCAAAACGGGATGGCTGCGGCATCACTTATACTGATACCAGTTCACGTTGTATCAATACTTTTTCATTAACTGGCTGAATTGGTTACTCGGAAACAGGCGCGTAGGCAGTAATGGGCCAGGGCGGCACTGGCCCGCCCACTTTACTCAATGGCCCGTCCAGCCAAGTTTGATCAAAATACGTTTTGTTATGAAAAATATTCAAATGTATGCAAAGAAATAATAAAAGAACTAGCTAGTTGTGTGTGTTTAATGTGTATTTTCTTCTGATTAAAACAAAACAGTTTAAACCATACAATCAAACGCCTTTGGAACATAGTTAGTTGCTATGGTAACAACAACAGGCAGACTCTCCGGGTTGCCTTCAGCAGCTAACGTTAGCTAGCTCCATGGATGTATCAAGCAATGTACTGTTAAAAGTTACCGCGACAACAATGGCTTCTCTTTAAAGTGGTATGGACAGTTTTCTTGGATGGAATACAGTGAAAATAAGGACGAGCTGTTCTGCAGCATGTGCAGACATTTCCCCAGCAGAGCTGACAGCCCATCAGCCAGAGAGGAGGCCCTCACAGAGGTAACATTAAGTCAGAAACGTGTTTCACGCTTCTTGTGTTATTAATTAAGTAACCTAACCTAGTAACCTTTCTATTCAGTAAGAAATGGTGAACACTGATGATGGCTTCTAGCTGAAACGCGTTTGTGTTTTGCCTACATTAAATAAGAAGATAACTTATCTGTGAGTGACGTAGTTTTTAGTTTTCTTTGATCCTGTTACTGCCGTGGACACGATACACTGTCTAAGATTTGGCACCTTGCTTGCCACTTTTCATTATATCTTTTATAATTCAAACAATGCTTGGCTGGAAGTTTTCATTCTTTGATTTTCTTTTACTGCTGGTAGCCATGTTGCATTGTTACATGTGCAATTACTGTCTGATGTAGGCTAATCTATGTCAATGCAGTATGTAAACTGCCTTCTCTGCTGTGTGGGTTCATGTTTAGTTGCCACTTTGTGCAATAAAATGGTTAATTTTATAACAGTGCTGTGCAGAGCCAATGCTGCTGGTTCTGCCGGTGCAAATATATTTTAGCCTGAATAGGTTAAAACCGATAGTTTTTTTATCTATATTGTTGTGCACAAACTTTTTAGACTGAGTTTTGTTGGTTGAGCATGTTGTAGGCGGTACTGTTATTGCCGTTGTAATGCAGTATGTTGGAATGTAAAATCGTTGCTGTTTTTTCAGTTTGTCCTTTTTGCTACTTTGTCTTTTGAAAATGGCCCACTCACTTTTGTACCGGCCCGCCCAAAATACTATTTCTGCCTACGCCACTGCTCTGAAATGTGTCTTCTTCTTTCTTAGAGAAATCAAAAGTCTGTGCTAACAGAGAGGAGCTAATTTCGTCTATTTACAGTCTACTTTGTGAACATTGTCCGTCTGATTATGGTCTTACAAGCAACCAAACATGCACAGATGACTGCCGATAACCTGTCTGAAGAAATGATAGAACGGTTACAAAATGTCAGTTACAGTTTGTGTTGTGTTATACATTAGGGTTTCCTTCCAGAAGCATCTAATCAATGAGTTTCCTTTAAAATATATTCATGCTTGAATTGTAGTTTCTTGGTGTGGCTTCACATCTAACCTGTTCTGTGCGGTTTAAACTTCAATTAGGCTGGTGTGAAAAGCTGTCAATCAAACTCTGCTTTCGACCGGTTCAATTATTTGCTGGTGAGCAGCGTCTTGTGACATTAGAGAAGACACAGCAGTAACCGAGGTATGGTCTAACCCCGGTTAGTAAATAACCGGGTTATGCCAGTTCTCCCCGTATACATGAGCGTGGAAGAATGGGAAGAATGACGGAGTAACTCTGCCTCCGGTACAGTAGGTGGCGCTCTGCCAACGTACAACAGGCTTTTTGTTCTGGTTGACCTATGTAAAAATTACACCGAACGGCCAGTAAATTAGTAAAATTTAACAACTTCATGTTTCATTAACACACTATGTCACAGCGTAGGAACGCACAGTGTTCTTGCCAAATAACTGACAACTTGTTCGGCTCATTATATCCGTAACCAGTGTCGGGTGGAATTAGCACGCTAACTTCGTTAGCTAACTAACATTAACGTTAGCCAGCGGCCGCAGAGGGGGCTGCTCGGCCGCTGCTTGGCCGCTCCACTGATTTGCCGAGACACAGCGTTGACGGCCCCGGAGATGGACAATCTGTTTACCCATCGACCGATGTCCGCTGCTGCATCGGCGGGGAGTCAAACAGATGGACGGCAGGCTTTTTGCTGCCGATGGCCCGCCGCTGATTCAAGCATCGCTGTTTTGTTGTATGGTACCATAGCAACGACTACGTCTCACAGCGCTGACGGATTATTTTACGGTTCGAAAACCACTCCAGCAGAGTGGGGAGGGGCAGTTGAAGCATGCTCATACGCTTAAACCGATCATAGCCTGGTTAAGGTGTATACATGCAGGAATAGCCCGGTTACTTAAGGAGTTCTCTAGGTCTGTTAACTGGCTTATGAGAACT
The DNA here is from genome assembly GCF_031162955.1 of Sander vitreus. Taxonomy (NCBI): domain Eukaryota; kingdom Metazoa; phylum Chordata; class Actinopteri; order Perciformes; family Percidae; genus Sander; species Sander vitreus. The sequence continues at coordinate 11,266,048 of NC_135859.1, forward strand.
CCCGATTTTAACCGGGGTAAGGTGTTTACGTGGCGTTTGAGAAATCGAGGAACTGCCTTAACTCGTAAATAATCGTTTTTTTCAAACTGTATGTAAAACGCACTGAATGTATCTTTTTTTCCTTGATCCGGACCAACTAACTGCAATACAGGTGTGAAAGTGTGATAACCCCTCCCCCTCTGTGGGTGGCTCGTTGGTATTTTCCCTATCAGTTGTTTAGAAGTCAGGCTGAGTGGCAGAGGGCCTAATCTAAAATAAGAATATGATTTTAATACTTTCGCGAGACAGCAGTCTCTTAGAGAGAGACAGCAGGGTTTGGTTGTCTTTTGGATTCTGTGAGTTTTGCTTTCAAAAAACACTCACGTACACCCATGCACTCACTACACCACTAAAAAACTACTTTTGAACTATTGTTTAAAATGGGTTAAATAAATTGGTTTTAACTTAATCCTTAATTATGTGTGGTCTCCCTCATTTCTGTCTGAACTTTGAGCTGGTTCATGACAAAATGCAATCATAGGAAGTACTGCAAATCGCAGTGAAGATGTTTTACAGTATTTTGTGTGAAGGCCTGTTTGTTCTGTGTGCATATGAGCCAGCACTCACCTTGTGGCGAACACAACAGGTATATGGAACCCCGCAAGCTAGTGGACCGGTCCCATTGCAGAAATGGTACTGGTTGACTCCCCAGTCCTTATACTCATCTCCTCCACAACATGAAAACTGGAGAAAAATAAATAAAAAAGCCAGTATGAAGACAATTATGAACCAAGCATGCTATCAAAACAAAGACTCATCTCAGATTGTAAAACAACAAGCTATTTCAAATCTCTTAAATTAAACAACCCACTGAGTCATGCCTCCGTTTCCCCCCTCGGAGTTGAACCGATGCTGCCTTCTTACCCCGCCATGCAGACAGACAAATTATCTCTCTGTACATCCAATTCCTACAGCAAACTAAAATCAATGTGGAAATGTCTCCAGTGGGAAACAGGTGCTCGTGTGAAGACTGCACAGTTTCTGACAATCAATTCACAATCATTTTTTTTTGGTAATTCACCAACAAAAAAAATCCAATCAAGAGTCCAACAGGCTGAGACCTTTTCTAGACGGTGAAGGACATCTCCGTGATCGCCTGACCTCAGCTGTGAGCTGACAAGCAGTGGGAAAAACAACAAAAGCAAAGACGACATAAGGCAGGGAGCAGGATTTACTGCCCTCTCTATTGACATAGGTGATGCCAAAACAGCAAGTATCCCCTGATAGAAGGCTCCAAACTGCAAGAATGGCAGTTGAGAGACAAGAAAAACTCCTTTGGCCAAAAAACTCCTGGCCAAAGGTTAAAAAAAGCCATTACAGCCAATTTGTTTTCAAGTTCGAAGAAACCATATGCTTCAGTGAAGCCAATACTGATGTCAGTTCTACTTGTATTGCTCAAATCTATCTCAAACAGAAAGCACATGAAACATGTCCATTTTTCTTTTATTCTTTTCATAGATTTAGTCGCTGCAGACTGCCGAAACTAAATTGTCGGCAATTTTTTCCCCAGCATTGTTTGCAGCTCCACTCGGTCCATTCAGGTAGACAAACACACACCACTTTTGCGGTTCTAAAAAGATACCTGTTATGAAAAAAACACTTTTTCTGGGATTTGGGGTGTTCTTTTGTGTCTCTGGTGCTTCCACACACATACAAACTTTGAAAAAAATCCATCCATGCTGTTTTGAGTGAGATACGGTTTCTGAATGTGTCCTGCCTTCAGTCTCTGGGTGAGCTGTTCAAAAATCGGCACGGCTTGTGAAGTCACAAGCCGAAACGAGCTGGCTAACCGCAACCATTGCTCTTAGCATTAGCATTAGCGTTAGCATGCTAACGCTAATACTAACACTAGCATGCTACCTCATTCTCAATAGCAAAGCACTGCAACAACACACACCAGTTCACCATAATCTACAAAAGAACTACTTACATGTGCGCCCTCATTTAGAAGAAGTCTCCCAGCTAATCCTGCCTTGTAACTGACCGAAGTTGTAGAAACAGCCTTTTTACTGTCTATGGAGCTAGCTAGCTGACATGATCTACATCTGAGCTACTGCACATGTGCGAGTGCAATCAAAGATAGTACAGAAGAAGAAGAAGAAAAGAGGTCTCACTCTGTAGCTAAAACAGAGACCAGCTGAAAAGAGAATCTGCAGCAGTGAGAGAGAGCTGTGCAGTACAACAAAAATATGGTGTTTTTTGAAAATTAAACCATGTAAACCTATTCTGGTACAACCTTAAAATACAATTATGTACCTGAAAATGAGCATAATATGGGTGCTTTAAGATTTTCTAGTCTGTTTTTTTTTTTTAGAAAAGCAAAATTATGTTGAGTGGTCCATCCTTTAAAGAACCATCTTTAATCCAACTACATGAACCATAATAATGAGTTATCACATTAGGTCCTGTTGCTCTACCTGCAGGTCAAGTACGCGATTCATGGTTGTGCAGAGGCTCCACGCAGAGCTTTCGCCGTAGCCTACGTTAGTGGCCTGAAGCGTTGGTGTGTGCGTCAATCTCTTTAAAAGAATAGCAGGGCCGGTGTGTGTGCGTGGGGAGCGTGTGGTAGAGAGAGTGACGGTGATTAGCTTCGGAGTGAGTACCGACTAGAGTCCTCCCGTGCTTTCCGATTAGGGTGGGATATATCTCTCTCTCTCTCTCTCTCTCTCTCTCTCTCTCTGGAATGAGTGGGGGGGGGGAAATGTAGTCTCGCTTTGCCAGACCATCCACACGCTGCGGAGCTGAGAACGGTCTGGCTAGTCCACACAGCATTCCGGGATGGGAGAAAAACGTGCTCTGGTTTATTGGCGTTTCTTTAAACCAATCACAATCGTCTTGGGTGGCGCTAAGCTCCACACAGAGTCGCTGCAAAATAGTCGTATGAGAGAAAACTCAGATTGGACAGATAGTCTAGCTAGCCGTCTCAATTTACCCTGCAGAGATCTGAGGAACAGTTAATCATAGTCCTCATAAATCCACCCAAGTTTAAAATGCCAACACAAAGAAAGCGGAAGGTAACGGACATCATTTCCTGCGGCGCCGGAGAAATCCCGGAAGTGGAACGGCAAGGATATAGACTAGGGGAAATGCAACGCTACCAAGCCATGGCCGAGCGACGTGCGCAGCCACGACGTGTAGTTACTTTTTTCGAGAGGTGCACGTCAGGCTACGGCGTAGGGTCCGTGTCTCCACGTACCTACGCCACGGCGTAGATTTAACGCAGAAGCATACCTCACGCTTAACCTACAGTACAGTACTTGTCCTATTGGACATCTTCAATATGTAAGATGGTTTGAAGGGAGCAGGTACGTGTGTGGTTGTAGACTGCTTCATTTATTATTTTAAATAGGAACTATGCCACAGCGGTAAGAAAACGTGACAAAGCAGACTGACCATTCCAACAGTCTAACTGAAAATAAATACGTAGAAATAGTTAATAATGAAATCAACAATCACATCATCCTTTGTTTAAATGTCAAACCACCTTTTGTTGCATATAGTCCAAGATGTTTTTGAAATCCAGATCATCGTAGTAGTGTTTAATTCCTTCTCGTATACTGCTCTGGAACAAGGCAGACGTCTAGATAAAATGGAGAGAGGCAGAAACACAGGGGAGAGGTGGTCATTGTTACGAGCACTGACAAAGATGACGCCAGTCAGAAAGTGCAGTGAAGTAGTAGTGACCTGACTGTGGCTAGAGGCCATTATTAGGGTTGGGTATCGTTTGGATTTTTACGATTCCGATGCCGAACTGGCACTTTTAAAAATGATTCAAATTCCTAAACTGATTCTTGAAAAACTGAAAAATGACATCAAAGATGTAATATGTTTCCTAGCGATTACGTGCAGTGAATGGTTAATATGCATTTACGTCCCTTTTGGTGAGCCCAGAGGGAAAATATGGCATTTTAAAACTAGCCTACATTTACGGTAGCTAGCCAACGGTAAGACTACAGAGAAAAAGTGATATTTTCACGTCCGTTTCGGAGCGACAGAGGGAAAATATTTCAGTCGACACATTAAGTGGAACCAAATGAGGAACCGAAATTTGTGTTCTAATCCGGTTTGATTCCTACCGGTTGCGTAGGAACCGGTTCCATAGTGGAACCGGGTTTCGGTACCCAACCTTAGCCATTATTAGAGGCAATCTATGAGAATGTACATGATGTGGGATGTGACAAACAAAAGACTTTTACCTTGCTCTCAAAGATGAGAGCCAAGGTGAGCCCGATTGCCTGGAGAAGCAGCAACACACAGAGAACACAGAGGAACTACAGAGGGAGAAAGATCACAGAGTCAGTCAGCGTTCAGGGTAAATATATGGCAGTGGTGCAGCAACACACCAACTATTTACACCGAAAATTTCAATACATCAATGACACAAAGCATAACATACCGATTTTTGTATCAGCACGTCGCGAGCCGATCCTAAAGATCGTTATCTGGGCGGATCCAGGAATATTTTAATGGTTCCGTTTCGGTTCTAAAATAAACCTGATCAAATGCCGATTCATTCTTACCATATTATCACATCATATTACTAACTTAATAGTTTTGAACCAGGGCCTACCAAGTAGTCAGTGAAAAATAGGACGTGCCAAATGTATTTTAAATTATTATTATTATTTTAGTGTGTCGGATACATATCTCATCAACACTGCATTTGTTCTGTTGCTATGTGCAGAATTGTTTTTACTATGTACACGGAGCATCTTTGGGGATACATTAAGTTCCATCTTATCACATTTTCAAGTTGTAGTTTGAGTGTGCATTTGTGTGTCATTTAGGCAAATATAAGTATCGGGTTGGATAAATATAAAAAAAAGGGGCCAAAAAAAAGAGAAATCCCTAGATAAAACTGATATTATTTATGGAATATTTGCTGACAAGTTTTTAAAATCATAGTAAACTAACAGAGAGAAGCAATTATCAGTGCATGAAGGAACATAATGTATACAATTCTCTGCGAGTAACATTAACTTTATGGCTCTCAGTATGAAATGAGCTTCTCGTCTTCTTCGTCAAAGCAAAAGCAGAAAAAAACATTGACTTCTTTTAATTTCCCTGTTTCCCCAAAACTTTGAACACAGTCTATTTTTCTCAGCTTTGACGTGTGTGTAATTTGTATATTTACATAGATAGACATTTGTAGAGATACCCTTGTATGTATAATTTCAGTTGTATTCCCCCATTACCTTCCTGATTTTGTAACTCAGCTGACAACCGAAAACCCCAATACAATTCTGAAAATGCTACCCTTAAGCAAAAAAAGACATGCACACATATATCATGTACAACAAAGATGTAAGACATGTGCTCATGCACACCACGCCCCTCCTCCTCCTTTATCATCCCTACCATGTGCAGCAGGGTCTTGTTGTCCCTGAGGGATCCAACCATGCCCACCACTGACACGGTAAACATCACCAGGCCCAGCAGGATCAGCACCACGGCAGGGGCCAGGAAAAGGCCCTCCAGGGTTCGATTCTTCTGCCTTTCCACTTCGGCATACACCCCCACGCACAGCACACAAAGACCCATTAGCTGGTAGGGAGAGACATAAAAGCCATGACAATCCTCAGTATGAAGAGCAAAGTGTTGAGCTTTTTCGATCTTCGCATTAATTCTCATGAGTCTCTTGGGATGTCGTATTAGTGTGAAGACTGCGTCTGACACTACAGACACTGCTAGCTTTAAATGATTTTGAACTCAAGATTGTCGAGTTGTTTTAATTTATAGATTTTGTTGAGAAAATTGTGTTTTCAAGCACTTTCATTTCATTTTTCGGTTTCCTTTATCCTTCCATCTTGTTAAAAGAATGATAAGAATTATCATCCCAAAATTTAAGAGGCAATTCTGGGTTAATAAATGCCAATAAATGACTTCAATTTCTACTCCTCTTTTTTTTCAATTCTCCTATAAAAAAAAAGAAGAAGTTATTCTCTTATAAATGTTGGGCCTTTAATTGATAGGACAGCTGAAGACAAGAAAGGGGAGAGAGAGGGGAATGACACGCAGCAAAAAGCCACAGGTTGGAATCAAACCCGCGGCAAGTTTTTTTTTTTTTTTTTTTTAAAGAAATCAGGAAAGGTTTGTATATCTCCAGTACATTGAATTGCTCCAATGAAAGCCAGACTAATGGAATTCTTTTAAGTGGATTTTTTGTTTCTTAAGGCAGGATAAGGCTCAGGCCTACATAAACTGCAACAATATCGACATAATGAAATTATGCAGTGAATCAAGACGATGGGAAATGCCCTCTTATGGAGGGAGATTTAGTTCAAGATGCCTGATTGGATGTGCAACAAACCTGGGATGACATCATCACAGTATGCAACAAGCCAACAACAAATCGTGGCACCAGAAAATGACTTTAATGACAGTGAGGTGATCAGGCCCCCAGGAAGTGCGCTCAGTCTTGCTACTAATTTTGTCCAGGGGACAAGCGGAATTGCAATGAAAAATCCCCCTGCGGCTCAAGACCACCATTTCAAAAGAGACGTTTGCAAAACTGCTGTCAGGACACCTCAAATGCAAAAAAGGTTAGATATGACTCTTTCGATTATACATTTTTAATCCATGGCCTTTATATTAAAAAAAAAAAAAACACACACACACACACACACACACACACACACACACACACACACTTCCTCGAACCGAGTAAAGCCATTTAAAAACCTGGGACGTCACCACAATGTAAAGTCTATGGGCCGAGCGGGAATTCATGGGCGCGGCCAGCAGGAAAACACGGCTGCGCATATTCGGGGGCGGCATATCACGGAAGTTAACCCGGAAGCTCTGTAAATTCATGGAGGGGGATTTAACCAGTTCTACTGAAAAATGGGGCTGGGTACCGATTTCGATACTTTTTAGGCAGCGACCGAATTGCCTCTAAAGTGTCGAGTATCGAAAAATGCCTCATCATTCAATACTTAAGGAGTAAATCTCATCAGCGTCAGTGAGCCAAAAGGCACGCAGCATGCTTCTACCAAGATCTGGTAATGCTGGGGATTGGCTGTCTAACGTTACACGTCGTAGAAGCAGGCAGGAAAAACTCTGTTACGCACAGAGACGAGGCTCACGTAGTAGGAGCTGAAAAACAAAAAGATTTGTGCCATAATGTGTCTTTTTTTTTATTTTTATTTTTTTTATGGATTTCATAAAACTGGTACAGAAAAAAAGTATCATTCAGGAACCGGTATGGAAGTCACGGTATATGGAAGTCACGGTATTGGTACAGGAAAAATGTTAAATAAATAAAAAAAATTAAAAAAAATGTAATGAGGGACTGATTATGTTTAATTGTTGCCACTTGAGTTTAAGTCTGTTTGGTTTAAGAAAACCACAGCCTGATGGGTAAGTCACTGACATCAGTACATTAGCTTGCCCACTTTCACGCTGTCATTCTTCGATTACATTTAAATTACAGTTGGATTAAATTGTTCCAGCCGTAACACATGGCAGGAAATGTTCTGTTCAAATATGTTGGGTCTGCATTAAATAATACTATTGCCCTGATTTTACAGCTAACACTATCCTGTGTAGCGTTGATTCAGGGGTCATTCTTACCACATCACGGGGCTCCACAAGATGTCATGAAATGAGTTATCTTTCAGGTATGAAAAGATGCACTTATCATACATACATACATACATACATACAGGTTTAAATACTTTTGTTCCTAGTACACAAACCCCAAAATGTGCTGAAGCTGCCCTGAGTGCTCACATCATGTTGGGTAAAGGCTACAAAATGTGAAAGGATGATTAGGGGCACAGAAAATAGAATAATTGGGGTAAAATGTGGAATCGGTGTAATATGACTGCATCATCACAAACATGATGGCACCCAGTGCACAACCTTGCTTTACACTTAGACTGGCATCTAGCCAGTGGCAGAATAAATACATAGATCCTTTACCTAAGTTAACGTGTCAATACAACAAACACAAATAGTATTCATATATAAAATATACAAACATACTTACTTACAACATATATCAAATGTAAAAGTACTTTTTAAGCATAATAGCCCTTGTCTCATTATTATTACTTACACTATTAGATTGTTCATACTAATGCATTCATACTTAAGGTAAAATATGTAGTAAGTATCGACAACGGTTTGTAAACACACAGCGTTTAAAGTTGGCCCCTCCTCTCCGGCTCAACCAACGAGAGAGATTCAATTTAAATTGAATGTTATCAATCCCTGAAAAGAGATATCCAAATAGCAGAATATCTCAAAACATAACTAAATACAGAGTCAGTGACCACAACTGGAAATACAAAAAGGTTGCCATAAAATTGTGAAGACCAAGAGAGAAAATGTGTCCGTACACATTGCCAGCATGACATTGAATCAACAGTCCTGCACACTTTCTAAATATAATAACATAATAAAATAATTCCAGAAAATTGAAAAACGTATTTATAAAGTCTCCTCCTGTCAAAATATGAGGCAAAATAAGTAGGGAATTGTATGTACCCTCACATATTACTTATTGAGGGACATGCGGTATTTGTTTACTATCTTCAATATTATCATAATTATCTTATGTTTACTTTCATTATTATATTAGATACATTACTCTTTATTCCTTGTTTTTTTTGTATGCTTTGACAACACTGATGTAATAATTGAGTGCTGCAGAACCTGCACGCTGCTATTGGCTGGGGGTTACACACCCACGTGGGACCCAATGGCCCTTTGTTGACGCCCATAAACGTCCCGCACAGACAAATAAGAAGAAAAGAGAAAATCCAGGCAGACAGGCTTTAACAATGTCTTGTGTTTTTTTTTATAAGCTTCTCATATGTTGTTATAAGTAAAATCTTAATCAGTAAAGTAATTATACCCGTCAAACAAATGTAGTAGAGTAAAAAGTACAAAATCCCTCTGATATTTAGTGGCGTAGAAGTACAAATAAGAACCTTATAGCGCTTTTCCATTACATGTACCTGCTCGACTCGCCTCTACTCGCCTTTTTTGGTTTTCCATTACGAAAAAAAGTACCTGGTACCTGCTAACAGGTACTTTTTTTTAGTATCACCTCAGTCGAGGTTCCAAGCGAGCTGAGGCGAGCCGAAAAGGTGACGTGAAAGCGACAGACGGGGGTGTCCTGAACAAACTCGCTATTTTTAAATAGTTTAGCCAGCTGTGTTTTTTTTTTTTGCTGCCTCCAGCTTCATTTGAAACTAAATGTGTCTTCTGGCTGTGGCAACAACAACAACACACCTTCCACGTTCTGTGTGTCGCGTTAGGTCACGGCAGTTTCCTGTGGCGCCGCTTGTTTTACAGTTCTGCGGAGGCTCCAGGCAGAGCTTTCGCCATAGCCTACAAACACACACAAGTATAAACATCAGGCCACTTACAAAGGCTACGGCGAAAGCTCTGCGTGGAGCCTCCACAGAACTGTAAAACAAGCTCAAGTGGCCTGATGTTTATACTTGTGCGCTGGTGTTTGCGCCGAGCCGGCATATAAGACGACCAGCCACGCTGAGGCGGTACTAAAATCTGCAATGGAAAACGGACGCACAGTGTGTCGAGGCGAGGCGAGTAGAGTCGAGCAGGTACCATGTAATGGAAAAACACCATTAGACATGCAGTTGGAGAGATGTTAGGTATTTCCATTTCACCTGACCATGAGCCCTATCAGTCTAAGTACCTCAAGATTGTACTAAGTAAAGTACTTGAGTAAATGTACTTAGATACTTTCCAGCACTCTATTTAGCTGTTCAGTGTGTTGGATCATAATGCCTCACAGTGAATCACTGTAAAGAGAGTTACATTAAAATGATTAGCAAGAGTTTCCAAGTCTAACCCTTTGTGCACGCTAAAAACTGTAAAATATCTATAGAGTACATGCACCCTTCTTTATGTGCTATAAAAAGAAGTAACAACTAGCATTTCCTTTCCTGCTATTGATTTTCAATTGGAAACCGAGGCAATCTGCCTTGAGTGGGGTCCATCCACTTCAACTCTATTTACTGCTCACAACCCTCCATAAAGCATTGGCAGATACATTTGGCTGTGATCCCGCATCCAAAGTCAGCATTCCTACCTTCACTGCTGCAATAATAAAAATAAGAATAAGTAGCAGACTTTGTAGAAAAAAAAAAGGGATCCGATACCATGCCAAGAAAATGGAATGGAATTGCTAGCATTGCATCAGTCATCCCAGGACACTGGAAAGATGGGATGCCTTGCAGTCTAAGGGTTTGTTAGCTAGATCACGATGGGTTCTAACAGTGCCCACGACTGCTAAACAGTGACACTGTGCAGAGACACATGGACCCAGGCCAGGAAAAAAGCCTAACCCCACATACTGTGTCCAAACATGCCTTACAGTAAGGATGGCTTTTGAAGCTAGCAATCATTCTTTTAATACTCAAATACAATGCTAAATGTAACTGTATGTTATTGTAGTATGATGTGAAAGATGCAGTATGATTGTAACTAACCTTGAGTGAAAAAGAGGAAATAGAATCAGCCAGACCTTTTCAAATTCCACTGTATGAGGCAGAGTAATTCCCACTTGACACCTGCAGCTTTATTCCCCCTAAATTACACTAACCAAACTTAACATCACCACCAGTGTTGGGCAAGTTACTTCGAAAATGTAATACATTATAGATTACTAGTTACTGTTATTTGAGAGTAATTAGTTATATTACAGTATTACTGTCTCTGAATTGCAATGCGTTACACTACTTTTGCATTACTTTTGGGTTACTTTCACCAAAATAACAGCGGAAGTTTGACTTGGCAGGTAGCTTGTGAATTAGGGGAATAGGAGAAAATGAAAATACTCAAAAGTACCTTACAGTTGTATTAAAGTACGGCATAGTTACTTTCCACCGCTGATAAAATGCAATGGTATTTACGTATAGCAAGCCTAAACATTAATTCCCGACATGTTTCTGTCTGTCAGCAGCTCGGACACACTGCTGTCCGCGCTGACGTACCGTCACCTGTTGGGACACAGATTTTGTCAGTACTGTCTCTGGTTCTGGCTCTGACCAGTGACCACAGGAACAGTGATGGGACAGCTCGCTTCAACGCAGCGTAATAACTCCTGAAAATAATGTCCATCTCGCAAATGTATCTGTCTCTGCAGTCATCTCAACCATCGAATACAGCAACAGGAAATACTCACAGCTTTTTTTTTTTCATGTGAAGAACTGTTTCGCAAAAAAAAAAAAAAAAAAAAATAAATGTTGCAATAAAATTAGGACTGTCAAACGATACATTTTTTCTTAAATCGCAATTTATCGCTGAATTTCTATAGTTAATCGCGATTAATCGCATGTTTTATCACATGATTAAAATTCTATTATTTTGCATTTTAGAACTGTTTTTAAGTACATATTAAAAAGGACAATTCTGGCGCAAAGCGAACCTAGGGGTTATTAACAGATGTGTACCCACTCGATCGCTCTCTGGGACATGCTTTCATGCTAATCGAATGCATTTGTAGCTTGAAAGAAGCTAGCGTGGACCGCTGATTAGCTTACAATGCTAGTATTCGGGGCACAGGGAAAGTAAAAACAAATCGCTATTTATACCACTAAAAAGGCTCAAAATATCACCAAACTTCAACGGTAGCATAATGAGGGTCCCTAAATGTTAACCGAAGCTTTGAGAACATTGTAAGTGTACGGACAGTTTATTGAATGAAGAGCTGCGGGAGCTCCGTGAAAGGGCTACGAGAGAGAGAGAGCTACCAGTAGTCAATGCCGCAACAAAGTCTCGTACTTCAGGAAATTGGTGGTGTACCTGCAGACATTGTGAAGCTATGGCCACCGAAAAGGAGTGTCTGTGTTGCACGGAGTGGGACCTGTTGCGTCGCAACACCCAAGAGACGCAGTGTTTTGTACAGTCTGAAGATTTCCCCTAAGTAGCTGTAGATAAGCAATTAGTAGATAAGTAAAAGTGCGGCAAAGGGTCAAAATAGTAGCCCGTTAGGTACGACGCGAAGCCGAGTGAAGTGTAAAATAAATTAATAAATGGCGGCATGCGATTAAAAAAAACGGTTATGTCATAACTGTGTTATGCTCGGCCCTTAATCGCATCGCGATTAACGCGTTAATACTGACAGCCCTAATTCAAATGTGTTGTAACTCACGTTACTGAGATTGTAACGGGTATAAAATTACTGAAATTTAATTAGTAATGAGTTATATTACTGTTTTACAGCAAAAAGGAATACATTACTGTAATTGCGTTACTTTTGTGACGCGTTACGCCCAACATTGATCACCACAGCAACGATAGCTTTAATAGACCTTTTTCACGGCAGAAATGTTGACATGTCATAGTAGGAAAAGCACAGGTGTATTCAAAACCATTAATGATGGCTGCTAATGATTCCACTTAGGAGAGACCCTGGTATTGTGCATCCTGACTCACTGAAATAGCTTACTGGGACACTTGATGGAATTGAGCCATCGTTGAGGTTATCAATTTCAGCCGTGCTTTTCCTACTATGACAAGTCAAAATGTCTGCTGTGAAAAAGGTCCATTAAGCCTACACTGTTAGCTTGGGGCTAGAGGAGCTTTTGTCTGTTGAGCTAAGCTGGGCCACACTGTCCTAAATCCTAGCAGTAAGAGGGAGAGACAGTAGAGGAGAGTAACAGATCACATGAAAGGGACTCTGGAGTGCTAATGGAATCAAACTACTGATGTTTTGGAGTCATATTCAATAATGCGCTTCAGGGTGTACATATATTTGACAAACACAGACAGTCGGGCAGATTTGCGACGGTGCAAATTGAACATTATTCCAACAATGTTCCTGGAGATAAAAGTGTTGTAGGGGTAAGATGGAGGAACAAAACACAGGGGTTTGTTAAGTGGGCCGATGAAGGCTGAGGATAACCTGGCAAGGCTTGTCCAGCATTTTACGTGGCTGTTGGATCCCAAATTAAACCCTGGCACTTTAAAAAACAAAAGTGCAATAAAAGTTCTGTCTATGAGTAGCTGAAGCACCTGGTTGCATAGAAAAACTCTCCAACCACAACCAAAGTATACTAAATTGATTTATTTTAGTTTTCTTAGAGAAGTGTAGCTTAATAAAAGTAACTGTGTAATGAAGTGTAGGAAATACTGAAATACTAAGCTTGATGTGACACTTGCTTGAATCTGTGCCTTCCCTTGGCTATCCCATTCAACATGGCCTTAACATACCTTTGCTTATTTGAATAACTAGTGCAGTGCCCGTTTGGAACGGGCCGATTGCTTGGCCTGTGGTATTGCTGCTTGTAGAATTCATCAAAACCATATTATACCCCAAAATGACTTACAGAAGGACCCCAAACCACTTCATATGCAACTCCACTGTATACCCTACTACTACTGATTTAGCTGACAGAACAATGCAGATTCAGAATGTAATCACAAAATATCACATTGACAATGTGATATTTTTGTACAGCCCTATTTCTGATACCGTGGTGGCAGAAATTTTGCCATGGTGGGCCACCACTACAAAATCAACAGAGGAAATACTGTATAGTGTCTGGCTTTTGTTTGATATTTAGTGTTGGCAAATGGCTTTTTGTTGAGTTTCCTCTTAGCGAAAAAATAGACACGGAAAAGCGTAGCGCCTTTCCCCCCCATCAACCTTATTCCACACAACAGTCGTGATGTTCCTTTCAGCTATCTGCCCGTGCTCCAGGAAAGTCAAGAACAGTTAGTTCGGTATATCCAGCAATCATGTAGCCAACGTTGGAAGCAGGAAAAGAGTCAAAGGCGGTAACCCCCCATCGCCCATGTAAACATGGATGTATTAAGGTTGTAAAGCGTTCTGCACGTCTGCGTGTGGCGTGCAGGTTACCTTCCCACCAAACACCCCACCCCAAACACGGACAACGATGGGACTCAAAAACTGTGTCTGGTAGCCTGCCTATAAGTGGAATCACGCTCTGTCTTCCACTTGTTGTCTGTAGCTGGTTGTGCTTTGCATGTTTGGGATTGTGAAACGTCCTTAAATTCGGGAATTGTCGTTTGTTTATTCAAAGTCAAAGACAATCCAAAGTAGTGCTACTTTGCACAATGTTGTGGGTCTGAGGTGTATGTCACATTTTAGCTGCCAAAGTGCTCACTCACTGTGCAGTGTGAGAGGGGGAGTGACCAGCGGCTAGAGCGGCAAAAGCCAACGTGTGCTTCTTTTACCGATATATATTTAATGATATCTTTTGCATTTCTAATCCAAACAACGTCCAACTTGGCACCGCACCTACTCGTGCCCATAGCAAGACACCTGTCAAGTTTGAAATCCATCAGACTAACGGTTCGAGAGATATGCGCACACACACACGCGCGCGCGCACAATAGATAAATATCTAAATAAAAATAAATGTCATCTGCCACAATCTTATATTAGCATCAAATTAAAACAGTGTGGGCAGTGATGAGCAGTGAAACTGAGCTAAAATAAATGTAGGCTAAGTTTGTTGGCTCACCTTAAACCAGAATGCTCCTAAACCGAGTTTGGAATAATATTCTCTCTTAACAAAAACATGTTTAAAGATGTATAATATGTACCCGGACTGTTTGAATGACCAACAACAGCGCCTTTCAGTATGCTACTATTTTCTGACGGCAAAAACTATTTACCCACATTATCGTCCCTTTAAGTGGATCCAACGCCCTGCACCACCGTGCTGTTTGCTAGCCAGTGGTCGCTGTGTATTGTCTCAATTCCAAATGCAAATATTAACATCTCAGTAGTTTATCGTTTTAATATAAAATAGCCCAAAACTATTGTATTAACAGATTAAAATTTAGGAGGATGCATGGTGCTTGAAGTGATGTGTATTTCTTGCAAGCTAACTATTCGCCAGCTAGCTAGTATCCAGAGAATCCCAAACCAAATCCCATTAGAAAATATGGCAACTTAATATTACATTGCTCAACAACAAAAATGCAAAGTTGTTATCATACTGTATAACGTATCTTATAATTATAATAGTCTCCTGGTAAAAACGGAATGCGTCCTATCCAACACGCGGCAATTTATTTTAATAAAATCTCATAATGCTACGTCTCACGCTGTAACTTCGCTAGCTCTGCTAGCTAGTGTTTGATGCGAAATTGGGTTTTAAATTGAAATTGTAATCCAAAGATTCATGGTCGTCATTCGGGGTACATGCCGATTTGCAGCGTAGATCGTATAGACTCTCAATATGCCTGATGTTATGTTTTAAACGTGTGCATGTGACCGGAGTAGATAAGCACATTTAAACTCAAGTGTTTTGAATGAAGTTTGGAGAGTTTGATGCTATTGGGTGGTTCGCGTCTGCTACAATTAGCAAACACAGTTGCTGCTCAATCTTACTATGGTATAGAATGCTGACGTCAATAAAGAGACCGGGAACTTACCGAGAAGAGCATTGAGTAGATATTTAAGGTAAATTTGATGAAGTAGTAGAAGTGGTTGGTTTTCCTCAATTCAGAGTAGGACGGCATGGCTGCTGACATTAATAAAGCTAGCTAACAAGCTAGCTAGCTATCCTTCGTTTAGTTCAGGCAATATCAAAATAATAATAAAGAAACATCAAATATTGTTAATGAAATAAAAAAAAACGCTTTTAAGACAGCTAACATTAACTGAATTTTAAATATGTAGCAGCCTTCATTTCTCACATGCTATTGTATGTAACCACCGAAACAAAACCACTTCCGTACGGACGGCCAGTCCAGGCTTTGTTTTGACTACATTCTTAAAGGGGCAGTGCACACATTTAGCTGCTACAGTTCATTTGTAACATATTTTTTGTTTCGTTTAACTATACTACTGTTTACATTTATTGTTTCAATGTTTATTGGTTATGAAATATTAAAACCCATAACAATATATACCAATTCCAACATTAAAAAGCAGCCAGCATTTGACATTGAGGTCAGAAGACAAAGATGAAATGGGTTCATAGTAGTAATATACAGATACAGCCACTGAGGTTTGTTAAAAGTAATGTAAATCTTGTTGCACCAGAATACTCATGATTCAAAACATACTTTAAAGAGAGAAAAACATGCTTTGGAGAAGTTCAAGTAGAGACATCAGTTACTAAGAGTAGTTGTAATGGATTACTTCTAGACTCAGTGCACAGCTAATCCCTCTTTCTTCAGGTTGCCTCAGTTGTTGCCACCACTTGTTGGATATATTTGGCATGCTTGTGACATTACTGTTGCATTCACAAATAGGTTTACACACTTGCAAAGCTGGCCATGTGTTTACCCAAGTGATTATCAGCTAAATTGTTTATTCTTCTGAGATTCCCATCTTTAGAAGTTGGTTTATGTCCTTATTTTTATTGGAATCAGTAGTTTTACTTCCTCCTGATTTGCTCAGTCCTGGAGAGAGGTACATTTACGTAGCTGTGGTGCAATGCTTCAATTCAAGGTGACGTGCAACCTCACCTGCTTTGTACACTCCATTGTGTGTGTTGCAGAGATAAGTATAGATCAGCAATGAGTCACATCAGTCGTTACATTTGATGAATTACTGGAATCCTTCAGAATCAAAATTAGCTTTAATGGTGTGTAATAGTGTACATATACACAGAATTTGACTCCGGCTTTTTGTTGCTCTCAATAGCAAGTTGTTGCTCTCTATACACAGAAATAGACATACGGCTAAAAACAAGTTTGTCTCTCATTGCCAGACCTATCTCCACAGTGCTGTGGAGTAAGGTCTGGCTACTCCACACATACATTCTTTGATAGGAGAAAAAATGCTCTGGGTTGTTTGCATTTCTTTAAACCAATCACAATCGTCTTGGGTGGTGCTAAGCTCTGGACACAGCGACAGTGCCTCTGCAAAATGGTCTCAGGAAGGAGCTTGTTTTGGTGGAACATTTGCTCCCCGCAAAAGAAAATGCCACATACAATATTAAATAAAGTTAACTGTTTACACAATACAGAAATCAGAATCAGAAAAGGTTTTATTGCCAAGTAAGTAACACATACAAGGTATTTGCATTGGTGATTGGTGCATACATAAAACAAATTATAAAATAATATGAAATAAAATATAAATACAGAAACAAATACATAAAAAAAAGCTGAAAAAACAGGCTGAATGGATTGAGTGCAGAATGTGCAAACAACATATAGCATGTGCAATGGGCAGGTGTATAGTCCAGGATGGAGGTTAATGTAGTGTAGTAACTAGGTGTGGGGGGTTTAAGAGTCAATGTCAGTGGGGGTCCTTGTTAATGAGGCTAACAGCAGGTTTTGTGGCATGAGGTCTGATAGACTGCAGCCTTCTGTCAGAGGGGAGGGGTTCAAACAGTTTGTGTCCGGGGTGAGAGGGATCAGCTACAATCTTTCCTGCCCGCCTCCTTGTCCTGGAGGCTACAGGTCCTGTAGAGACGGCAGATTGCAGCCAATCACCTTCTCAGCAGAGCGGATGATACGCTGCACTCTGCTCTTGCAACCTACAGTAATGTGAGCTATTTAAATTAGCTGGATACATGGTTAAACGTATTTAGCTCTTACCAGTGTATCACCATGTGTAGTCTACTTTGTTCACAACATACAATCACTCCCTGAAAGAACCACACAGACCTGCCTTGTTGCAGGATCCAAAAGTTCTTCAAAACCTGCCATTTTTCAGCATGTAGCATGCTAGCTCGAAGTTTGTTGTTCTTTCCGGAAGCAATCAGAGTGTGAGAATGGCAACACACCTTGGCACAATGGACTGGTGTTAACTGTTCATCACAGTGGATGACCTGACCTCTGAGCTTATAATGGAGAGGACCAATGGAGAGGTCCAATCAAAAAGACAGAATATTATGTTATCATGCACTGCCCTGTGATGGAAGGGTTGTGTATCTCCAATGCAGGCTGGGATTACATCTTCCATATGATCATGAACAAGAATAAGTGCAAAAGTGCAGAGAAAGGAATACATGATCATGCACTGCTCTGTAAGATCCACAGAGCTCATCTTTCCAAAGGCTTCTCTAACTGATCAGCATATTCATTAATCTTTGTTGAAGGACTTAAATCTGTCACCCCTATGCACATTCTGAGGGTCATTAGGTTAGCAGCAGCTCATTAAAGAGTCTCACATCCTTCACAAATAATTTAGTTTAAATATTCAACGGGAGGTAGGGCAACATTCAGGCTAAGCTACTGAAAGCCAATCAATTGAAAGGTCAGAAATAACATTTGGAATTCTGAAATCTTTTCATGTCTCTAAATCCCTCAGGATCATTGGCCAGCCTGGAAGACAGTTTGCATGGACTGGATTGAGTTTAAATTCAGAAACCCAACTCATTTCTTGTGTTAAGTCATCTGAGTCAAGCATTTCCTCTGCCAGCCTTCTTTCCACACTCCAAACCACACACACACACGCACGCACGCACACACACACACACACACACACACACACACACACACACACACACACACACACACACACACACACACACTATAGATAGATATCTAAATAAAAATAAATGTCATCTGCCACAATCTTATATTAGCATCAAATTAAAACAGTGTGGGCAGTGATGAGCAGTGAAACTGAACTAAAATAAATGTAGGCTAAGTTTGTTGGCTCACCTTAAACCAGAATGCTCCTAAACCGAGAATAATATTCTCTCTTAGACACACACAGAGCCACTGCCTTTTGTGACCACTATAAACTGTGAGGGACATATATCATTTTCACTCAAATCTGATTTGAAATAGCAAGTATGTTAATGTATACATATAAGCATTTCTACACGATGCATATCAGTGATCCAATTTGACAAAACTATTTTAGTTCTGCTATTTTATATAGTTGATTACTTTATTCCCATTGCAGACAGCAATGCTAATGTGAGCAGTTCTGTAAAACCACTTGGACTTGATTGTAGCACCACTGTTTGTCATGAGACTAGGCTGTGTGAGATTAATTTTTCCTCTCCTGAAATGAGATACGACTAGCTGACTGCATTTGTGGGAGGTGCCAAAAAATTCTGTGAAAGGGACAATTTCCAGCACAGAATGTCACAGATAGTCAATTATTAATAGACCACAGGACAGCTTCTGGTGATGTAGTAAATCTCTTTACACTACTGTTTTTCTTTTGTTTTATTTTTTTCCTCATGTAACATAAAGGGTCTGCAACTGTACTTTGTGCAACCCTATGTTTTACAAGACAAATAAATTAATTAATTGTACACATGCAGTGCAGCATTTATAGGCATCATCAGGATGGTTAATCAGGTCCTGGTTTGTGTCCCAGCAGCACTACCTCATAGACTTCCTCTGATCCACAGCCATCTGCAGGCTCAGCAGCCTACAAAGTGCCCTTCATGGCTTCCCTCTTTACAGTGACCTCTGAAAGTAGGACTTCAGAGATTTTGAAGTAAAAGTGTCAGGGCAGGCTGTTCTTATGAACCATTCATACTTATACCTATGAAAAGTAAAGCACTGTAATTTGCATGTATTCCACATATTTATTGCTGTATGCACTACAGTCATTATGTTTACATGCAGTTTAAAACCCCGATTATATCCGGGTTAAGGCAATACCCCGGTTTCTCAAACACCATGTAAACACCTTACCCTGGCTAAAATTGGAGTTCTCATACCCCAGTTAACACACTTAGATAACTCCTTTAGTAACCGGGGTATTCCTGCATGTACACACCTTAACTGGGGTGGTAAACTCGGGTTACGCACATTATACGCATGCTCTGTAGGTTATAACCATTGACATATATAAAATTAGAAGCACTTTTCCGGTGATGGCTGAGCGTTACTGCGCAGCCTCCAACTGAGCTCGAAGACATAGATGTGACATGAGCAACCTGTCTGAAAGTTGTAAGTCTTCTGGTAGCTGTGCCAAGAGAAATCTCAATCATTCTGAATCTTGCTGAGACAGAGAGCGTAGGTATATGTAAGGAGATAACATAGGCACAGGCTAATTATTGCTTTTTAGTTATAACATTAGTTATTAAACTTAAACAGCTAATGTGAGTCTAAACTGCCTGCGAGCTTCTCCTGTACTGTACGGTAATTTTTCTACTGTGTGACAGTAAGTTGCGTGGTTATGACACAATCGTGAGCCTATTTTTACAAAAACGCCTGCT
This sequence comes from Sander vitreus, assembly GCF_031162955.1. NCBI lineage: Eukaryota > Metazoa > Chordata > Actinopteri > Perciformes > Percidae > Sander > Sander vitreus. The sequence goes on from NC_135859.1 coordinate 11,286,186, forward strand.
ACGGAGCCATAACGTGAGGTACAAGGTAAGCGTTTTATACATTGTCCTGTTTCTTTAGAAATAAACAATGGACAAATAGAGTCTTTAAACACTACGTTTAGGTGAGGTGACAACACTACGGGAGGTGATGGCTTGTTAGCGTCAAAATGGCGCCATAGGAGCTATGCGTTCCGAGGAGAAGCTTACCCCCTTGGTTATAACTGCCCCTCCATACTACGCTGCAGTGGTTTTTGACCCGGAAATAGAAGAGAGCAGCTGAAAGAAACAGTGCCAAAAACAACAGCAACAACACAAGATTAAAACCTTTAAACCCACTTAGGACTTCGCATTTTGTACATTAGAGAATGTACAAAATGTACAGCAACCAGATGTCAACCGGAAGAAAAAGCCTTATCCCAACCAGTTGTATGTTGGCAGAGCGCCACCTACTGTACTGGAGGTAGAGTTACTCCCGTTATTCATCCCATTCTTACCCGCTCATGTATACGGGGAGAACTGGCATAACCGGCATGGAAACACAGTGATTTACTGCCGCTGTATAAGAACACCCTGGTCCATGTAGAGAGAAGGTCAAGTGGATCATAAAACGCAGGGCTTTCCCGCCAAGGAGCGGAGTTCGCGTCCCAGGGAAAACACAAGACTTTCACCCAGGATGTGTGTCCCACGAGTGTTTTAATCCAAACCACAATCTTTTTTTCTAAACATAACTAATCGTTTTGGTGCCTAAACTTAATGGTCGGCGCCGCATGACACTCACTTTTTGTCGGCTAAACTCAACTGCCATGGCCCCTGAAAGGACCATCACCTCACAGTGCCCTGCACCCAGCTAACAGGCACCTTTTGTCGGCTAAACTCAACTAGCAACGGCCTCTGAAATGGGCGACAGCTCACGATGCTCTGTAGCCGGCTCAGAGTAACCTTTTGTCAGCTAAATTTAACCATGTGACCGGTCGTCATATGACCGGTCGGTAGTCGCCTAAATTCGTAGGATGTCAGACGAATAGGTGTGCATGAGTTTTTGTACGATATCATATCAACCTGTTTATGAGAATGCAGGGGGGGTTGAACTTCTCTCTCAAGCTCTCTTTTTCATTCTATACACAACTAATACTGGCACTGTGTGTGTGCACATCTGAGTGCAACACTTTGAATGCCTTCCAAAAACAAAATTCTGAAAGTATGCATTATCCCCATATTAAAATGATTATCACTCCTTGCCCGTCTCTATGACCACAGTTTTTCACTTCGCCATGGTGACACTTCTTACTGCATTTTCCTCTGACATTTCATTTTGCACCTTCTTGTGGCATCAGTGATAATGGCCTTCTCCCAGGGCCTTCAGAGTGTTACAAGATTCCTTCAGCGGGGCGAAGAGGGCATGTTGGTAACTAGTCTATATACACGACGTTCTACTTCCGTTATTGCTCTCTTGCCGCCGGAAATTCCGCTGTGTCCTTCTTCTCGGCCGGACGTCCGTTACCTTCCTCTTCCTTTGTGTTGGAATTTTAAACTCCGGTGGATTTATGAGGACTATGGTTAACTGGTCCTCAGATCTCTGCAGGGTAAATCCAGACAGCTAGCTAGACTATCTGTCCAATATGAGTTTTCTGTTGCACGACTAAAACAACTTTTGAACGTACATGTTCGACCAAAACAAGTTCCTTCATGAACTTGGTGAACATGGTGCTTAGCGCCGCCCATGATGATTGTGATTGGTTTAAAGAAATACCAATAAACCAGAGCATGTTTTTCTCCCATCCTGGAATGCTGTGTGGACTAGCCAGACCTCAGCAGCACTGCGGAGGAAAGTCTGGCAAGGCGAGGCTAGTTGGTACCACATTTTTTCCCCATGCATGGAGGTTGAAAGGACTTTGCAGCATGTCATACACAGACTAAATCATTGAATTTGATGAGCTGGGATTCTGCCTGCCAGATGTATGGGTATTTTCACATGCATGTAATGTAAAGCATGCTGAGTTTACTTGTGATAAAATAAATCATGCTTGTATTGAATTTTCTTTCTCTGCAATCCTTTTTCTCTACCTTAATCTCCCTTGCTCTCATCTTTGTCTCTCCTTCCTCTCCTTCTCCTGCCATTCTCTCTCCTCTCTATCGTTTTTCTTCTGTATTGCTACCGTCTTTCATTTACGCCCTGGCTTGGAAGGATAGCCAAAACTACAACTAATATAACTATAATAATAAAAATATATCATAAATGATATGGCAAAAGTTAAACTTAACTTGTGGTTTCAGAGAGAGTTGTGTGAGTTGTGTGAAGTCCAGACCTCTGGAGCCTGCTCCTCATCTCTGCTTGAGGCAAGTGACAGCAAGCAAAAGTTGATGTAGAACATTTTACCAGAATGCAGGAAAGAAGTGTCTGACACACAAAATCTCATGCGGAAGGACCTCACTTATTTTTTCCACATAGAACCCTACTGGTGACAGGGGCTGCATTTCATTAGTGTTTCAACATGCCCTCCTTCACTTCCCCTCAGCCCTTGGTATGATGTAATAAGGCCACTTGGAGGAGGTTTTGTTTTGTTACCAGCTAGGCTACCCTTTAGTAGCGGTGGTCTTGGTGGTTTTAACAAGCCCAGTTAGTTTAACGCGTTCAACAATTGGGGGCTATGGTCCTGCATATTAGCTCTCATTGTAAGCAACTGGGAGTTTAATATATTGCCCGGGATATGAATGTTTGCGTGTGTATTTTGGTTTGTGTTAAGTTCAAGAGTGTATGGCTGCAGCCTAGAGAACTCCCATCTCATACCTCCCGTCTAATGTCTCTGGGCGTGTCCAGTGGTGGTAAATTCAGAGGGTCAAAAATATGAATCGCGAATTGAGCATGTTACAATCAAGTGAAAGCCGTTTAAACTCTTAAATTAACGATAGCTATATATAGCCTATAGTTGGCAGATGTGTGGATGTTATTGTTGTATTCCTGATGTTAACATATATTGTTTATTTGATGAAACTTGCGATGACTTTACAATCTTTTTTATTAATGCTTTATTTGCAAATTCATGACATTTTAACATAAAAACATATGTCAGGTAGGCTACAATAAAAAAGGTTTTAATGCCTCCCATTAGAAGGGAATCTGATATCTAAAATTTAGGTAACCAATATTTTATTATAAATCTTTGTTTTCTTCTATATTTCTAAAGCTGCAGTTATATATATATATAACATTTGGCAAGAAGATAAATTAGGATTACAATAAAATATTGGTAAACCCCCCCTTTTCTGAAATCATAAAACATTTATTTAATTAAGCATCACTGAAGTGTACCCTATAGTGTAATAATGCGATTATACAACAATGGTTACCAACAAAATAAGTGATAATCAATCTGTATTTATATTATGGAGCAATTCGCTCCAAAAAAAACAGACAGGATTTCTAGTCCCTCCCTGTTTACTGGTAGTCAGCCAGCCAATTTGAGCTAAAGCTTTGTAGAGACCATGGGATTTCCCAAACTGAATAAATCCCCCGCACATATTTAAACACAAAACTGCTTTTCTAGCTCAGTCGTGTTGAAACTATGGGATTTCCCAAACTACATAAATCTAGCCTGCACATATACACAAAACTGTTTTGCTAGCTCAATCGTGTTGTAACCAAGGTTATAATCGTTAACCAAAACGAACGAAATAACGAAAACTAGGTGGGAAAAAACATTGTCGTTAAAATCAACTCAACTAAAACTGTAATGTCTGTTTGCAAAACTAACTAAAATAAAATAAAATTATCGAGTAAATGTCCTTAGTTTTTGTCTTTGTCGATCTTTCATAGAGCAAATAACGTTATATCTCTCCGACCATGACATTTCCCGTAGACATGTCTAGTTTCCGATTGGGAATCCAGAAATTCTGACATTCCATGTCAAATTGAACACATGTCCGTGGCTCCGTCCCTCTCACCGAGGCGGGTATGGCTGCAGCCTGGAGCGTCCCATGTCATACCATCCCGTCTCATGCCGAGGCGTGTCCAACGGTAAGTTCAGCGGGTCAAAAATACGAAATCGCAAATTATTTTCCAGATGGAGTCACGTTTAAGTTCGTGACCATGTTTGCAATCAAGGAGGGTCAGTGTATGTTTTGGTCATTCGTTTCGATACATTTATTTATTACCCTCTCTCCCTGCCTTCCTCTGACTCTCTGTCTCTACCCGCCGCAGACAGCTTTGCCCGAAGAGAGTCAAACCAGCTGAGGAAATAGACTTTCAGTTCATGGCTGTAACGTTACTGTTACATTAACGTTACCGTACAGCGCCAAAGTCTGATCCCAGCAGATGTCGTTAAGCTTGCTGATCTGGCAGAAAGTCACCGGCGGTTCGGGATCAGATCATGGGGATCAGACCTCCGGTGCTGGGTCTAATGTTATAATGTTCGCTGCTGCCGCTGCAGCTAGCTAGCAGCTAGCCACCAGCCCTATGACCTGGGTCCCCGGTTCGCTCTATGTTCGCTCCCCGGTGCTGACTGACTCTGGTCCGTCTGCAGAGCTGGCGTTACCCGCTCTAGCTAAGCTGGGAATCAGACGAATCTGCCACGCTCGTGTTTTATTCATATTTTCTTTTCTTTGCAGAATATGAAAGAAAAAGGCATTTTTTAATTTCTGTTTTCTAGTGATTTAATTTTTTGTTATATGAAATAAAAAATGAAAATCGAAGCATGTTTAAAATGTTCACATTCCCTTTTGACAAGGAAAAGGAAAAAACGCCTTAGTATTTTAAAACGAAAATCAAATAGCCATTCATTTTTTTTGTTTTTTAATATCTGTTAATGAAATGAAAATTGAATGACCAAAACATAGTCTACACTGACCGGATTTCCTGAGGATGGATAACAAGGATCTGCACACACAAGAATATAAAAATAAACATGTTACACTCTTTCCAATACTCCTTTTTATTTTTATAGTCTATATTGTTTTCACACTTCACTGGGACATTGCTGCAAATACAATTGCTTATCAGCAAGGCGAGAGGGCATGAGACGGGAGGCTCCAGGTTGCAGCCATAGAATGAATTTTTTTGTTTGCCTATAATCTGCATTTATTTTATAGACAGACATATACTTTTAAGTATTTTATTCATCAGTATGATAGTCTGCATTTATCTTATAGACAGATTTTTTTTAAAGTATTTTATTCATTTGTATGATTGCCGTTACTGTTTAGTTAAAAAAACACCAAATATATCAAGTATTTCATTCATTAGCATGATAGTCGACGCAAGCTTTTACTTTGAAAAGTAGAAGCTCGGGGAAGCTTTTACTTTGAAAAAGTAAGAGAGATATTTTTTAAAGTATTTTAAAGTATTTAATTCCAGACGCGAGCTTTTATTTTGAAAAGTATAAGCTCTGGGACGGCACCAGGCGGGATGGCATGAGACGGGATGGCATGAGACGGGATGGCATGAGACGGGATGGCATGACACGGGAAGCTCCAGGCTGCAGCCATACAGTCTTGCTCTCGCCTGGCATCATAGCGGTACTGAAAGTCGGAAGAAAGCGGCATTCCTATTTGATTATGACTGTGTCAGATAAAAGCGCCTTGCAGTGGAAGGTGGTAAAATATGTGGTCAATTTATTACAGGGAAACATCCCACGAATTTGAAAGTACATTTGAGAAGCGCACACAAGCTAGGAGGCTAACCTAGCTTACCTTAACAAGGTAAAGGAGAACGCAAAGCCCCCTTTCCCCAAAACAGAAGCTAACCCCGGTAACGTTACGGGCATGGATGTATGGATACAGGGCCAGGCAGCATGACAGAGACAACAGCAGGACAGAGAACACTACAGGAAGGCTTTCACCGGTGACCCTGACAGCTGCTGGTTAGTAAATACGCAGGAACACCAAAAGCGGGAGGAAGCGTGGGTTAATATGTGGATTGATACTGGGATGTCTATACAACTGTGTGACTCGATTGACTTCAAAACGTTCGCTACTTTACTCGAACCAAAGTTGAAAACACCTGTTCATGTCTTCTTTAGTCTGTTGGCTATTTAGGTTTTTTTCCTGGAACATGTCACTTACACATTTTGCACATACTGTGTCTTGTGTAGACTGTTTACATATTTATGACCATATGTAGGCTACATTTTATGTACTGGTGTTATTGTTGAATACATTGTGAATACATATTTCTAAAATGGTATGATGTTTTTGTTGAGTTATTATTACACAATACTTTTTCTGATCTTTTTGAATCCCCCGACAAATACTTTAATACTACTACGACTAAAACTAATAAAAACTAAACTAAAACTAAGTGTGACAAGTTGTATATAACAATGTATTCATACATACAATTTATTTTGAGTTAAACATAATTCATTTAAAAAAGCTAATTTCAGTTTGATATTATCACAGTACTATAGTATCTATTTTCAAAATATGTATTTTCATTTATGGTAGTTGTAAATGTATATGAAGACTAAGCAACTAGTGAGTAACACCAAGAAGAGGAATGCTAATTCAGATCCTTATCTGTGTGGTTTAATGGTTCGTCGATCTGTTGGTAATGCCTAGGGGCTCCAGTAGGGGGATCGCGCTCCTCTTCCTCATTCAATACAGACGAGTGAAGGAAAGAGCTGCGTGTGTGTTTTCCTCATCCTTCTCCCGTTACTATTCCCCTTTTTAAGGGCACAACATAAGCATTTTCAAAAAATAAAAACTAAACTAAACTAGCAACCCCGCTTTAAAAACTAATTTAAACTAAACTGAATTTGAAAACAAAAAGTCAAAACGAAATAAAAATAAAAACTAATAAATAAAACTATAATAACCTTGGTTGTAACTAAGACGTCTGCTGAAAAAATCATTGTATTTATTAGCATGATTGCCAAACTAAGTCCTTGGAGACTGCTCGCCTGCTCTTCCACCACGTTTATGCCTTTACCTTTAAACCAACGGATAATTTCACATATTTGGGTATAAAAATTGTTCCTGAGGTAAATAAGATTGCTCAGATTAATTATGACCCGATTATGGAAGCCGCTACCTCATCAATAGAATGGTGGACATCTTTACCTCTCTCAATGATCGGCAGGATAAATATTCTTAAATTGAACATACTTCCTAAATTTCTCTATCTATTCCAGAATATCCCCCTGCCCCCTCCCTCATCTTTGTTTACTAGAATTAAGAAATTGTTTACCAACTTTATTTTGCAAAATAAACGTGCAAAAACGTCTTTGTTATACCTACCGTATGACAGAGGAGGCCTTAAAGGGATATTTCACCGTTGGATAGATGAATATATCTTTAAATTGGGTCACTTATGTAGTAGAAATGTGATTTTTTTTTAATTGGTGCCTTCTAGGTCGAGAAAAGCCAGAAAATGTGTTTTTTGCTCATGACACCAAATCCCAGAATGCACTTGCTTCGCTGCTTTATGAGTCCACTCCCAAGCCACGCCTACCGCTTACAGACATAGACAGTGAGGCATGCAACTCAACTCAAGTGTTTTATTGTCATTTCAATCATATACACGAAACGTTTCACCGTAGCTCAAGTGGTGTTACACATTTAAAATATATATAAAAACGATGGTATAAAAACAATGGTAAAAAAACCAGTCCGTGTTAACTAGGGCTGTCAATCTTCCTCTATAATAGTATTCGAATTCCATTCATTATTTTATTTAATATTCAAATAATATTCGAATATTAAATGCTCAAATTCATCCTAATATTTACGATATTACACAGGCTTATGGATCGCCAATGCCACTATCAGCATGTGGTTGTTGTACACATTCTGTCCACTAGAGGGACTACTAACATTACAAAACAAACTTTTGAAAACAGGTGAGCGCTTTCTTATTAACAATAAAACAGCGGGACAAAATGAATTGGCTCAAGCTCGCGAATAAAATATTTAAATCCAGACCCCTGTGTGATGTTGATCGGTCTCATATCTTTACATATGAACCATGTCAGTTTGTCTGTTATCGCCTGGCGGACAGCTGGTAAGCCTCGTGATGAGGAGAGAGGCAGGAAATAAGTAATTCTTGCCCGTTTTTAGCGGCAATTCCTCAGACAGATCGCCTAGCTTGTCAAGGTGTAACGTTGTCAGGTGTGTCCTCAGGTCGCTTTCCCCCATTTTTGATAGTATTGTGATGATGATACCGCGTGGATGTATGTATTAAGGGAACATGTACGATTGTGATACGATTCAAAAACTTTATTGTTCATCAGACTAAAAAGCATTTCATTTTCACATGCCTGTAGGCCAAGGCGACGAGAAAGGCAAGATTGCATATAAAACATTTAAAAAAATTCATAAAAAAGCAATATTCGAATAGTAATTTTAGCATTCAAATAGTATTGATTTTTTTAATTTCGGAATTCGTTCCAACAGCCCTAGTGTTAACACGGACTGGTGTAGAAATGTTGGAACAATAACCAGACTATGTGCTGAACAGACTGTATCCCTCATGTTCTTTCAGTCTAGCTTAAATGTTAACAAACAGACTGTAATCTGACCAGCCAGCATTTATCATGTATTTTCAGTCTGGTTAAGTGTCCCTTTAAAGCTCGGCTCCGAAACTTACATACAGTATCCTTAGGATTACCAGCCAGTATTTATCATGTATTTCAGTCTGGTTAAGTGTCCCTTTAAAGCTTAGTTATGAAACTTAAATAGCGCATCCTCAGGATTCATCATGTTCCCTTATTTTCAGCCCAATTAAGTGTCCTCAAAATTATAGATTGTAGACTGAGTAGCCAGCATTTATCATTTCTTACAGTCTGGTTAGATGTCCCTTCAATGGTTGGATCCAAAACTTACACACAGCGTCCTCCAGTCAAACTCGGTACAGTGGCCCAAATACCGTTAGTCCACCTCCAGTCGGGGCCCCGAACGCAAAGTCCCACTGCCGCCCTCCGGTTCCTCGCAGCGCCGGGTGATCCGTGCATATAGCGTATCCTTCTCTTCTAATTCCAGCCAGAAAACACCCGGCTCCGCGGCTGCAGCGAAGGCGAACTCTCTCCCTCCGTGGGTCGCTCCCAGGGCAGCGTGGCAGATGAACACGTCCGAATTGCGTTCAGTGTGCAGCTCGTGTTGTATCCCTTCAGGCATCCGTAGCCGCTGGATCGTAAATGTGACGCAGTCAGATTGGTCCGGTTCACACACCATGATTTCCTGCATCTCAGGTTCTGCCCCGATGTGTTGCTGCGAGGCATTAATTTCGGCACTCCCTTCAGTGCCCTGTAGATCACTGATTTAAGCACACTTAGCTGCTTCTCCAAGACCTAGTTGATTATTCCTCCATATTAGAGAACGTGTTCACATCAGTTGCTCCATTAGCCACCACTCCATTAGCCGCCGACAAGCAAATTTCTCTGAACAAGTAAATAGTTTGGTCCACAAGACCTGCTTTTTCATGCCACGCCCCCTTTCATAACTGGTGACCTATTTAAGGTAAAGTCTTGTGTGAGGTATCTCACACATAAATAAGACAAAACACCAAAACCATGTTTTGGTTTTGGTGTTTTGTCTTATTTTGGTAGTACTTTTACTACCATACTTTTTAAAGTTTTTTGCAAATTATATTACAGGTGGTTTGATGTCAATATATTCATAAATGGGAAACCTATTGAAATGATAACCTTTAAATATGCATTTTACATGTCACTAACGATGATGTCAAGAGATTTTCAAAAGTTTTTTGCACAAACTAATAGCTGTGAAAGTTGTAAAAAAATGTCTCAGACATATTAGAGTGGTTTACCTATTGAAACTACCATCTTTATTGCATCAACCATGATTTTCTGTATTTTTCTTTTTTGTAAAGTTTATTTTTACTAATTCACAAGTGTAAAATGTTTAATGGCTCTCCCTCTCTATAATCGAAGTGGTTTGAGATTTCTATGTTGAATAGCAAAAAAAGGTATTAACGATTGAAATAGGTGTACATTGCAATTTTACGGTAGTCCCTAACTACATTTATTGTGACGTGCGCGTTGGACAGACATTCAGTTATTCGCGCTCCGTCATTTTTGGTGATTTTGAGTTAAACACCACCATGTTTCACTGTTGGGATTGTATTGGGCAGGTGATGAGCAGTGCCTGGTTTTCTCCACACATACCGCTTAGAATTAACGCCAAAAAGTTCAATCTTGGTCTCATCAGACCAGAGAATCTTATTTCTCATAGTCTGGGAGTCCATGTGTTTTTGGCAAACTCTATGCGGGCTTTCATGTCTTGCACTGAGGAGAGGCTTCCGTCAGGCCACTCTGCCATAAAGCCCCGACTGGTGGAGGGCTGCAGTGATAGTTGACTTTGTGGAACTTTCTCCCATCTCCCTACTGCATCTCTGGAGCTCAGCCACAGTGATCTTTGGGTTCTTCTTTACCTCTCTCACCAAGGCTCTTCTCCCACAATTGCTCAGTTTGGCTGGACGGCCAGGTCTAGGAAGAGTTCTGGTTGTCCCAAACTTCTTCCATTTAAGGATTATGGAGGCCACTGTGCTCTTAGGAACCTTGAGTGCTGCAGAAATTCTTTTGTAACCTTGGCCAGATCTGTGCCTTGCCACAATTCTGTCTCTGAGCTCCTTGGGCAGTTCCTTCGACCTCATGATTCTCATTTGCTCTGACATGCACTGTGAGCTGTAAGGTCTTATATAGACAGGTGTGTGCCTTTCCTAATCAAGTCCAATCAGTTAATTAAACACAGCAGGACTCCAATGAAGGAGTAGAACCATCTCAAGGAGGATCAGAAGAAATGGACAGCATGTGAGTTAAATATGAGTGTCACAGCAAAGGGTCTGAATACTTGTGATGACCATGTGATATTTCAGTTTTTCTTTTTTAATAAATTTGCTGTCAAGATGGGGTGCTGAGTGTACATTAATGAGAAATAAAATGAACTTTTTTGATTTTAGCAAATGGCTGCAATGAAACAAAGAGTGAAAAATGTAAAGGGGTCTGAATACTTTCCGTACCCACTGTAGCTCAAGAAAAGGAGTGTCAGCTGAAAGACCAGCAGTGGGAACGTGAACAAAGAGTTTGAGAGAGAGAGAAGGAACAGGAAAGGATTAAGCTTGACTCGGAGAGAGCTAGGCTCGCTTTAGATAAGAGATGTCAGGAGCAATGACAAATCTTTCATATCCATAAGTGTTTCCGTTTTGGTGCCAAGGTTTAACCCTGAGAAAGTTTAGCTATTTCATAAGGTTGCAACACAGCAAAGCTGGCCTAAAGACGAATGGGTAAATCTGATTGAGGGGTCTTTAATAGGAAAAACTTAGTAAGCTTATGTTACTCTAGACTTCGTCGAGGTTGCCAATTATGATAAGGTGCGACAGGCATTTTTAAAAGCATATGAGCTAGTCCCAGAAGCATATAGGACTTTGCACATCAGCAAGAAACAGCTTTCGATCAATGGCTAAGAGCGAGTGAAGTTTACACCTTCAAGGAACTGCATGAGCTGATGGTTCTAGAACATTTTAAGCAGAGCCTGCCTAAGGTCATGCAAATTAATTTGAATGACTTGGGTGTTAAAACTGTTGAGGGAACTGGCAACTATTTCCTCCTTCATAGGAATTATTGGCATGATAAACCCAGTGGTCACAGTAAAAGGATATGCAAGTTTGAAAAACGCCCCAGCAATATAAGAGACATAATTTGCCATTTTTGTTGACAACCTGGTCACATGAAGTCCCGCTGTCCTAGTCTCCAGAGAAGAAACGTCTCGGGAAAGGGTGGTCATTCTGTACCTTGTACTATTATTGGTTTAAATCCTGTTCATAAACAAGTACAAAATATTGCTAAGGCTGACTTGGAAATGTTTGATGGTTTGAAAAGGCCTGGGGGAAATAGAGGGCCACTCGGGACAGGGAATAGAGAGGCCACTCGGGACAGGGAATAGAGACGCCACTCGAGACAGGGAACAGAGAGGCCACCAGGGACAGGGAACAGAGAGGGACCACTCGGCAACAGGGGACAGAGAGGCCTCAGCAACAGGGGACAGAGAGGCCTCGGCAACAGGGGACAGAGAGGCGCAGCGCAGCCGGAAGAAGCCTTCTGGCGGCCGGCGACGATGATATCCCTCAGGAGGCCGTTGGCGAAGGCAAATCCCTTCTGAAGGCCGGCAGCGAAAGCAAATCCCTTCTGAAGGCCGGAGGCGAATCCCCTGTGAAGGGCTGGAGACAGGCGACGGGTCAGCTGGGCTGGGGACCGCCAAACAGGCAGAAGGAACAGAGGTCAACAGGGGTGCCGACAGGACACGAGTGGGTTTGACCGAAAACAAAGGCAAGGTCTCTGGGGGACAGGACAAGGGCAAAGTCACTGGGGCGGTCTCAAAGGCAGTCTCCGGGATACCAGGGAAGGGCATAGTCTCTGAGGTGTTGGGCCACAGCACCGTCTCTGAGGTGTCGGACAACGGCAAAGTCTCTGAAGTGCCGGGCAACGGCACAGTCTCTGGGGCCGCAGTCAACGAAGGCCCTGGGAGACTGGTCAGCTGAGGCCCTGGGAGACTAGTCAGCTGAGGCTCTAGAAGACTGGTCAGCGCAGACTCTGGACGGCTGGACGACAGCTGAGACTCTGGACGGCTGGGCGGCTGCACGTCAGCGGCGGTTCTGGGCGGCTGCACATCAGCGGAGGTTCTGGGCGGCCGCACGTCAGCGGAGGTTCTGGAAAGCTGCACGTCAGCGGCTGTTTTGGAAAGCTGCACGTCAGCGGAGGTTCTGGAAGGCTGCACGTCAGCCAAGGGTCAGGAGAGCTGCAAGTCAGCCCAGGGTAAGGAGAGCTGCATGCCAGCCCGGGAACAGAAGGGTTGCACGTCAGCTCAGGAACAGAAGGGTTGCACGTCAGCTCAGGAACACTGGTAACACTGGTCAGCCCGGACTCGCTGGAGACCTCGGGGTCAAAACCGCTGGACAGCACAGGCTTGGAACCGCTGGACAGCTGAGGCTCTGGAACACTGGTCAGCTCTGGAACACTGTTCAGCTCTGGCACACTGGTCAGCTCTGGCACACTGGTCAGCTCTGGCTCAGGTACACAGGTCAGCTCAAGAACACAGGTCAGCTCAGGAACACAGGTCAGCTCAGGAACACAGGTCAGCTCAGGCTCAGGAACACTGGACTGCTCAGGCTCAGAAACACAGGTCATCTGAGGCCCTGGTATTAAAACAGGCCTGGAGACAGGGAGGCCGAATTCCCTTGCCGTAGCCTGCCAGCGCATCTCCATGAGGTGCATAGCGAAGGCAGGATCTTCCTCATGAAGACCATGAAAAAATTCCATCAAAAATTCTCCCACTGAGTCCATGGGGTGAAAAAGCGGCACAAACTCCATACCTGCTGGGTCCATATCTGGTCGGATCATTCTGTCAGGATCTGTCAAGTGTGTGGCGAGGTTTGGACCCAAATGCAGTCAAGACAGAGCAGGCAATGGGTACAACAAAAAGTGTCCTGAAGAAACAGGAAAAATATCTCCAGCAATACTGAGGATACAAAAAACAGGAACACGGAACAAAACAAACTGAACATAACATACTAGACCAGAGAAACCACGACACGATAGTACTCGACACAACAGAACATCACGCAACAAAATACAATGATCCAACAAGAGACAAAGACAGAACAGGGACTAAATACACTAACAAAGGACAGGTGATACAACAGGTGGAACAAATCAGGGTGGGGCAGAACAATCAAAAAAGGCGGGAAACAAACAGACAGGAAGTAAACTAGACAAGACAAGGGAGACAAGACAGACTACAAAATAAATCAGGAAACAGAACAAAACAGAAAAACAAGACTACCACAATAAGACAGAACAAAATACCAAATCCCTGACAGTTTCAGCTTTTGTGACACCTGACGGTCTGTATGTGTGGTAATGTGCTTCCTTTTGGTATTAAGAATGCACCCGCAACATGTCAGCGGCTTATGAATACCATCACTAATGGGTTGAGCTCAGTAGTTGCTTACAGTGATGATGTAGTTGTTCATAGTGACTCATGGGAAGAACACCTAGGCTCCCTGGGGCAACTTTTTGGGAGGTTACAAGAGGCAGGTCTCGTTGTGAATTTGCCAAAATGTGAGTTTGGGAAAGGGCAAGTAACCTACCACGGACATCATGTAGGGCAGGGAAAGGTGATGCCTCGGCGTGCTAAGGTAGAAGCCATCCTTGATCTTCCCCCACCAAAGACCAGGTGGGAAGTCATGAGAGTGTTGGGTATGAGTGGTTTCTACAGGAGATTTGTTCCTAACTGAGCCATTAACAGAAAGATGCTAAGTTTGTGGCAGTGCTTATGCAAGCAGATCCCACTGGAGTACAAAGACCAGTCGCTTATTACTCGAAAAAGCTAAACAAACATCAGGCTTACTCAACCATTGAAAAGGAAGCTTTGGGTCTCATGTTGGCTGTTGTCTCACGCAGGCCAAGAGGTGGTGGTGTATACAGACCACAACCCACTGTCTTTTCTAGCCTGTATTTTTCTAGTTCAAAACCTCGAACCAGAGAGTGTTTCGGTGGGCACTGTTATTGCAGCCGTACAGTTTGGTGGTTCAGCATGTGGCCGGAGAAGATAATGTTCTGGCAGATGCACTGTCCACATGCCCGTAGGGGAACATACCTGAGGGTTCATGTGAGTTTCCAGTTTATCTGTTGTGTTTCTTTTCCAAGGGTAAAATTTGATTTTTATGTATAAGTAAGACTATGTAAAAACGGCATGGACAGAGAGAAAAAACAAGAAAAGAGGGAACTGTGCTGTAGGTGTCACTTGTTTTTTATTATTATATGGGGGGAGGGATGTTATGATATTAGTTGGGGTCCTTCAGGAAGTGTGCAGGGTCAGACTAACGTGACATGAGGGGGGAAGAACACTAGTGAAGGAAGAACACTAGTGAAGAGGAAGAACACTAGTGAAGACAAAAGACAGAAACAACTTTTCACACAAACTTTTGTATATGCACTTTTTTTTTTTATCTTAACTGAGACAACCAAGGAGGAACGGTCCCACACGGCTCTTCCGAACGCTAAACTATCAGAGTCTGAGGTGAGTTGAGCAACTCCCTTTTCATGGACCGCTGAGGCAGACGCTGCTTTCTCTGAGCTTAACAAATGATCAATGTAAAAAAGTAACAATTGTAACACAAACAAAATCGGGATCGTAAGTGCTGAAATTCTACACAAAAGCTATGGTGAAATTATAACAAACTGAAAATAAATACAATATGAAAATAACTAGAGCAATGTGTAAAATAAATGTAAGCAAATTTATATAGGCAAGCACAGGGGACAAGTGGTGAGGGCAGGGAATCTCACCCACTTTGTCATCATGCCAGTTTATCGTTGATGTCAACGCCTCAGACTCATAGTTTGGGGTAACGCTCTGTTTCTGATCCAAAGTAGTACACTAGTAGTAGTCTACTAAGAGTAGTAGACTCACGTTCTCAGACCTTTCCTAGTGTTTTGGTACTCTGGCACTCACTGTTTGTTCCCTGTGTCCTAGGATCATTTATATTCCCATCTGCCTTCCTGCCTGGCTGCCTGCCTAACCTTCCGCTTGCCAACCTCCCTCCTCATTTCTGCTTTCAACATTTCTGACAAGACACACCAAAGGTATGCACGTGACGTGCGTACTTATCTAACTAGCTGCCTACATCTAGGCTTTCTATGTTTATATACTTTATGTATGTTTTTGTGTGTGGATAAGTGTGTGCGCATACGTTTTGTCCTCACTGACATTACGTTGGAGACAACCTGGCACATTGTCTAAAAGCTATAGAAGCAATTACTAATACAAACTTTAGATTTGTCATATTCATTACAATGTCACACCTTTTACAATAATTATGTAATAATAGTCTCTCTGGGAACCATCACCTTATCGTGGTGGAGAGGTTTGTGTGTCCCTATGAACCTGAGGGCTGAGTTGTCTGGAACCGGGTGCTCCTGGTAGGGTCTCCCAAGGCAAAGTAGTCTCAGGTGAGGAGCCAGACAAAGAATGGTTCAAAAACCCTATGAGCCAACGAGGAAGAGGTGAAGTTACCCTGCCGGAGGAAGCCCAGGGCTCCCGTCTGGAGCCAGGCCCAGATGGAGGGCTCGTCAACGGAGCCCGGCCAGGCACAGCCCGAAGAAGCGACGTGGCACCTCCCTCTCCATCCCATGGGCCCACCACCTATGGGAGGAACCGCTCGTGGTCAGGTGCGCTGCCACACCGGTGGCAGTGAAGGTCAGGGGCCTCCACGGACCAGACCCGGGCGGCAGAGGCTGGCTCTGGGGACGTGGAATGTCACCTCTCTGTGGGGGAAGGAGCCGGAACTTGTGCAGGAGGTGGAGCGCTACCAATTAGATCTGGTGGGGCTTACCTCTACGCACAGTCTCGGTTCTGGAACCATACTCCTGGATAGGGGTTAGACTCTTTTCTTCTCCAGAGTTGCCCAGGGTGTGAGGCGCCGGTGTGGGGATACTCACAAGCCCCCGGCTGAGCGCCGCTACGTTGGAGTTTACCCCGGTGGCCGAGAGGGTCGCCTCCCTACGCCTACGGGTTGTGGGGGGGGGGGGATTCTGACTGTTGTTTGTGCATATGCACCAAACAGGGGCTCAGAGTATTCAGCCTTCTTGGAGACCTTGAATGGAGTCCTGCATGGGACTCCATAGTTCTGCTGGGGGACTGCAACGCGCACGTGGGCAATGATGGAGACACATGGAGAGGCGTAATTGGGAGGAACGGCCTCCCTGATGTAAACCTGAGTAATTGTTCGTTGTTGGATTTCTGTGCTAGTTATGGATTGTCTGTAACAAACACCATGTTCGAACATAGGGAAGCTCATAAGTGTACTTGGTACCAGAGCACCCTAGGCCAAAGGTCAATGATCGATTTTATAATCGTTTCATCTGATCTGAGGCCATATGTTTTGGACACTCGGGTGAAGAGAGGGGCGGAGCTGTCAACCGATCACCATCTGGTGGTGAGTTGGGTCAGGGGGTGGGGGAAGACTCTGGACAGACCTGGTAAGCCCAAACGGGTAGTGTGGGTAAATTGGGAACGTCTGGAGGAGGCCCCTGTCCGACAGACTTTCAACTCACACCTCCGGTGGAGCTTTTCGTGCATCCCTGTGGAGGCTGGGGGCATTGAACCTGAGTGGACAATGTTCAAAGTTTCCATTGCTGAAGCGGGGAGTTGTGGTCTTAGGTGCCTCAGGGGTCGGTAACCCACAAACACCGTGGTGGACACCGGTGGTCAGGGAAGCCATCCGACTGAAGAAGTTGTCTTTCCGGGATATGTTATCCCAGAGGACTCCGGAGGCAGTTGCAGGGTACAGAAGGGCCCGAAGGGCTGCAGCCTCTGCTGTGAAAGAGGCAAAGCAGCGGGTGTGGGAGAAGTTCGGAGAAGACATGGGGAAGGACTTTCGGTCGGCACCAAGGTGCTTCTGGAAAACCGTCCGCCACCTCAGGAGGGGGAAGCTGGGAACCATCCAAGCTGTGTACAGTAAGGATGGGACGCTGCTGACCTCAACTGAGGAGGTAATAGGGCAGTGGAAGGAGCACTTTGAGGAACTCCTAAATCCAACTGATACGCCCTCTATGTTAGAGGCAGAGCTGGAGGATGATGGGGGATTGTCGTCGATTTCCCTGGTGGAAGTCACTGAGGTAGTCAAACAACTGCATAGTGGCAAAGCCCCAGGGGTTGATGAGATCCGTCCAGAAATGCTGAAAGCTCTGGGTGTGGAGGGACTGTCTTGGATGATATGCCTCTTCAAAATTGCGTGGAAGTCTGGGACAGTGCCAAAGAAGTGGCAGATTGGGGTGGTGGTTCCCCTGTTCAAAAAGGGGGACCAGAGGGTGTGTGCCAATTACAGGGCTATCACTCTTCTCAGCCTCCCTGGTAAAGTCTACTTCAAGGTGCTGGAAAGGAGGGTTCGGCCAATAGTTGAACCTCAGGTTGAAGAGGAACAATGTGGATTCCGTCCTGGTCGTGGAACAACGGACCAGATCTTCACTCTCGCTAGGATCCTGGAGGGAGCCTGGGAGTATGTCTATCCGGTCTACATGTGTTTTGTGGATCTGGAGAAGGCGTATGACCGGGTCCCCCGGGAGATACTGTGGGAGGTGCTGCATGAGTATGGGGTGAGAGGGTCCCTTTTCAGGGCCATCCAATGTCTGTATGACCAAAGCGAGAGCTGTGTCCGGGTTCTCGGCAGTAAGTCAGACTCGTTTCAGGTGAGAGTTGGCCTCTGCCAGGGCTGCGCTTTGTCACCAATCCTGTTTGTGATATTCATGGACAGGATATCGAGGCGTAGTCGGGGTGGGGAGGGGTTACAGTTCGGTGGGCTGGGGATCTCATCACTGCCTTGTGCAGATGATGTGGTCCTGATGGCATCATCGGCCTGTGATCTTCAGCACTCACTGGATCGGTTCACAGCCGAGTGTGAAGCGGCTGGGATGAGGATCAGCACCTCTGAGGCCATGGTTCTCAGCAGGAAACCGATAGAGTGCCTACTCTGGGTAGGGAATGAGTCCTTACCCCAAGTGAAGGAGTTTAAATACCTTGGGGTCTTGTTCACGAGTGAGGGGACAATGGAGCGGGAGATTGGTTGGAGAATCGGCGCAGCGGGGGCAGTATTACATTAAATTTATCACACTGTTTTGACGAAAAAAGAGCTGAGCCAGAAGGCAAAGCTCTCGATCTACCGGTCAGTATTCGTTCCTACCCTCACCTATGGTCACGAAGGCTGGGTCATGATCGAAAGAACGAGATCCAGGGTACAAGCGGCCGAAATGGGTTTTCTCAGGAGGGTGGCTGGCGTCTCCCTTAAAGATAGGGTGAGAAGCTCAGCCATCCGTGAGGAGCTCGGATTAGAGCCGCTGCGCCTTTGCGTCGAAAGGAGCCAGTTGAGGTGGTTCGGGCATCTGGTAAGGATGCCCCCTGGGCGCCTCCCTAGGGAGGTGTTCCAGGAACGTCCAGCTGGGAGGAGGCCTCGGGGAAGACCCAGGACTAGGTAGAGGGATTATATCTCCAACCTGGCCTGGGAACGCCTCGGGATCCCCCAGTCAGAGCTGGCTAATGTGGCTCGGGAAAGGGAAGTTTGGGGTCTCCTGCTGGAGCTGCTGCCCCCGCGACCCGACCCCGGATAAGAGGACAAAGATGGATGGATGGATGTAGTAATAGCAGGAGAATCAGCACTGGTACGGCCAGACCTGGATATAGCTTGTTCACACATGGTACGAGTCGGGTTGTGCTTGACAACTGGATTAAAAAAACAGACTTATTTTTTTTATTTATATCTGCACTCTGCACTTGGAGATTGTGTGACATTGTTGAAGTCTCCTCCCACAGCCATCACTTCGGTGGTCAATACAAAGGTGGGCCTACATGGTAAAGCTCTACCACAATAGTTCATTCCATAATGGCAAGATGATTTCTGTTAATCAACTCAAAATTAGACACCTAGGTAAAAAGGTGAGGAAATTGTCCTTTTCTTATGGCATGAATCAGTCATCACTTTTGCTGTATCTCTTTCTTGAATGCCCTCCTGCCTGTAAGGGCTCTATCACAGTTTTTAGTATTTGCTCTGATTCTCATTAACCCTTATTGAACTATAGCTATGAAACTGATGAATTCTGTGCCTATTTTGGAAGGAGCTTTGCATGACTCCTGCAGACTCACGGGTCAAAGTTCACTTTTGTTGCAAGACTGAACATTAGAGCAAGAATCAATAGGCCAGAATAATTTACATCCATGAGATGATGATCAGTTGGCTCCGACTGGTGTCTCCAATCAGGGATGTTGTAGTGAAAGTAACTACTGGGGCCCCAACATGGGAATTAAAAGTTTGTCTCTATCTAATTTACACAGTAGCCTCATTTTTTTATTGGTGGAAAATTACATACACAATCATGTCTTTAAAAAACTCGCCAATTTGAGGGAAACAGCTGTCGCTGTCATAAGACACAGGTAAACACAATTTGCTAGCACCTGTTTTAGAATTGTTTAATACTGCTATGTAGATTGAACCTAGCTTAGCTTTATGGTACATGTAGCAGCTACTGAGCTCATACAGTAGTAAAACAATTTAAAAAAGGGTTAGTGAAATTTTGTTAGGTTGCCTTTTATAATAAAATATCGTAAACCCTTTTCCAGTGTAGAAGTCAGAAAAGTTGATTAAAGACCTAAAAAAAATACGCTCTAAGTCTGGTTGGGGACTTTCTCCCATTTCTGTCTCCCCTCATTTCCTGTCATTACCTCGAGACTGTCCTCATGCCCACATAATACCCACATAACTTATTTTTTCAAGCAGCAATTACGACCTATATTTGCGTTTATAGTGACGGCGCCCTATAGTAGCCATAGTAGTCATGACGAGAGCAAAGCAGGAAGTAAGGTGACAAACTATAAATGCGCCAAATTTCTACATAAGGAGATAGGCTTGGGTGGTGGATGGGTCAAACAAACAAAGACTTTCACCCAGGAGACGCAGATTTGAAAATAAAATGGCAAGGTTTATTTTTTTTACTTTATGGAACAAACAGAGCTACGTCAAGTACAGCGTCACGTGCGCATCCTGAAGCGAAGTAGCGTAATATATCCACGATTTTAACCCAAACCACGGTGTTTAGTAGTGTTGGTGCCTAAACGTAATCAAACTGCGACCGTTTCACAACGTTAACGTGTTAAAAACCGCGATTGGTTTCACTCACACTGATCTTATTGGAAAGATGACTGTTAGCTAGGATTGGGCGGTAATACGGTATACCACGGGGTCTAAAAATAGCAATGGTATCAGTTTCAATACCGTCATTAAAAAAAATGCAATGCACTTATATAGGAGACAAGGATTAAATATTAAATTGTGGTGACCCACAAGTAAGACTGAAAGAGACATTCACCAAGGTACTGTACCTTTAAGGGAGAGGTGTTATGATATACGAGTTCCGGGTTAACGGCTGAATTATGTCAAACAATGACGGTGGAGAAAATGCTGTTGCTGCGGCGGCTAATGTCGGTGCTATCTACGCGGCCACCATCAAGTTACCGGACTTTTGACAGCACAACCCACAGCTGTGGTTTTAGCACATCAAGGCCCAGTTCCAGCTGAGAGGAATAACACAGGACGTTACAAAGTATTTCCACGTGGTATCGGCCTTAAATGCCTCAACAACAGCTAGGGCTATGGCGCTGTTAGAGGCTCCTCCGGCTAACGGCGAGTACGACGCACTCAAAACATTCCTGTTGGAACTCTTTGAACTGTTGGAGCTGGAGAAAACAGACCGCCTGCTGTCCCTGAACGGCCTTGGCGACAGCAAGTCGTCCGAGTTAATGGAGAGGATGCTGGCTGTGCTGGGTGCGGCAGATCCCTCATTTGTCTTCGCCCACATTTTCCTGCGGCAGCTTCCAGCACCCGTGCGCACTGCACTGGCCTGCTCCAGACTGGAGACTGGAGGAAGAGAGGGCGCTGGCTGTGGAGGCAGACAGGATTTTCCTCGCCAACTGGCAGCAGTTTGTCCACGTGCTGCTGCTCCCCCAGCACACGTCTGCCCCACTTGCACTCCACAAAATATAATTTATGTAATTATGTGTGGTTGTCATCACGTGACAGTGTGGAGGAGAAAGTAGTTTTTTGTAAGTTGTTGTTATGTTATTATTGTTTCAGTATTAGTGTTTGGTATTAAGTTTCTGAACGGTGCACAAGCCAACAGTTTGGTGACGCCGTCTGAGCCTTACGTCATAATTTTTAATTAGTTACGGTAATACCGTATACCGTGGTAAAATAGGGAGGAGGTTTGACGGTATCAAAATTTGGATACCGCCCAACCCTACTGTTAGCAGTTAATAAGTATTGTAAGTGGCATGTTGATTCAGTGAGAAGAAGATGAACATATTGTATGGTAAAATGACAATGAAGGGTCAACAAATACATTGCCGAATTTAAGTGTGGCATAGATGTTGAAAACCAAATAATAAAATAAATTAAAAAGTTGCCTTAAAGTTATTTTACAGGTAACAGGTATTTTACAGGAGACCATTTCATACTCTGGTTATATATATAGATATAAGGTTGTATATCCTGCCACCGCTAGGGGCGCTAATTACTGAAACACTCCTGTGGGTCGTATTAGAATTAGGAATTTGTATTAGCCTGCATTAAAATACCACAGGTACATATTGCCAATCAGTTAAATACCGGTTAATAATGCTTAATACTTGATAAATGCTATATAAATAAAATTATTATTATTATATTATTATTATTATTTTAATAATTCTTCATGTGACAGTCATTGTTACTGTTATATTGTGTTTATGAAGACTGCTGTTTATATTGTTGTTACTGGTTTGATGAATATATTATTGCAGTTGCAAATGTGTTTTCAATTAAGGCAGTCAGGGCAATATAAAAAGTCCTATATACACATGGGAGTTTCTATAATTGGTAACAATGGCAGAATGGTCAGAGACCAATGTGTTATTAATAATATTAGTTTATTGTTTTTTCTTCTTTTTTCTATTCTTTAACAAAAAGGGATCATGTATGTAATCTATATCCATGACGTTCCACTTCCGGGATTGCTCCATTGCCTATGGAAATTGCACCGGATTTCACTCATTTAGGCCGACTTCCTTTTTGTTGGCATTTTAAACTCCGGTCGATTTATGAGGACTATGGTTAACCTTTTCTCAGATCTCTGCAGAGTAAATCCAGACAGCAAGCTAGACTATCTGTCCAATCACAGTTTTCTGTTGCACGACTAAAACAAGTTCCGTCCGAGCCCAAGACCATTGTGATTGGTTTATAGAAATGCCAATACACCAGAGCACGCTTTTCTCCCATCGCGGAATGCTGTGAGGACTAGTGCGAGACTATCATGTATGTTACTCTTCCATGTGCTTTCATTTGGCATTGTTAGCACACGATTTGTGGTTATTAGGTTTCATAATTGTACAATCCTCCCAAATTATAATCCCAGTTCACTGGACCAATGACTTTATAGTGTCCTGTACATTCATAAAACAACAGGGAGAGGACACCTAGTGTGGGAAAGCCAGTCAGGGCCAAAATGCCAGTAGGGTGCAAGTAACGATTATTTTCATTTTAGATGAAGCTGTCGACTATTTTCTCGATTAGTTGTTTGGTCTATAAAATGTCAGAAAATGGTAAAAAGTCATTCAGTGTTTCCCAAAGCCCAAGAGAACGTCTTCTAAAATCTTGTTTTGTCCACAACTCAAAGATATTCAGTTTACTGTCACAGAGGAGTGAAAAATCTAGAAAATACTCACATTTAAGAAGCTGGAATTAAAGAATTTTTTTTTATAAATAAATAACAACATGATTACTTGATTATCAATACGGCATTTCAGAATGTTTGTAAACAATAGGCACCAAGATACTTCCGGGTGGCAGAATGCGAGCGGCTTCTACTGACCAACTGAAGAGATCCAGCCTGCTACTGTAAACAGTTACATAGTTAAAAAGATTGTTGTTGATCAAAGTTGAAACAATGACGAAAAGGTGTTGTGTTTGGGGTTGTTCTGCCAGATATACAGCACAAGGTGTAAGGTTTTATCCAGGGGAACCTGTGGGTGAGGAGGTTAAAGTGAGTGGACGTCGTCAAAAGTAGTGCTAAAGAGAAGATAGCAAGACTGCCTGGTGGCGGAGTAGCCATTTCTAACGGGGCAGACTGGAAACCAAACCTCCATCATCGTGTTTGTGGAAGACATTTTCTCACAGGTAATGTATAAAATGTTTTTGTTTGGTTGTCTTTGAGTAATTTAGCAAAACGTAATGGCTAGCCTGCTAGCTAACGTCAGCTCTAGTTTTTGCAGTGCTAATGCTAGCTAGCGTTTCCCCAGCTGTAAAGAAACACCCACAGCTACACAGCTGATGGCTTAGAACCCACTGCTCAAGTGCAGTGGGTTGCAACAATACAGCCATTTCTACTAACACAAACCCAGGGTTTGTACTTTTCTTCTTTGATCCGCTGTCCTGGAGCCACTGTGGCAGCGACAAAAGCAACAGGACTTGTTTCTGATAGATCATGCTGCTTGATGTTTTGGACATGATCACAAACAAAATAGTTATAAGCCTCTAGTGACTTATAGGCTTGCAAAGCATCACCTGTACAAGGGCCTGGAGTGTTAATCAGGTAGTTAAAAAGATACTGAACTGGGGGCAATTTATTAGCATCAGCAGCATACCAGCCATCATCTAGATTGTATGGATCTGACAAAGACAGAATCTGATCTTCAAACGAGAGCTTCAGCTTCAGTGTACCTGAAATCAGATTTGTCCAACTGAAGAACATATGCAGAAAGATTAGACATATTTCATGTGAAAAAATTCTGTCTCTCCCTCAGTCTGTCTCTGAAAGCAAGTGCCTGCCTTCTTTCTTTCTGGACTGGATACTCCTGCCTGTCTTTGGGCTCCCTCTCATTGCAGTCACTTCTCTGTTCTGCTTTGCTCTGTCAGGTCCCTAGTGTTCAATGTAAAAAAAAAGTAGTTCTGTTAAATTGCAGAGTGACTGGAAGAATATTCCAGTATTACAATATTAAAGCTGCTAAGAGAAAATCTTAATGATCCCCTAAATTATATGATTCAGCCAACGTTTACCTTTCTGCTGCCAACCCTGCTTGCCAACAATAATTATCTTCAGCTGGGGAAATTCAAGACTAATATTAGCAAACTTAAGGTCTCTTTTGAAGATCAGACTCATTTCCAGTCACTGCCTGAAGTAAAAGTATTATACAAGGAAGAGACCGAACGTCTAGCGTCATGTGGGCTACTGATCAAATGTCAATGGAAGAAATAGGAAAAGCAAAACATAGTTGTGTGTGTACCACATTGTTTTCATCATCACCGTGAGTTTAGTTTGAGTGCTGAGTAGTGCTAGGCTACAGCACGCTATCCATTTCACCGTCAAAAGCTCACGTCTGTGCCATCCGATCCGAACAACAGAAAACGATCATAGCCTTTTCAGTTAGATAAAAGGGAAATAGACCACCTACCAAAAGCCTAACATACGTCAAACAGCAACAGTCACTAAAAGAACTACTCAATAGTAGGCTGAGACTCATTTAAAAATGATGGTAGTAGACTAGCGCTACCTACATCTACTATGACCAAGGTTAGGCATTTCTTTTATTGCTATCTCCGAAATTAGTTAATCAGTCCCTCAATGATCATGTTAACTATGTCTGAATTTCCGCCACGTCTGTTTTTGAATCAACTTACCTGTTAAAATGTAAATTAGGCTACTGCCGACGGTGGGTCTCCCTTCCAAGCAATTTACTAGCGTTGCCATAGGAATGTTGGACTAGGAATGGAATATTGTTGGTGAATTGTCGTATATAGTTGGCGATAAATTTAATACTAATCGATAAAACTTTGCAGCTCTAAATGCCAGGGCCGATTTTTTTTGTCCCAGTCCATCCCTGCTGTAGAATAGTCTTATTTGGGCAGTACCTAGGATCTAAGCAACAATTTAAATTAAAGTGAAAATATAACAACAGTAAAAACTGAATCTCTTTTGGAAATAGGGGCGTGGTGCATGTTTTATTAGAAGAAAAGCATCTAGACACATAAAGAGATGTGCTCAGAAGGTTTATATACAATTTAATACAATTACAGGTAATTTAATCATCAGTGTTCATTTACAGCCTAATTTAATTATGAGTGAAAGATTTCAGTGCTGTGTTATCAAATGTAGAGGACTTAAGAGCTGCGTTCCGTTCGACAGTGTACATAAACAGTACTCCCTACTCCCTGCTCCCTGTTTAGGGAATGTCAGTTAAGGGAACTTCCTTTGACAAAATTCCTGCCTTTGGAACACCCTGCAACGTCACCAGCGTAGATAGCACTTCCTCTGTTTGTTACCTTGGTAACGTAAACACCTTACATATGTTGCTACTAAACACTTCTAAAATAATATATTGATACAAAAACGGATACCATTACAAAACTCCTCTATTGAAATGTATTTAACTTATGAATAAAAATGATTTGATTATTTTACAAGATGTACAGTGTCATTCCAGCGAGGCACTGATGGGAATTCTTGCTTGTCAACTTCCAGCGAAGTGATGAACCGTTGTTCAGTTCTTCCCCACACAGTTCACAGATCCCTTTGAACTGAGCATTTTTGCTCCCTATACAGGTTGGAATATTGCTTAACATGGCAGAATACCTTGTGTAGTACGCTTTGCAGGGAACTACCTGGCGATCGGAACGCACACCCAGTCTCTGAATCAATGTCTCATGGTGCATGGACGGCATTGACGTACAGGTTACTGTGACTGTTTGACCTGATATTTTCATGGCCAAAACTGTGCATTTCTCCTTCCAAGCAGTTTAAACTCCACCATGGAGCTCTGACAGTCGTGATGGAGAGGACATTCCAGTATGGATCGAGCTTCTCCCAAGAGAAAAGCAATGTCCTTGTGCTAGAGGAATAGAATTGCCATGACTGGACACTATCTATAATGGAATTATCTTTGGAGGAGATGCAATTTTTAGTTAGTATGTTGCTGGGGTCATTGAGAAACTGTTGACCTGGGTAGGACACAGATTGCTGACATTATGTAAAAAAGCAGAAAATTACAGGAAAGAGGAGAACACCCACCAGCCATTTATTGATATTTATAGAGTCTGAAACCACTGTCACAACCCCCATGGTGCATAAGCCTAAAGACATTTCTATTACACATAGGCCCGTGCAAATTAATTTTTTTTCCTGCTTGAATATTAAATCACAATATTCAGGCTGTTCTCATGAACCATTCGTACATCTACAAAAGGTAATGCACTGTAATTCGAATGTATTCCACATATTTATTGCTGTATGCACCACAGTGACAGTGAGCTGCTGTATAAAATGTTTAAGGGGGGTGGATGGGTGGGTGATAAAACACAGGGCTTTCATGTGGGGGAGTGGAGTTTGTGTCTTAATCAAAACCACAATCTTTTTGCTTATCTTAACTAGTTGTTTCGTTGCTTAAACTTAACTGTCTTCACCGTAACAGCTGCTGAAAGGACTGTCACCTTGAGGTGCACTGTACCCGTCTCACAGTAAACGTTTGTCGGCTAAACTCAACTGTAGCTAAAATGACTCACAGTAAACTTTTTTCTCAGCCAAATGTAAATGTAAAGAATGCTGAACTGTCATGTGACCGGTCGTCACGTGACCAGATGGTGGTCGCCAATTTTCGTACGATATACGAACCCGTTCATAAGAATGCGTTGCAATATTGCATCTGCAATAAGGATTATAAATTCTGTGACCTGACACTATCTTTAAAGAAAAGTTTAGTGGTCACCTTGAGGAGGATGAATTCACAGAAACATTCATGGACATTCAACTGTTAGTTGTCACAGACCAAAGTGTTTGTCAAGGGGTACTTTTCACTTGATAACAACAGAAAAAAAGAAGGAAATCATGTGAAATTTCATAGCAACCTGGCCAAGAGTTGTTTCTCTGAACCAAATCATTTAATCACAGTACTCATACATAAAACTGCTTTCTTTTTTCCCAGTGAGCCTTAGTCAAGATGGAAAGCCAAAAAAAGGTTCCTACAAGAGGCACATGAGGTTCTGGGTACTCATTAACACAGAACAAGCCTGCATGAAAGCAATAGCCTGCAGTGCAATGAATGTGAAGAGAGACGCAGAGAGTGGTGGAGTGCCAAAGATGCTCTGTGAGTTTGATGTAGTAAACTATGGCCTCAGTGCATGACAAAAAAAATCTCTGTTCTTTTTCTAATATTATTCTAATAGAGCCCTACAGTGTGTTTGATTGTCTGTGTGGGATTATTGTTTGGCTGCAGTGTTTCCAGCAGTGAATTCACAGTGATCTTCTCTGTCACATCCAGTTCCCGCGCTTAATTCATGTTTTGTTTGTTTCCCTGACTTCTTGTTTTATTTTGTTAACTCACTGTCTGTCTCTGTTTCAGATCACTTGTCTTCCTGTCTTTGTCTGCCTTCCCGCCTGTGTCATTACCCTCCCTTCCCTAATGTGTGTCACTTTTGTGTTATCGTCTTCCCCTGTCCCAGTGCACATATACTCACCTTGTGTCCATTGTCATTTGCCAGATTGTTGTAGTGCCTTGTGTGTCTCACTCTCCAGCGTTATTCCACAAAATGGATCATTGAGTCCAGGAAAGTTAAGATTGAATTTATGATTACGAGTGACATTCTCTTGCAGAAACGGACATATCTCTGATTATTTCTCTGATGCAGGCATGACAATAGTTGACAGAAGAGACAGACGTTGGACTGGTCAAAAAGTTAGTCGAAGTAACTAACTAATTTAGGCAGAAGGCCTAAAAAGAAAAAAATAGTCTATAAACACTCTGAGCGAGTTCTTGACTATTTAGAGACAGACTGCAGAAGAAATAAAATAGTTTAAGAACACGTTCTGGACTATTAAGAGATTTTTGTCTGCAGGGCTGTACCGGGTTTTGCAAGGTTTGCCGAAGAAAAGAACTAAGCTTTGCGGTGATGACCACATAGAAAATGATAAGAGTATACTAAAGGAAAAGCTTCTGTAACTATGGGGAATGAAACCTCAAAGCCGTGCGACGCATCTGGACCCATAGTGGGTGAGATGGTTAGAAAGTATGGACCGGACTACTTGAGATATCTGTCATATTGGTCAAAAAGCTTTGGCTTTCCAAAAACTGGATCACTGAGTCCAGGAAAGTTATTTTATCTGCTTTTATATATTTAACTGTTTTAACTGCTCTTCAATGTTTAATTTCTTATAATGCACTATAACTTTTTTTTCTCGTATTTTATCTGTTTTTTTTTATTTTTTAATCTGTTTTCATGTAAATCTGTTTTTAATTTTTTAATCTGTTTTCATGTAAAGCACTTTGAATTGCCCTGTTGCTGAAATGTGCTATACAAATAAAGCTGCCTTGCCTTGCCTTATCCCTTTTGTTACCTTCCCAGTGTTTTTGTAGATCTCCAGCCCGTATTTTGACCACGTCTTTTGCCGGCCGATTTTGTTACCTTCACCTGTGATTGTACTCT
This sequence comes from Sander vitreus, assembly GCF_031162955.1. NCBI lineage: Eukaryota > Metazoa > Chordata > Actinopteri > Perciformes > Percidae > Sander > Sander vitreus. Next base: position 11,315,164 of record NC_135859.1, read on the forward strand.
GTACAATAAAGCTTGTGTTCGAGTTGTGCTCTTGGGTCCACTGTGCTCTGTGACATTCTCCTACTGTTGAGTACGTCTTAGTTGTTGTGGCTTTAACTATAAACCTGGTAACCTGGTAGCAGGTATTCATGAGAATATTGTTCTGGTAATCAGCAGTCCCTTCAGTGGACCCCATGGGACCTTATTTCACAAAAAATATGTACGGTAGTGAATGGGGAGAGACAAATATCTGTTTTCATCTCATTTGAATTGAGCTATGAATATGATGTTCGTCAATTTAAAAGATAATTTTGCAAGTGAAGAAGTCAAGTTTGATGTGAAACCGCTCAATGAACTACATATCTGGTCTCACACAATTTATGTCACCCTTGCGTCTTTCTCGCTAGCTAGCTTAGCTAGCTTAGCTATGTTCCACAACACATTTATTGTAACGTTTTTTACCCGATGTGTTTTATCCAGCGAAGTTGTATCAGCCGAGTAGTCTATATCCACGACATTCCACTTCCGGGACTGTTCAGGTGCCGCCAGAAATTCTGCTGGATGTCTTTCATTTCGGCCGGATGTCCATTACCTTCCTCTTTCTTTGTATTGGCATTTTAAACTCCAGTAGATGTATGAGGACTATGGTTAACTGCTGCTCAGATCTCTGCAGGGTGAATCCAGACAGCTAGCTAGACTATCTGTCCAATCTGAGTTTTCTAAGCACGACTAAAACAACCTTTGGACGTACACGTTCCACCAAAACAAGTTCCTTCCCGAGGCAATTTTGCAGAGGCACTGTTGCTCCGTGAGGCGCTTAGGAGGAAGGTCTGGCAATGCGAGACTATCACCCGAAAAGCGAAAGTACGACCAAAATCGGTTGCTTGTGTGAATAACTCTACATCACGGTACGAAAAACACAGACACCGTAGCTTCAGCGAGACGTCACTGATGCAACTTCAGAGTGAGTAGTCTTTCTAATTAAGTATTTTCACAGTCTTATACTTCAACAGTTTTATGACAAACTTTTTTGACTTGCAAAAATATCTTAAATCAACGAATATCATAAGTGTAATGTATGGCTCAATTCAAACGGGATCAAAACATGATTTGTCTCTTCCCATTCACTATAGCAGTGGTTCCCAACCAGGGGTACGCAGCTTTCAGGGGTTACGTGGAAAGATTGGGGATTATTGGGAATTACAATTTATTTCCGAAACGATAACAAAACATCCGAAGTTATTTTAAAAACCCATTGCTAAAATGGTACGTGCGAGCTACAGCTAGTTCCACCCTGGCAGGTTTCAGCTGTGAAGGTCACTACACATGACGCACGTGTTGCTAACCAAATAATGTTGGCTAGCTAGCAAGCATGGATAAATGGCTCAAACGTCCAGTTACTGTCGCTCCGATTCCGGTTTAACGTCAGGGGAGCCCGGTGAAAAAACTGTAATAGTCATATAATGATTTATTCAATCATGTGACATCCCTGCAGCATATACATATCCTGATAGCCCAGGTTCTCCTGAAAAAAATGATGTCTATAACTTGATTGTGCACAACAGGGGTGAGGTTTTTCAAGCATTATCACACAAGGAGATCAGGGGATCCAAATATTGGAAAAAATGGCTTAGTCCCCAGAGCGATATACAAAAATATTGATCACACCTCTCAGATTCACAGTAACAAAACCTGTGGCTATAACAGCTCCTTTACTCCAAAATCACACGGAGAAGGGCTGTGAGTTAACGTTCATTCAACGACTCACTCTCCAGTCTTTCACTGTCGTCAAGAGTCCAGTAGCAAGCCTCGAAGTAGCCTTCAATGAGCTCAATCATCCTCTCACATTGTTATTTTGGGTAGACTCCTGCAATTGCAGACATGACAAATAGAGCCAGGAAAAAAGCTCTGGGCTCTGATCGAATATATAAAGCTTGGTATTGTAAACAATAAAAGAGTGCTAGTTCCTGAAGAAAATATCCTACACTGCCCGCCCTTATAAAGAATTTATTTTCTAGTGGATCAGTAAAAATGTATAATATACTATTAAAGTGTGTCTTTACATTATGTTTTTGTCTTTTACTCTCATAAGTCAAATCAGTATTATTGAAATATTACATTACAGAGAGAATTATAACAACAGTGTGAAATGTGTAAAGAAGCCTTCTGAAGCATCTTCCATTCCTGCAATTTGAACTTTGTCTTCAGTATGTTCACACCCCATAAAGCAGCTGATCGCACCAAGAGGGGGCAGTATGTGGGAGGACAGGGACACCTCAAAACATTACAAAACTATCGAAGAGAATTAGGGCCAATGTGAAAAATGTATTTGAGTTCTGAGTTTAAAGTCGGAATTGTAAGAATAAAGTCAGAATTCTGAGTTTAAACTCTGAGAATTTTGAGAATAAAGTCCGAACTCTTTAATCTCAGAATCCTGACTTACAGTTTTTTCCGATCTCTGACAATTTTTTCAACTTTCCTAAACTCTTAACACAGCACAACATCTGTCTGTGTAGGCTATACTAATAACACATTTCTTGTTGCTTTGACACAAAATGCATACAGTTAACACAAATTTAAAATGCTTGAACTTCTTTTACACACAAGCTCAACCAAGACCAAAACAATGGATTTTTACTGACCAATTTGCAAATGCTTTCACTGTATGTCAGAACAGATAACATAATGTTCAAAACCTAAAGTGAAAGTGAACAGCTGTTCACAAATAAACTCAATGTACCCCCTCTATTTTATTCCATTGCTACTGAGAAACAGCTGATTGAAGTTATGCAAATAGATCAATCACAGCTGATTCCCATCTAGGAAACACACTCAGGTGATGAGGTTCTTTCAATCGCATGACCATATATTACTGTACTGTAGTAGTACATACAGTAAAAGAGGACCTATTTGGGCTGATTTTGTGTAGAACAATACAGATGAACACAAAGAAAGTAAGAAAAATTGCTGCACGAGTGAGAGGAAGACGAGTACCAGGACAATTCTGTCTCTGTCTTCTTTTTTTCATACAGTAAACCCTACATTCTATAAAGCTACTCTGAGATGGGTCATTCATTTTTTTGTATTGAATTTCTGCAGCAAAAGAAACAAAAGGCATGCATTTACTAAACCCAACAAAACAAAAAAGTATAGAGAGGCTTCAAGAGAAACTGCAATGTAAAACACAATCTATGATCAATACAACAATTATTGTCTATTGTATAAGGGCAGACCTGACACATGTAAAATAATGCAGTTTCTGTAATTCCATGTGATGTTAGTGTTTTGTATGACATTGTGCTATGATTGACTAAATGTTCCTGTTGGAAGAGAACATGTTAGTGTTTTGGAAGAATTATTTGATTTTGAATTAGTGTTAGAGTTTAGTTTTCAATGTGAGATTTTGAGCATGAAATGAACTGTTTGTTGTTGTGTGTTGGTGCGTTAAGAGTTTAGGAAAGTTGTTAAAAGTATTGAAAAGATTGTCATAGCGATCGGAAAAAACTGTAATTCTCACAATTCTGACTTTTATCTCACAATTCTAACTTTAAACTCATTACTCAGAATAACATTTTTTTCACATTGGCCCTAGTCTCACTTTGCCAGACCTTCCTCCACGGCGCTGCGGAGGAGGATCTGCCTAGTCCACACAGCATTCCGGGATGGGAGAAAAATGTGCTCTGGTTTATTGGCATTTCTTTAAACCAATCACAATTGTCATGGGTGGTGCCAAGCCACGGAAGGAGCCAAGGTGCCGCTACAAAATAGCCTCGGGAAGGAACTTGTTTTGGTGGAACGTGTGTAGTTCAAAAGTTTTAGTTTTAGTCGTGCCACAGAAAACTCAGATTGGACAGCTAGTCTAGCTAGCTGTCTGGATTTACCCTGCAGAGATCTAAGGAGCAGTTAACCATAGTCCTCATAAATCCACCAGAGTGTAAAACTCCAACACAAAGAAAGCGGAAGGTAACGGACATCCAGCTGAAAAGAGAGTCATCCGGCGGAATTTCCGGGGGGAACGGAGCAATCCCGGAAGTGGAACATTGTGGATATAGACTACATTGGCCCTAATCCTCTTCCATACAAATCACATTCAGAAAAAAAAACCGGATTTCTTAAATTGTATTTTGAGATAATCTATTCAAGATTAATGTCATCAATGATGCCAGTGCTGCTACACAACTACGACCATTATTATTACAATTTGTGCATATTATTATTATTATTATTATTATTATTATTATTATTATTAACATTAGTATTAATACAGTATTATTATTATTACTAATGTGCCTTAATTCGTTCAGCCAGTGTCCTGTTTGTGTGCTGTTTGTTATTGCCTCCAAATGACTTTTTAATTAGATAAGAGGCATATTTAGGCATGATAATCCTTTTGGCTTCCCCGTGCGGTATGAGTCGGATGGAATAAATAACTTGTAATCATAATTATAGAGACTGCCTATTGGACGGGTGCGCAGCGGCTCGCTACATAAGCCGGTGTGCAGCCGCTGGGTTTGAGCAGAGAGAGCTGGGAGCGGCTGACGGAGAGAGGACGGAGCAGAGAGCTCAGATATGTGTGACCAGTGAGAGGAACACAGGACTTGTTCTGAGACTGCAATGCGCGTCAAAGGCGCGTTTTCGTTTTTACGCACAGCGAAACATGTTAAAGAGTATCGGCTAATAGATAGTAATAGATTGTTGTTGTAAAGTCCACGTGAATTACTTACACTGAATTCCATATTGTATTCTCTTCAAGACAGCGGAGTCTTTAAGTGAACAGCAGACTCGACAGCGCGTGCGGCGGTCAAGCTTTTCTGAAACTTTCTATTGTTCACTTTACATTTGACACTGGGCTATTTAACGTTGTCATGCAATGACTTAGGTTTATGCTCGGTAGTTTAAGTGTAACTTTTGGTCTTAAACAGCAAAATGGATGCTTTGTTCAATATCACCGATGCGTCAAATTGGACCAGCGGCTCCAACGACACCAGTAACGGGACCGTGAACTGGAACCAGTTTGTGCAGCCGGTCTGGAGAATTGTGCTCTGGGGCATTGCGTACAGCTGTATAGTGATCGTGTCCGTGGTAGGCAACCTTACGGTGATCTGGATTATTATTGCGCATAAACGCATGAGGACCGTCACCAATTATTTCCTGCTGAACCTGGCGTTCGCCGAAACCTTCATGTCCGCCTTCAACACCGTGATCAACTTCACCTACGCCGTGCACAACGATTGGTACTTCGGATTGGTCTACTGCCGCTTCCACAACTTCTTTCCGATCGCGGCTGTGTTTGCCAGCATCTACTCAATGACTGCCATCGCTCTGGACAGGTAAGCTGCGGGTTTCACTGTCCTGCTTTAAAAGCGCACAATTTAACCACCCATTCATGATTGATCAAAAGTCTTCACCATTTTCTCCTAAATCATTCAAAGCAAAAATAAATGAATAGTATGTAGAGCTGCAAATATGAATTGGTTTGAGTCAGTTTTTATAAAAAGAAAAGTAAAAAGATTCTGACTCCAGCTTGTTTGACTCAAGCTGACTCAATATTTTCTAGTCTCTTCACCCCTCTATGACATTAAATTAATTATCCTTGAGTTGTGGACAAAACAAGACATTTGAGGTCATGATCGTGGGCTTTGGGAAACACTGATTGACATTTTCGGACATTTTATAGACCAAACAACTAATCAATTAATCGACAAAATAACCGACAGATTATTCCGCAATGGAAATGAATCAATAGTTGCAGCCCTAATATGTTATGTTACAGTGGTTGCGACTAAAAATCAAATTCAACAGTGATCTTCAGAATGAACCAACATCCCATTACAACAAAAAGAAAGTCACTTCTTTATTGCATGGATTTTACCTATACAGTATACTTACTGTATGTCACAGACATTTATCAAACATTATGCAAAGTTTCAATAGGCTTTTTTTGTTTGCCATTATTGCAAGTGTTCTCTTTCACATCACACTGGGAAATAATCTTTGTTGCCTGTTCGATCCATACCTGGCAAATCTTCTGCAGATGTGCCCATCATACCCAGCATTGATCGCGTCCAAGAGGACGCGATCAATGCTGGATGCAGCTGGATGCAGCTGGTGGCCATAAACTCTCTGATGAATTACTGAAGAATGGAGAGAAAGGTGGAAGGAAAAGTGACAGTTAACCAGTCTGTGACTGGAAGAGAATGGTGAAATGCCACATTATCCCATACAGGGGCATAATATAATATAATATATAATATTATTTATTAACAAAACGTCACGACTTCCTAACCAATTTATTTTAATTCCCTCACACTGACACAATTGTTCAACAGATTTCTACAAAAATAATTACTTCACAGAAAGAGCATGGTCTTCTTTAGTATTCACTGAGTTTATCACAAGAGCAGGCAACAGCAGAGGAAACCCTGCCACAATGTGTTTTCTATGCTACTAGTTTCAAGTATATAATTAGAATAACTGACAGCACCAAGAAGAGGGAGATAGTTTCACTAAGAATCTGTTTATTTTGCAAATGGCAATACATCACTTTAATTAATTTTGTGTTATTAATAAATAACACATTAATAAATAACACTTCAAAACCAACAACGGAAAGGGCTGTTGCTGCTATTTTGTACATTTTTCATGTAGTGGTCAATTTAGAGGTTTTGGTCAATTTTGCTTCCATGTCTTCGTTTACTCTAATGGCAAGAACACTTCCAAAATACACATTTAGATGTTTGTTTTAGACCTGTAAGCCTCCATCTGTTTGCATCTGTAGATTTCTTCTAAATGAACCAAACAAGCTAATGTGCATATTTAAACATAACATTTCATGGGGGGAAAAAAACTCTTGATGGAAGTCATTAACTGGGGAAGTTCTGTGGTGAAATGTTTAGTTTAAAAATTCTGTTTAACTTATTCACCTGCAGTGCCTTGTCAAATGTGTGCAAATTAGCGCATTTTAATTAGTTAACGCCTAATTTGCATATCAATGTGGCGATTGTGATGACATTATTAGACACAAATTGTACTGTATTCACCTGTAGTGTCTTTATTAAATACAGTAGGCTACATTAGTCTGTAGGGCCATGATGCCTTAGCTTAACCTTAGCTAACTTATTACATTTGCTAGTAGATCATGCATGTTAGCAAGACACAACTATATATATATATATATATTTTTTTTTTTTTTTTTTTTTGGGTAATTAGCTGTAAACTTGAGGCACTGATAGCCTATTCTTTTGGTTCATCATCACCACTCACCTCTACACAAGCCAAGAAAAACACAGCTGGGGTAGGAGCTGCTCCTGCCTGCCTCTCTGTGTCTGACAGGGTGCCGCTGCTGCGAGGGGACGGTAAGGGAGAGGGAGGGGGTGGGAGGGTGTCGGAACTCGACAAACTCCCATCTCCCGACCGATTTTTTTTTTTTTTAAAGCACTCCAGAAAAAAGGGAAGCAAAAAGGGCAGGTGCTCAAGCGCCGTTTGATGTCTATGTGTGAACGTGCCTGGTCCCATACAATATACAGTTTGTACAAAGTGTTCTGGATTTCGCTTTATTTGCCTGCTGAGGTTTTCAAGGAATAAAAATAGGCGCTGAGTGTTGTATGTCCCAATAGGAGTTGATGGATTTCTATTTTAATTTTTTTTGGCTGGACCTTGTTCTGGCAGGACCTGGAGCCAGCCCTACAACCTCAAAACTCTGTTGCTTTGTCACTGATCGGTTTGTCACTGATTGATGAAGTTCCACCATTGGTCAAAATGAGTGTGATGACCTCAGTGTTGCTGTTCCCCCGAATGTCCTTCCAAACTGTATTGGCAGGACACAGGCTTTTACCTCGCCCATCAATCAGCTGATTAACTTCCTATATACACGGTCAAGTTTTATTGCATGAGCAGGGCAGTGTGTGTGTCTGTGCGTTACTGTGAACTCCTCAAAGAAGTTCAGCCTCATACAGTACTCTAGAGACGCACACACACACACACACACACACACACACACACACACACACACACACACACACACACACACATTGTGCTCTTTGTGCTATTTCTGTCTTATATATGTGTAGTGTGTGTGTGTGTGTGTGTGTGTGTGTGTGTGTGTGTGTGTGTGTGTGTGCCTGCTCTTCTCTGTTGCTCTCTCTTCAGAAATAAATTAATGTGTGAAAAAAGTAGGCCTGTGTAGTTTTGGGAAAAAAACAACAATCAGACAACAAGACGATTGTGATTGGTTTAAAGAAATGCCAATGAATCAGAACATGTTTTTCTCCTATGCAGGAATGTTGTGTTGACTAGCCAGACCTTCCTCTGCAGCGCTGTGGGGGGGACTAATGCTTGTTGAACAGGTGTATTGATAAAGTATTGGCTTTTTATGTCTGTGAAGGTTCTCAGTCATTCAGGTCATAGTTGTCCAAGGAAGGGTTCAAATCAATTGCAACTAGACTTGTTTAAAGGTGCTTCGAAGATGTTCTGCACTCATCTAAGAGAACGACACCACAGAGGTTAAATAGCTGGGTTTCCCTACCATTCAGTTGGAACTGAAGAAGTCTCTCTTGATTTTAACACTTCTTGGATTTTGGCTTTTTACTCAAGGAGGTTTTATTATACTTAGGCTATGGTACGTGTCCATATAGGCGTTGTTTTCATGGCTGGGTTCGCCCCGTTTCCCAGCATTGCAGGCTAGTGGGCTTGCCACCAGCCGTTATCAGTATGTCTTCACTGATTACTGTCAAGCAAAGAAAAGAGGCTACACCCTTATACAAGCCCGATGGCTGCACCTGATTGGATGAATGCATCACATGGGGCTGTCTGCTCCCAGATTTCAAAACAGACTATAATGGTGGCTGGTTTGGAAAACAATCCCCTTATTTTACGAAAATAGTTTTATTTGAGAAATAGGCTATGCAGTTGCTGTGTCTATCTTCATTTCAGATCGACAACGGTCATTTAAAAGATTTCCGTTAGCTTTTGAGAGGCGTCGAGTCAATCTGCCCGCTCCTAATTTGCATAAACTTGCCTGGATTCAACTTCTTCTCCAAAGTGACGACACTACCAAAATGCATTGCACGGTCGCTCCCATAGAAATTAATGGGAAGCATGGAAATGACGCTGACAATGGACTATTATGAGGAGTAGTTGTCTCCTCCGCGGCGCCTCTGATCTGCTGTCCGCTGACTTCACTCCGTGTGTATGTGTGTGTGTACTGTATTTGTGTATGTTTATGTTGATTCTTAGCAAAAATCCCTTTGTTCTTTCACAAATATGTGCTCATTCATGTGTAATTACTTCCTCCAACTAATCAAAGTATTCTCGTAAGCGTAGAATCTGCCATTCAGAATCATTAAGCATAATACATACGAGCGACTCGAATGACGGCAGCCATGTAGCGCCTCTATCTTTAAAATACATTAGCCAAAGAGGGACATACCTCCGCATTTCGCCCTCTTACACCTAGTGGCACCGTGACGAATGCAAGGGGGAGATTACTTGCCAGGGAAGCGAAAAGGAGAATTAAAATGACAACGCGACAGGCAAAGCAACAAGACCAAAGTTAATATTGAAGTAGCTAGAACAAACAATGAATAGAGCTACTTTCGGGTTCGGCCACCGTAGGAGTTAAAACACGCTTGGAATGGGAAGGGCTAGAAAGTAATATTCAGTTGGTTGTCATATACAATTTCACCACTAGATGGGGGAAATTCTTACACAATGTAGCTTTAAAAAAAATGATTATACTTATTCATCGACTTTTGCGTTTGACTATGAAAATACGGTCAGCACTGCTACAGATGAATATGTAATATCTACATTCACATTATAGACACCACCGCTGACTATCCCTGTAACAATTTGGCCACAATTAAGCACATTGACCATACATGGTCCAGCCATATACTAGGTTCTAATGTAGTCTTGTTTATTTTAATTTTTAGATGTAGACGTAGCAGAATGTAGCAAATAGCAGTCTGATTTACAGTTATGTTGTGTAATGTTAGGTTTTTGAGTATAAATTAAACCGATTTTACAATAGTGTGTAAACATACTAACAGATGTTTGGAGGACTGTGTGGAGTGTCTTGTAAAAGTAAACTCAGTATTGAGAAATGCGTCTTACTGCTATTAAAAAGAACTCTAATGTGTAGCTTTCTTTTCTCCCACTGAGGACCTCTTCTTATTGTCATATCTTGAAGGGAGCTGTGTGTAGCTTAGTGAGTGGAAGAATCCACCAACACAGTCGAGGTTAATGGTTCAATGCCCTCTGGATCAAGTCTGAGTAGAAATAAAGCCTTTGCTAAAAGCAGGCAATCATTGTACATACTGTACTGTAGGCTAGGTTTTATCTGCCCATGACAGACTCTATACTGTAGTGACTCTGCTGGGAATATATGGAGTTTGGGAGGGTGATATATTGAAATCTAAGGTTTCCTCTCAATGAACATTCATGTGTGAAGGAACCCCATTTATCAATGGTAACTGCTCCTTATGAAAATGAAGCTGAATGTAAATGAGTTGCATAAAGAGTACTGTGCTGCTGTGTGCATCTGTGTGAGTGCCTAAATGTGTGTGTGTGTGTGTGTGTGTGTGTGTGTGTGTGTGTCTGTGTCTGCCGTTGCTCGTTCATGTGTTTCTGCATGTGCATCTGTCTGTATGTGGAGTGTGTATATACTGTATGGCGTCAGGTTTATGTCATATCTAGCGAGCGCAATAAAACATGCTCACAAGCAAATTACATCATTTCACACGCACTGATATTACTCTTTGCACACCAGTTCATCAATCGAGAGTTACAGGCAGCTGTGAGCGTGAAACAAACCATAGGTAGAGGGAAAGAATGGCACCTGCGTGTATTGACTAAGCACCATGCGCACAGGGCAGCCACCACACGCCCGCCAGTGTCGGCTTTGCAGGCACTGTACGGCATATATGCTGTAGCAGGTAAACTCTGCTCTCAAAGTTGATTTCTGCTCGCTTGAATGAAACTGAATTTCTCTTGGGGAGTGGAAACCAAGGAAGCACAGGGCCCTCCTATGATTAGTCACTTTCAAGGCGATCCCACCCACACAAACCTCCTTAGTTTACTCTGATTCTCCACTGGGCGCATCTGTTTTGCGTTCCGGCTGCGCCGCTGTTTTGTTCCGTTCGCCGTCACGCGCCATACAACACCGGTAGCGTCTCAGAAGCGGAGCGTCTTGCTGCCTGACTCACAGATTATATTGACTCTACAAGTACTTTACAGAACAATCACATGTTTATTAAGCTAGTATCTACCTTCCACTCCAAGCACTCCATGCCTTCTCTTTTCTGCTGTTGTCCTGATAAAAAAAAGATCTGTGATGTGGTATTATGTTTTTCCACCTCCAAGATGAATCTCTCGTTGTCCGTGGTGTTGTAAAGGAGACAACTGTATTTGGGGGGGTGTTTTGGTAAACTGACTGGATACTCTTGCTGTTTCACTGCCTGCCTGGCTGTCCGAACGGCCCGTGTGAAAATAGACCTGGCGCGTATCTTTAGCGGAGCGGAGATCCGCTTCACGCATGCTTCTGGGATGCGCCAAGTGTCATAGTCTTCTGGGATGTGTCTCTCATCTGTTCTGTTGTTTGGATATGTGCGATGCTTTTGAAATGTCCGTAAATCCTTGCTGATGTTTGAAGCCATGCCTCTAACATTAGAGCTAACGTTAGCCTTAGCTAACATGGCTGTGAGCCTGGCCAGCCAGTCTGATTATTCCAGAAACTGACTTGGTGTATGATTTAAAGGGATACACCGAATCTCATTAAACTTTGTATCAGTAGAAACCCGGTAGTATTTTCGAATGACCGTGCTTCCCTCCCTCATGTCCCCCTGAGACGAGAGATCGCTGTATTGTATATATATCAAAAACCTCTGATCATAATTTTGCGCCATCGGAGGCTTTCTCGGCCAGATGCTATAGACCACAGCCAGCTAGTTCCGCATGTTTTCAACCCGCCCATAGGGGGTGGGACTGTCACTACCCGATGCGAGTCGAGTGTCAGCCATCTTGAAGCTAAGCTAACAGGCTCTCTCTTTTCAGCAGCAACCTTGCAATTATGTGCATTCAAACTACCGCACATGTGTACCACCGGGATACATTGGTACAGATCGGAGAATATGCAGGAAACTTTATTACAGATGGAATACTCAACACAATACGCGAGCTTCGCCTGCTACGGATACCAGCACCTCAGCCTGCGGTGTCGCTTTATGGCGCTAGCCGGGGAAGGGGACATCAAAAACGGTGTGCGAGAAAGCGAAACGCGGAACGAGGGCAGGAGTTCAAGTTAGGTGGAAAGCTAACGCTAGCCGACCACCTGTCCCATCCATCCTGTTTGCAAATGTGCGCTCATTAGACAACAAACTGGACTACATCCAACTTCAACGAAACTCCCAATGCGAGTTCAGAGACTGCTGTATTTTTGTTTTTGTGGAAACATGGCTGAACAACAATGTACCGGACTCCGCTATCCAGCTACCAGGCCTGCTAGCCTTCCGAGCAGATAGAGATGCTGCTCTGTTGGGTAAGACTCGTGGAAGTGGGCTGTGCATATATGTTAACACGGACTGGTGCAGAGATGCGGTGCTTGTATCCAACTACTGCTCACCGCTGGTGGAGTTTGTGATTGTTAAATGCCGACCATTCTACATTCCACGCAATTATACTCTGTGTTTACATCCCACCAAGCGCTAATGCTACCAATGCTGTTAGCTGAACTTTCAGACTCAGTTCAGACCCAACTGAGCTATCAGTGAGCTCCAAAGCGCACATCTGGATGCACTATTTATTGTTGCTGGTGATTTCAACCACACAAATCTCAAGAAAGTTATTATATTCTACCTTCACCTCACGGTGAACCTAACTTATAACAATCAGTGCGCTGTTACAAGTTTACTTATGCCCTGTCTTTTGTTGTCGGTTGTCTGGCCTGTCCCTTGTCTGTCTTAAATGCTCTACTTTAAGTAGTACTTTATGTGTAGTCTATAATGTGTGTGCACTAAATGTAGCCTATTTCATATGTCGTTTTTATATAATGTTGTTTTTATAAAATGTTATTTTTATATATTTTAAATGTGTAACATCACTTGAGCCACAGTGAAACGTTTCGTTTCACTATATACAGTGTATATGGTTGAAATGATAATAAAACACACTTGACTTGACATAACTGCCCTCTGTAACCGGTAGGCGTGGCTTGGGAGTGGCCTCGTAGGGAAGCGAAGCAAGTGCATTCTGGGAGTTGTTGTCTTTCATCCACATGAGCCAAAAATACATTTTCTGGCTTTTCTTGGTCTAGAAGGCACCAACTTCTAAAATTATTTCACATTTCTACTACATAAATGACCCAATTTAAATACATATTCATCTTTCCAGCGGTGAAATATCCCTTTAACATTAATGTGTGATCGCGTTATACTAATAAGTTAAACATGCCAAAAATAAGTATTATTTGGTAAGATGGCTCTAATTATTTCTGTTATGGATTAATCAGACTGGCTGGCCAGGCTAAACACCAGCCATGTTAGCTAAGGCTAGATCTAATAGTTGTTAATAGGTATCTTTACATACGGACATTTCCCAACAACAGAACAGGTGAGAGACACTTTTACAATCCTTTATTTACAGTGCTATCTTGCGCCACATCGTTAATGAAGACAGAAAAACTTTTCGGCCGGACACCAACTCCAGGCTTGTGAATGATAGCTGTAAATCAAGATAAACTAAGGACGTCACTGGGTGATATCGCCTTGAAAGTGACCAATCATAGGAGGGCCAGTGCCTCATTGGTTTCCACCACCAAAGTGTCAAAAGTCAGTTTCATTCGAGCGAGCAGAAATTAACTTTGTGAGCAGAGTTTACCTGTGAGGGCGTGTATGCCCTCTAGTGCTCGCAAAGCAGAAACTCGTGCGCATATGGTGGCTATGCGCGTGCTGCTTAGTTTTATACACGCAGGTGTCATTCTTTCCCTCTCCCTATGTTTCGACTGCTCATGACTGTTTTCCAAGATGGCCCCCCCTTATGTAAACATGAACGCTACTGTCTTAACGAAACTGTCCATACACTTACAAAGTTCTCAATGCTACCGTTGAAGTGTGAAGTGTGGTGCTATTTTGAGCCTTGTTAGTGGTATAAAATAGCGATTTACCATCTGCCCCGAAAGCTAGCGTTAGCAGCTAACCACCGGTTTGCGGCAGCTTGTTTAAAATTAGATATGCATTCGATTAGCATGAAAACAGATCCCAGAGAACGTTCGACTCAGTACACATATGTTAATAACCCGTAGGTTCATTTTGCGCCGGAATTGTCCTTTAAATTGGTGTGAGAAGAGTAATATATAAAATATAAATAGTAATAAGAGTTTTATTGCACTCGCGAGATATGACATAATCCTGATGCCATAATAATGTGTGGGCATCTGTGTTCGTGAATATGTGTATTGTTTTAAGATAAGTTAATCCGTTATGTGTCCTACAGCGGGGAAATTTGCAGTATTACAGCAGCTAGAGATGTACCGATACCATTTTTTCCTTCCAGATACCAAAACGGTACCTGAACTTGCGAATCGGCCGATACTAAGTACCGATCTGATACCAGTGTGTTAAAAATATACAGATTGTATATATATTTTAGTACCTGTATACTACTAACCCTTTATGGATGTGATATGATTGTTATTATTGTTGTATGGCCTGGCTCAAGTTAAACCCTTTGTAAAACATGAACAAATACAGAGAATGAATGCTTTCTTTTATCATCTAGTTTGACAGTCAGTCATAACTTAATCTGGATCAATGTTTACAGGATAATTGCCTCACATCTGGCGCTGTCGGATGTTCCGTCGGATGTCCCTTACCTTCTGCTCTCTGTGCGTTGCCGTTCTCAAACTCCGTTCCCTTCGGGAAACAACAATAAACTTCGAGCTAGCAAGCTAAACGCTGAAAGTGTGAAGTTATGAAGAATATTTGGACCGTGCAACAAGTCCGGCTTGCTTGGTTCTTTCGGGGAATGATTGTAAATATTTTAAAAAATATATGCTTACGGCATTTACTATCTAACTAAGTACACATGGCGATACACTGGTAAGAGCAAATTAAGTTTAACCATGTATCCAGCTAAATTTAAATAGCTAATTGTGTTATATTGTGTGAACAGTTAACTTTGTTTAATATTGTATGTGGCGTTTTCTTTTGCAGGGTGTAAATGTTTCACCAAAACAAGTCCTTGTCGAGACCATTTTGCAGAGCCACCGTCGCTGCGTCTGGAGCTTAGCGCCGCCCCAAGACGATTGTGATTGGTTTAAAGAAATGCACACAACCCAGAGCGTTTTGTCCAATCCTGGAATGTATGTGTAATGTAGCCAGACCTTACTCCACAGCGCTGTGGAGATAAGTATGACAATGCAACTCTAGTCATAACTGAAAAAGTACATGGATAAATAAATCTAGGAATATATAATTCCTTAAAAAAAAAGTGCAGCACAATTTAGTAAAAAAGACATTTACGATGTTAAATAGTACAGCAACAGTATAAAACTGTCGTCCAAAAGCAACACCTGTGCCTCCCCTCGAAACTGAAGCCTTGCATACTGTACACATGCTGTTTTACCCGTTGTGATTTTACAGTGTCAAATGTTGCTAAATTGCTGACATCTTACTAGCTCTGACTAACATACACCAGAAACATTTGCTTTGTAGGCTACTGTTATAGAGCGGCAAAGAAGAAATGATTGCCGGTTTGGTCTGTATCAGCAGTTCAGGCAAAATCAGCACTTCCGATACATGTATTGGTAACAGAACAACTCTAAAATCAGCAAAGGTGTGTGTGTGTGTGTGTGTGTGTGTGTGTGTGTGTGTGTGTGTGTGTGTGTGTGTGTATCCATGTGTCTGCATTCATGCATTCATTCGAAATTGTACACATAAAGCTGTATCTATCCTCCTCAGGTGATAATGGCCTATAATTCCTGTGTATATCTCTCTTTCAGCTTATGTTAAACCTTTAGAACTAGAGGAAGTCAGAAAGAAAACGCAGATTAAGATGTAAAAATGGCTTTACTTTCCCCTGACCTGTGTCCATGCAACACAAATATGTTATCAAAAACCTGATAGAGAAACATTTAATTCACACTGACAGCACCATTACCATATTCTGGCTGTGGTGAGAAAAGGCATTTCAGATTTTCTGAAAATGTTGATTCACCCACTGTGACCCATCCCCTGCAACCATCTCTCACTGCCTGTTTAGGCACCGGTTAATATTTAATTTCTTAATTTCATTCACCACCTCCTGTGCGAGCTGAAGAGCCCCCATTAGTTACATGAAATATTTTTTGCCAAATAGAGCAAATCTGCAGGATCTCATCAGGGGGGATAGAGCACTGTGCTGCAGATGATATATTTTTTTACAGCTCCATCATTGCTACAATCATTCCTGTGGTGTTCTTGCACTACGCAACCCATAGATCTGCTGAGCAGCTTCCTCAAGATCTCTTTCTTGCTAAAAGGGCTACTGAAGGTTTTAAATATTTGGGAATCCTTGCTACCAACTCATTTCAAGAGCTTTTTGCCAAAAATTTCAGCCCGCTTTTAGATCGGTGTAAATCAGATTTTCTTTCACTAGTGGCGCGGGTCAACCTGGTGAAAATGGTATTACTGCCCAAGTTTCTTTATGCCTTTCAACACATTCCCTTACTTATAAGTAAGTCATTTTTCTCTTCTCTAGACCATTTAACACACACTTTTATGGTGCGGTGGACATTAGGACGCATTAGAAGAACTAGTCCTCCAACTCCCTAGGTCTAAGGGAGGACTAGCTTTGCCAAACCTTCGTCACTACTACTGGGCCTGCAACATTAGTAGACTTTCATTCTGGAACACAAATAAAGTACAGAGCAATCAGCCTCAGTGGGCCCATATAGAAACTTCCTCCTCGCATCTCTCACTTTGGTCAGTGGTCTGCTCCCAATTGCCACTTCCAATTAAGCAATTCTCTTTGAATCTGATAGTGAGAAATATACTTAAAGTCTGGAATCAGTTTATGAGACAGTTTGGCATGCATACTTCATCAGGTTTGGCTCCAGTTTGCTAACTATCTAACTAACGACCTCTATGCTGATGGTGTTTTCTATTCTTTTTCGGATTTATCAGCAAAGTTTAACCTTCCAAATAGCTATCTATTCCGCTACTTTCAAATTCGACACTATTTGCGATCTCAATCGCCTAACTTTCCTAACCAACCTCCAGGTTCTATGATTGATAAATTCCTATCACAAAACTCAAGTCAACGGGGCCTTGTATCGACAGTTTATAATCTTATTTCAAACATAAAGTCAAACTGTTTGGATGCCCCAGGAGCCAGGAGCAATGGGAACAGATATTAGACTGTGTACACTCCTCTAAGATATGTGCAAGACACAGCCTTATACAGTGCAAGATTCTACACAGAGCCCACCTTACAAACGCAAGATTAGCTAGAATATACCCCGATAGAACTGATAAGTGCAACAGGTGTAATCAATCGCCTGCCGACTACATGCACATGTTTCTGCTCTGTCCCAAGTTATCAGCTTTCTGGTCTGCAGTATTTGGTACAATTAGCACAGTCCTAGACAAACCTGCACACCTCGACCCCCTCTCTGACCTATTCGGAATCTCTCCCACACTCATCACGTCCAAAACCGCAAAGCAGGTGATTGCATTTACCACACTCCTCGCTAGGAAGCTCATTCTTCTTAAATGGACTCACTCCTCCCCTCCCACACATAACAAATGGATTGTTTAAGTACTGCAATGTGTAAGGCTTGAAAAGATCTGGTATTCTTTAAGGGCGTTTTCACACCTACATCATTTGGTCCGAACTTTCGGACTTTTCAGTTTGATCCGAACCAAAATTACAGGTGTGAAACATTCCCCGGACCATGGACCAAATTCTGGTCCGATAAAAAGAGGTGGTCTCGGTCTGGTTCATTTATAGTGTGAAAGCATTTTTTGGATGGTTCGGACTTTCGGACTAAATACAAGAAGCTCTGGCAGGCTCTCCTTGTATTACAAGACTGGGGAAGCTCCTTTAAGGAATAGCTCGGTGCTTAGTGTGTAGACTACATAGACGGTATATAAGAATGGACCAACAGATTCGTTGCTCTGGACGGAGACCAGTGAAGGATATTAGAAGCACTTTTCCGGTGAGCGCTGAGCGTTACTGCACAGCCTCCAACTGAGAGAGACGACGTAAATGTGACGTGAGCAACCTGTCTGAAAGTTGTAAGTCTTCTGGTAGCTGTGCCAAGAGAAATCTCAATCATTCCCAATCTTGCAGAGACGGAGAGCGTAGGTATATGTAAGGAGCTAACATGGACACAGGCTAATTATTGCTAACTAAAATGCTAGCTAACATTAGTAATTAAACTTAAACAGCTAATGTAAGTCGAAACTGCCTGCGAGCTTCTCCTGTACTATACGGTAATTCCTCTACTATGCAACAGTAAATCGCGTGGTTATGACACAATCGTTAGCCTATTTTTACAAAAACGTCTGCTACGGAGCCATAACTGGAGGTACAAGGTAATGGAGCCTTTTATACATTGTCGTGTTTCTTTAGAAATAAACAATGGACAAACAAAGTCTTTAAACGCTTCAGATGTAAAGTTATTCGCTGTCAAAGTGACGTCAAAATGAATGGCAGTCAATGGAATGCTAACGCCGCGTGATCGTTTTGTAGCATCAAAATGGCGCCATAGGAGGTTCGAGCTCTGAAGCGAAGCTTACCCCCTTGGTAGGCTACATGAGAGAGTGTGTGACGGTGAATGCGCTCAGAGCAGACAGCTGTCGGCTATCAGAGCAGTGAATACATCAGCAGTTTATTTATTAAGTGGAAGTAAATGTACAGTGTAGGTTTCAGTTTGTCTCTGAATAAAGGCTCCAGAAAGAAAGTTCCCGTGTCTTGCTTCTCAACATCACAACAAAACAAAAAGAGCCGCGGCAGTAGGGGAAAGCAGCAGTCAGTTGAAAAAACTCAGACACAGTGAGGACGGGGAAGCCCGTCTACAAACCAATCAATTATAAGTATCTGGAGACGCAGCTCACGTATGTGATGACGGCCAGACATAGTTTTGTCATGTATAGATGTTTAGTGCACTTGCATAACTGCAGTGTGAAACCAAAACTTACCAGATCAAATGTATACAATGTAACAAAAACATGAACCTTGGTCTGGACCTTGGTTTGGACTTTCAGGTGTGAAGAAGGCTAAGGCTAAGAGGCTCCCTTAAGACTTTCCGCAAAATCTGGCATCCCTTTTTAGCCCATGTCAACACATTAGATATCAATGAAGAAACTGACAGAAACTGACCAGTTTTAACTGAGCCCTAAGCTAATCCCCTCCCTCCCTTCTTGTATGTATTTTTTAGTTTTTTTTGGGATTTGTCTATTCTTTCTCGTCCAGAGGCCTGTACTGCAAATCAAGATCAACATGCCCTGGATTTACTTCAGTTACCCGGCTTCACCTAACCTAACAACCGCGGTCCCGCATAAGCTGTGTCACGACGGTGGTTAACAACTAGTTCAATCAACCCAGGGTTTCCCAATCCTGCGCGTTCACATAAAAGAGCCGGTGTTTGCACAGCACGACCAATCGCAAACATCTACCAGAGCCGCATATTTTACATAAGAAGAGCAAACTATATTTCTACATAAATATGAAGAACACAGACACGGTTTTACAGGAAAAACGCAATACAGTCAGGAAGGAAAGCTGGCAAAAAAATAGCCAACGCTGTAAATGTGTAAATCACAACGCTTATCAATATCTCTTCCCCTTCAGTCAAGCACAAAATCTGACCATAAATACACTTGTGGTTTCCATAAACTGTCGTTGCTTTAGCCTATTATTTCAGTTGCAACCCTGGCAGTGGTAAGCGATCGTGAGAGCAAATAAAAAATATAAAAACATAATTCAAACCAATGTGCGCATTGGCAACGCACGGCTCAAGAAGCCGACAAATAGCCTATACGTAATTCCCTCCGCTGAAAATCTATATCTTTCATAAAAATACCCATCAGGGAATGTTAACGGGGTTGTCAGTCTCTAAATGTTTTAACTTTTCTGAGCACACCTCTCTCACTCAATGGTGTTTTAAGCCCCCAACGTCTCCTTCAAGGCAGCGCTGCGACCGTTGACTTCAAGGCACCTAACCCTAACCCTAACCATAACCATTGCCTAATCCTAGTGCCTTCCAGGCAGCGCTGCCTCTTTCTCTCCGCCCACTGAGCTCCACTGGCTCTTCTAAGAACGGTGACGCTGTTATCAATCGAGTATTGATTGGTCAGTAGTCGGTGCTTTAACACCGGTTGATCTCTAATCTCCAACATAACCTGCTCCCGAGCAGGTTAGGTGTTCAGCATAAGTTACCACGGCGATTTAACCCGGTAACAAGTGATCCACCGTTGTGATACACGAAACCCTGGGTTGAACCTGAAGTTACCTCGTTAACGCCAAATCTTGCTTCGTAGTACAGGGGCCCGGTGTGTGTGTGTGTGTGTGTGTGTGTGTGTGTGTGTGGAAGGTTCAGTATATGGGTTTGAAGCTCCTTTTGTTATCACTTACTGTATCTGTACAACACTTTGTTTATGCGAATGTCTTGGAAAAAACAATATAGATATTGGAAAAAAAATTACGTTATTTTGTTCAAATGATTCACATAAATAACATTTCTGATATTATGATAGAGTATAGTTTCGCTTTCATTTCTGATATTTTACACATCAGTCCACAGACATGACTCAAGTGAAATATATAGTATATTTCTCTGCCTTTTGCCTAAGGCGTCGAGGGATAGGCTCCCAGGGGTTAGAGAGTATAGAGAATAGACTGATAGATATTGTTAAATAGTTACAATGAATCAACGTGCTCAGTGAAGTGTGGAGGGTATGACCAAATTCATTATCGTCTCATTTAGCGAGGCTAATTTCTCCTCCATTTAGTTGTGGTCGTCTGTGTGGCTGCCATTGATAGCTGCCTTTGTATAAAGAACTAAAGATCACTTTCACTGATCAATTCCTGCTTTACTCGAAGGGGACAGTTTAAAATATCAGACAATGATTATTCAGAATGAGCTGGCGGGAAAGGCAGTGTGCATTTATTTAGCGCCCATTTGAGTAAAACTACTCTTGATTGGACAAAATGACTGAGACATATGTGCAATTTAGCATTATATTTATTGTATTTGCAGTACAGACACATTAGCATTATGTTATCTTATCTAATAACAGCAACGTTTGGATCAGCTGCTCTGTACAACCAGAAGTCCCTCTTCCATTTCTGCCTGAACAGGTAAATGCACTGGCAATTTTCTATGCTGTCATCATGGGGACCAGGAGCTTGAGTTGAATATCCAGCAGTTCAATTGGTCTTTCAGTTTGCCAATGGAAGACTCTGCAAGCAATTCATTAATTTACCTGAAGTGTGAAAAGGCAGCAACACTCCTTGATAAGACACAGGCAAGATTGTGATGTACGTGGCCATCAAGGAGGCCCAGACTCTGCTATTACACTGCAAAATTGACCAAGAAATGGAATTCGAGTAAACACCAGCCAAAAATGGTTATATACTGTATATATATCTATATATAGATATAGATATATATACAATAGATATTCATAAGTTTTGCTTACATGTCAGCAATATTGGTGCAACACTTGTTATTTCATTTCAAAGGTGCACAGGTTCAAACTGTGTAAAGTGCTGTCGTTTTGACAGTAAAAGGGACGGTTACTGTACCTCATACAACTACTGACACTTGCCTGACTTTACAACGGCATTTTTTCAGCAAAAAAGACAGCCCCAATGAAACACATTGACATAATCACAGCTACAGAAAGCAGCCCCACACAGCATCTGGCAGCCTGCTCTGGAGAAGCCTGTTCAATATGACAGCAGGAGAAAAAATATTGTAACAGACATCCAGTCTAGCCCCAAACTAAACTTACAATCATACCAACTACCAAATCTTTTAAACTGACCTTTGTCGATCTGAAATGAAGACAGATTCAGCAACTGCATGGCCTATTTCTCGCTTAAAATGTTTTCAGAAACACGTTTCGGTGAACTATCTTCGTAACATATGAGGTCGACGCGATGAGAGCGAGAACAACGCGTTCGTTCAATCAGCTGCCGGTTTTCATTTTTTGGACGACAATACAGATTAGCGCTGCCTGCTGTTATGGAGACGTATTACGTCTCGTGCACACGCAGAATGTACGCTCAAGTCGGGGTCGCTTCAGTGTGTTCTGAAGCACTTTTTGGACCTCAAGGAGCCGACTGATCAGTCCGACTGCCTTTTCTGCCACCGGTCAGCCGTCAGGTTGGTGTGTCAGGGGCTTAAGTTGTTCAAGCAGCAATTACGACTCATATTTATGTTTATAGTGGCAGCGCCCTCTAGTGGCTGTAGGCTGACGAAGAGTGCCAAATTACGAGATTTGGGTGGTGGATGGGTCAAACAAACACAGGACTTTCACCCAGAGACTGAGATTCATGTCCTATTTTAAAAAAAATAAAAAATAAACAGTAGGCTAAACAAAATGTTTTTCTTTACTTTATGGAACAAAAGGAACTATGTCACCTTCTTTGTCACATGCATAACCGGAAGTAAAGAAATGTGACAGATGTTTTGTTGCCTAAACTTAACCAAGTAGTTTTTTGTGCCTAAACGTAACCAAACTGCGACCGTTTCACAACGTTAACGTGTTTAGAACCGCAACCATTATGTTCTCTCATATAGATATAAAAGGATGTAAAACGCTCCTATTGGTTGTATTAGAGGGTAGGAATAAACTAACTATATTGTTGTATGTTTTGACTTGTTGGTTTGCTGTATTATTATTTGTTGTTACTATGGTAACCAAAGGTGTCACAAAATCAACAAGGTCTGGAATCTAAAGGATTATAATTATAAAGCTGCACTAATCAATATTTCTATAAATATTGGATCGAATGGCAAGAGATATTGTAAAAAGGTTCACTTGTGAAAAACACAGACAATTATTACCAAACTCTACGGTTCCCATTATCTTTACGGACCATTTTAGCATCTGTTAATTCATTTTCACTATTATTGTTTTGGTTTTATGGCCCTCTGTAAAAGTTCAATCTCAACATGTCTCTTAACATGTTCAACAGCAGTTTTCAGTAAAAAAGCTGTGATAAACCCGATGCATGCTACCTGGCAAGCATCAAAATGTATTAAGAGAACTGGATACAGTGTTCGGCGGGAAGCCCCGTACGTTCCAATGAGAGTGCTCAAAAGCGCATAAAGCAAACATGGAGCTCGGATCTTCCGCATTGTTGGCCCATAACGTCACGATTGACACGCGCACTAGCAACAATTTGTTTGTGTTGTCTTAGCAACCGCTAGCAACATGCTCGTTCATGAGCTTCTCTCTCGTGTCTCTTACAAGTGGCGAACTCATGAACTTGCCGTTTTCATTGTCTAAAATATTCACTAACGTTACACACTGTGTTTTTGTTGTTCCAGATCGTTTACATGCTTAACTAAATAAACGATATATGTATTTAGCTAGACAACCAAGGAGATTTAATAATTATGTTGTGCTACTAGTTAGCTAGCTAGCTACTAACTAGCGCTAGCAGTTAGCCTGCAGTTTTGTGAACAAAGCTCATCCATGGCTTCATCCTTCATCCACGTTACAAGCTTTACAGCATACAGCCCTCGGATGTATCATAAGAGAGAACCAAGGTAATGTAATCACTATGTCTGTAGTAACGTTATGTAGGCATATAGCTAGCTATGTATAGATCTTAATACAGCCATGCTAGCTACCCCTGATGTTAGCAACTAGCTAGCTAGCCGATAGCCCCGCCAGTTTGGGAAACGCTAATGACGTTACATCCACGTAACAGGCTTTACAGCATACATACATCCCTCGGATGTATCATAACTTCATAAGATAATACCATGGACGTATTAATAGAACACATGGTGAATTACAACCATTAGCTATATCCATTATTACAGCTAGCTACATGAGCTCGGGAGAACAGTCATATGAGGGGGCGGACGCAGTCCCATGGGTCTGCTCGCGTCCATTATGCGCATTCATCATGCCAAATTTAAGAATTCTGGTTTCACTTCTAGTGAATGTTAAAAATGTTAAAAACGTGACGTTTTAAACAAGGATCCTTTCAGTGTTCGGGCTGGTAAGTTGATATACCCCGAAACAAATTATCCGCTGAAATATAGACGTTTCTTTCGCCATGCAAAGTCTATGTGAAAAGTCTTTCTGGGCCATGGGGTGCAGTACCACCGTTATCCGCTAAGCCCATGGTGGCTCTTAGACATGCCGCTTTTCCTGGGGGCTTGCAAAATACACACAATGTTGGCGACTAGCTGGTAAACATAGGGAAGCATTTCTTGATGTAAAGTCAGAGGTCAAGTGTTCAATAGAGAGAAGAAGTCCCTCCCCTTCCGGTGGACCCTATGGGTCTTTATATCGGGAAACAATATGTAGCCTACGGTAGTGAAAGGGGAGAGACTAATTCTTTTCATCCCGTTTGAATTCAGCCATCATTTTGCAAGTGAAGAAAGTCAGCGTTTGTCGTAGGTTTGTTGTAATGCCACTTAGTTTTGTGTGAAACCGCTCAGTAATCTACATATCTCGTCTCCCACAATTTACGTCACCTTGCTTAATGCTGGGCTTGTTCGCTAGCTTAGCTAGCTACCTTAGCTAGCTACCTTAGCTATGTTTTCACAACACATCTTACCTGATGTGTTTTATCCAGCAGAGAAGCGGAAGAATGAGCGAGATCTGTTTATCCTGTGAGTAACTTGACATCCCAGTAAGTGTGCTCCCGTAAGCAAGTGAAGGCGGGGGGAGGGGGGAGAAGAGGATCGCAGATTAACCAGCAGGACGCAACAGCTCACAGGCTGGTGTGGAGGTGACTTACCGTGAGTCGTTTGAGACGGGAGACCAAAAATAAATATGGGGTCAATAGTAAAACGGATCAGTTTATTCTTTTTGGTGTTTTTCATTTCTTAATGAAATACTGGGGAAGTTTAATAACAACGATAGGACAATTGAAGTCCAGATTATGAGGCCATTTCAGCAGAGCCAACAGCTTCACATGCCATGGACATGTGAATATGGTGCTGAATTTGCCAGTATTTTAAGAAGACAAATGGTTTGGACTTTGTCATGCAATGACATAGCTGATGTGCTTTATGTGAAGCACAGTGTTTTGGTGTCAGCAGAAAGACTTCTCCTAGAAAACTGTACAGTGGTGTCTCTGTCTCCATTCCACTGGACAATCTTGGATGAGCAAGACCAATTGTTGAAATAAATTGTTTTGTGTATCTTTTTTACATAACATTGGCCATTGCTAATTACATACACAGTAACTCATCTAGCATACTTTCATTAAATAAATCAATTCAAGGTAAAATGTAAGAGTATATAATTAGGTTATACTGAGCCTGATCTATTTATACTAGGGCTGTCAATCGATTAAAAAATGTAATCTGATTAATTACATATTCTGTGATTAATTAGTCGCATACATAATTACCGAGTGCCTGAACCGATACTTTTTAAGAAAGTAAAAAAAGAAAAGAAAAAAAAAGGGTACTAAACAACAGTTGGTGGCGTTAAAGAACGGCTTGTTTATTGCTAAGGCCATATGGTCAAAATGAAATGATTTAATAATAATGTATAACAATAACAACTAATTTCAGTAGTAAATTGCTGTTGAACCATCAGATGGGAAAAGGACATTTACAATAACTTCAAATGCACCACGAGGCTGTAGTTTACCAGTTTCATTGAACGCAACGCCTGTGTTGTTTTTCCGATGGCAGCTGCAGATTGTTACATACCGGTGTTGAATCCTCTACAGTAAAACACAGTCAAACTTTACACCGTTTAGTGTTAGCTGTCAGCATTTTAACTGTGTTAAAGCTACTAGCTAGCGGTAGGCTAACGTTAGCTGCTGTCGAGTATAGTGTTAACTGCGTCATGTGCAGCGGTGTTTGTGTTTCAGAGCATCAGAGAGAAGCGCAGACATATCAGTGGCACCAGATTTCGGTAGCCAGGTTTGGCAGGAAGAAGATTTTTACAAGTAAATGTTCCAATTAATAGTCCAGGCAGAACATTCTCGTCTCCCTCCTTCATTTTACAGTCCAATGGTGGCTAGAATGGCTCCGGGTCAAACGTCAATATGGAATAGATTAATCCGCGTTATTTGTTTTTAGATTAATTAATCGAAATTAACGCGTTATTTTGACAGCCCTAATTTATACAGAGACTTTCTTAAAATGAAGTTAATACCTTTTAGAAAAATGTCACCTGGGGTAAAACTCCCCCTGCTGCTACCCTCATTTGCATTTGTATAGCTCACAGCATTTCATTTAAATGTTGTCGTAAACCTGAACTTCCATGACAATCTACAGTGCCGCTTACTGATGAAAATCCCACTTTTCATGCAGTGCAACCTGCCAAATTTGTGACCACTTGCTCCAAGTTGCCTCTCTGACTTCTACTACTACAGTACATGCTGCTTCTCAGAGCTGCTGAGGACCTAATACAGTAACAAATGAAAGAGTGATTGGCTGAGACTGGACCGTGCTGGACCTTTTATATTCACCTAGGCTACTGCAGCTGAAGCACACAGCCAGCTTGTCCCAGACAGACCAGGTCACGGCAGAAAATGACTTACTGCACAGACCATCAACAACAGCTTACGGCGGCCTTGCCTCTAGCTCTCAACTCTCACCTTCCTCTTACAATTTCCACTTCCTCCACTCCCTCCTCCATCTTTTGTCCCCAGAGGGATTATCATCAGACATTATTCTGTCCACTCTTCTCTTTCTGGTTCTCTGTGAATGAAAAGTGGGAACAATGTGTTTTTGCTCCACAAAAGGACTACAGTGTATGTGACTGTACTAGAAACAGGAAATAGAATGACATTGATGTGACAAACAAGAAAATGTTGATGGGTATATGAATTTACCTCAACTCACGCTGACTTTGATTTCCAAATCATACTATTTATATTTCTACTGTGAGCGAAACATTCCTTTTAGGTTTTTCTCATTTAAACCTGACTGGAGCCTTTCCCAAACCATAGGTGCATACAATATATTTGATTTGATCTATTTATGGATTTATGGTCATTATGGTTTGGTTATTTGTTTATTTATAGGGAACAGTGCACACATTTACATTATAAATGTGCTGGGATTAGCTCAATAGCTAATTTTCACCAGTAGTCCAGACAAAGTTAAAAACTAACAAATGATAAATTAGTACATAGTAAAATTACATAGAAATAGGTCTACAAGAGACAAAAAAAGAAGATAAAAAATGACAATACCTTTGCTGGGGCTTAAGACTAAGAATTTGTAATACATCAGGAGTGAGGAGTTTGATATAAGCGGGCATGTAGAAGGCAGATGGAATTTAAAGTGAGACTATTTATTTTCAACATTGTTCCAACATGTTAAAAAGACAGACATAAAACATAATATAATATAAAACTGAGCAAGACTAAGAGTCTACAACCATACTAGCAGCTCTGTAAGGCTCAATAGCAGTGCTTTGAGCTAAATGCTAACACCAACATGCTAACATGCTCACAATGACAATGTTAACCTGCTGATGTAAAGCAGGTGCCATTGTAGCAGTTGTGTACTCTCGTGCGTTGTGTATATCGATGAAACATGTACACTTTTTCTCTTTGTCTCCAACCAGCCGTTTATTACCTAGTAAGTAACAGGATAACAGTTACAGTAGTTCTGCACAGGTCATCACAGCCAGTCTCACAGATGCAGACTGTAAATAAATTCCGGGGTGCACTGCTCAAGTCTGCAGGGGCGCACAACCAGGTCTCCATGGCAACCACTTTTACTTTTACATTTAATCTCTGGAAATTAAACAAGATCAAAAGCAGTGTAAAACGAGACAGTTAACAGTATAAAAATAAATTGATGACTGATATTAATTCACAGTGACAATGATGGCAAGTGAAATCAATAACTCCGCTACACCATGGCAACCATGTTTATTATCTTATCTAAAGCTATAGTGCATAGTTTCTGTCGCCCCCATGACGAATTCTAAGTAATGACAACATAACTGTTGGCGCGTCCACATGATACAAGCTTTTCGTAATCACGCACGCAATTTTCTATTAGCACTAAATACATAGCTGAGGATGATGTCAGGGTGGTGCTAGAGTTTAAGTCAGGGGAACTCCAAAGTCAGTAGGATCCTACTCTATATCCTCTGCGTTCCGGACGACCCTCCGTATATCATTAACAGATACTTTAGGCAACTCCAGCAAACACCTTGTAAACTTCATCTCTGCCATCATAACGGTCTACTGTCACTGTCTAATGTTTTCTTCTGGTAGAACTGATCAGGCAGTGTCGTAAAACACGTTGAGTTTCTGCGCATGCGCTGAATTGTGCGCATGCGCAGAATGGATCTTACAGGCGTTACGGATCGGGTACTGACAAGCACACACTGGCTGCAGACACAATTATTAAGGAGCATGCTCAGTGATTATATTGTACGTTATCAAACGTCTGTTGGTTTACCCTGAGCTGTACAAGCAGCAGTTCCACTTCTAAATACATCACTACCAACATAAGTTCGAGAAGGTGCATTCACAAAATACTGCGTAATGTTATTTTACATGATCTAAAGTCAACCACTACACCAACCGAAACTTTCAGAGATACGTTTCTGTGTCTTATGGTCTAATGTTCCTCCTATTTTAATGCTGAATCTGTTTGGTGTATTTTCTGGTCAGGTCACTGAACACACAGCACATTTTACATTAGGATGTGTTGCCCTTAGTGAGCAGGAACACATCAAAACTCCCCCTGTTAATTTCAGTCTGAGGATTTTGAAAGACAGCGTCAGTGCTTTTATAAATCCACATCCGTCATGGTCAGTGTCAAACATTTAGATCATTTTTGGGGCGCCTAGGTAGCTCACCTGGTAGAGCGTGCGCCCCATGTAGAGGCTTTGTCCTCGCCACAGCGGCCACAGGTTCAATTCTGACCCTTTGCTGCATGTCATTCCCCCTCTCTCTCCCCTTTCAAGTCTAAGTTGTCAAATAAATGCCTGAAAATGCCACACACAAAAAAAACATTTAGATCATTTTGAGCAGCTGCCTCAGAGCTATGTCACCTCTGATTGAATAAACAACACTCCAATCAACACATGTCATCTCCTGTCACATAAAAATCAACTCTGATTAGAGCATGGAGAATGGCTGTGAGGCTGCTAGTGCCTTGCTTAAGGACACTTGGCTGGCTGGTGGATATTGTTGTCATTGATGTAGTCTCGCTTTGTCAGACCCTTCTCCACACGCTGCGGAGGAGGGTTAAATGCTGAGAGGATCGGATTTTTTAGATTAGGCTGACCTCAACAAACAAGATCATCTTCACCCTCAGTGGACAGACACTGCTTACAAAGAGCATTTCTATGTGCAAATACACACATTGTCTACAGTACACACTCAACCAGGGAAGAGAGGAAGCTGTGGTGTGCAGGTGGACATTGGTTTTGTACAGGACCAAGGAGTGTCTGCTATTGATGAGACCGAGGTGGCTAAAGGAGTCCTGTATATGCCTATGGACAATAACAACAGTGACAAGCCTTCAAATTACCCAACACAAATACACACACACACACACACACACACACACACACACACAGCCAGACTCTGTCACCTTCACCTAGTCTATTTCTGATGGGAGTTTTACGTAACCTTCTGCAAAACAACAACCCCCTGAGAGGCCAATAATCCAGAGGAAGCACATCCATGATCAAATTACCACAGCCTACTTTCAAATGCAATTTGGGACAACAAAAAGGACAAAAAAATCACTGGCAGGCTTGAAGGCAAGCAATTCCATCTGTCGCTTTAGCTGCTTCCGTCTTAATCACTTCCCGTTTTCTTCAGGAAAACAGTGTAGCAGCCTCATGGTGTTTATATCGAACTGTTGTATTGCCATGGCAGTTTAGATGCTATTTGTGGATAATTGGAGGTGTATGTCACCCATTCAGTCTAGCACCGGCTGCCCATGCTGACTGCCAGCTAATGAAAAAGGTATCCTATTGAGAGGAATCAGATATTACCCACAGATATTTGGAGTGTAAAGTCTCAAAGGTGTGCTTTCCAAGATGTGAAATGAAAGGGAGAACATAGGGGGAGCAGAGTTCTCTACCGAAAAATCCATAAAAATGAAATAGCTCTGAGCTGCAGCGGTGGTTTTTGGGACATTAGAAGGCTATTTTTAGGTGAATAAACATTGTTCATATTGAGTTACGCCAGAGGAGTAAGAGTATAGATTATAGAGTTTGTACAGCAGGCGTCAGTCACAAAGCTTGTGCAAGTTAAACCTTTGCAGATTGACTTTAAAATTGGGTTCCCACTGTTGCCCAGAGGGAATCGTAGCTATCTTCATGACTTTCCACTATTCCATTTTTCCCCACTCTTATTGCGTAGTGAGATGTAAAACATACTTCACTTCTGGCTCCAAAATACCTAGCCTGGCTCCACCCTCCTACATACTTACGCTCAATTTTCATTTCCCTTCAGTATTCCGTCTGGGTTCGCGGTATAGTCTTGGGTTTTCTTGACTCAAGTTTTTGGCGGTCCAATCAGCGAACAGAGGGAGTGGCTGAGAACGATGACGTTGAGGATGTGCGCTAGAAAGATGCGAGCGAAGCCATTCGGTCCGTTGTGGCAACGCCGCCGAATATCCAGAAGTTAAAGCCCGAGCAAGAACAATCTTTGCTGAGTTTTGTTGGTGGCCATGATGTTGTGGCCCTCCTCCCCACGGGGGTTCGGGAAAAGTTTGATTTTCCAGCTTGCTCTGTTAGTGGTGAAGGAGTTGGCTAAGGCTAACGCTAGCGGTGCTAATACTAATAGCCTTTGACGGTCTCCCCTCTTGTTGCACATGCGCATGACATACGTCATGACCAAACGTTAGCGATTGGTTATGGCAGATCCAGAGTGGCTCTGGGCAGATCCAATAGTTTTAAACTTCAACAGAGTACCCGGCTTCAAGGAAGTTAACACTTGTCAATGGAGAGAGGCCAGACTCTCTGTACAAATGAAATGTACAAGAGTCTGGTAGGACCAGGCTCCAAAATACCAAGTTGCCGACGGCAAAAATGCTAACTCCTGGCCTCAAAACGGCAGTCCACAACCAATGGGTGGCGTCACCGATGCTACATACATTATTACAGTTTTTTCCATCCATCCATCTTCGTCCGCTTATCCGGGGTCGGGTCGCGGGGGTAGCAGCTCCAGCAGGAGACCCCAAACTTCCCTTTCCCGAGCCACATTAACCAGCTCCGACTGGGGGATCCCGAGGCGTTCCCAGGCCAGGTTGGAGATATAATCCCTCCACCTAGTCCTGGGTCTTCCCCAGGGCCTCCTCCCAGCTGGACGTGCCTGGAACACCTTCCTAGGGAGGCACCCAGGGGGCATCCTTACCAGATGCCCGAACCACCTCAACCGGCTCCTTTCGACGCGAAGGAGCAGCGGCTCTACTCTGAGCTCCTCACGGATAACTGAGCTTCTCACCCTATCTCTAAGGGAGACGCCAGCTACCCTCCTGAGGAAACCCATTTCGGCCGCTTGTACCCTGGATCTTGTTCTTTCGGTCATGACCCAGCCTTCATGACCATAGGTGAGGGTAGGAACAAAAACTTCCGCAAAGTGCTCCTTCCACTGCCCTATTACCTCCTCAGTTGAGGTCAACAGCGTTCCATCCTTACTGTACACAGCTTGGATGGTTCCCCGCTTCCCCCTCCTGAGGTGGCGAACGGTTTTCCAGAAGCACCTTGGTGCCGACCGAAAGTCCTTCTCCATGTCTTCTCCGAACTTCTCCCACACCCGCTGCTTTGCCTCTTTCACGGTAGAGGCTGCAGCCCTTCGGGCCCTTCGGTACATTGCAACTGCCTCCGGAGTCCTCTGGGATAACAGGGCGTTGAAGTCCCCCAGCAGAACTATGGAGTCCCCGACTGGAGCCCCATGCAGGACTCCATTCAAGGTCTCCAAGAAGGCTGAATACTCTGAACTCTTGTTTGGTGCATATGCACAAACAACAGTCAGAGTTTTCCCCCCCACAACCCGCAGGCGTAGGGAGGCGACCCTCTCGTCCACCGGGTTAAACTCCAACGTAGCGGCGCTCAGCCGGGGGCTTGTGAGTATCCCCACACCCTCCCGGCGCCTCACACCCTGGGCAACTCCGGAGAAGAAAAGAGTCCAACCCCTATCCAGGAGTATGGTTCCAGAACCAAGACTGTGCGTAGAGGTAAGCCCCACCAGATCTAACCGGTAGCGCTCCACCTCCCGCACAAGTTCCGGCTCCTTCCCCCACAGAGAGGTGACATTCCACGTCCCCAGAGCCAGCGTCTGCTGCCCAGGTCTGGTCCGTGGAGGCCCCTGACCTTCACTGCCACCCATATGGCAGCGCACCCTACCCCAG
The DNA here is from genome assembly GCF_031162955.1 of Sander vitreus. NCBI lineage: Eukaryota > Metazoa > Chordata > Actinopteri > Perciformes > Percidae > Sander > Sander vitreus. The sequence continues at coordinate 11,347,670 of NC_135859.1, forward strand.
CGGTTCCTCCCACAGGTGGTGGGCCCATGGGATGGAGAGATAGGTGCCACGTAGCTTTTTCGGGCTGTGCCCGACCGGGCTCCGTGGCAAACCCGGCCACCAGACGCTCGCTGACGAGCCCTCCATCTGGGCCTGGCTCCAGACGGGGGCCCCGGGCTTCCTCCAGGCAGGGTCACTCCATCTCTACCTCGGTCACTCATAGGGTTTTTGAACCATTCTTTGTCTGGCCCCTCACCTGAGACCACTTTGCCTTGGGAGACCCTACCAGGAGCACAAAGCTCCAGACAACACAGCCCTCATGTTCATAGGGACACACAAACCTCTCCACCACGATAAGGTGATGGTCCCCAGAGTTTTTTCCAATCGCTATTTTTTTCAATACTTTTAACAACTTTCCTAAACTCTTAACGCACCAACACACAACTGACAAAACAGTTAATTTCATGCTCAAAATCACACATTGAAAACTAAACTCTAACACTAATTTTCAAAATACAATAATTCCCTAACACAATACATGTCCACCAAAACAATGCAAACATGTCTCAAAATCAAATAATTCTTCCAAAACACTAACACTGTTCTCTTCCAACAGGAACATTTAGTCAATCATAGCACAATGTCATACAAAACACTAACATCACATGGAATTACAGAAACTGCATTATTTTACATGTGTCAGGTCTGCCCTTATACAATAGACAATAATTGTTGTATTGATCATAGATTGTGTTTTACATTGCAGTTTCTCTTGAAGCCTCTCTATACTTTTTTGTTTTGTTGGGTTTAGTAAATGCATGCCTTTTGTTTATTTTGCTGCAGAAATTCAATACAAAAAAATGAATGACCCATCTCAGAGTAGCTTTATAGAATGTACGGTTTACTGTATGAAAAAAAGAAGACAGAGACAGAGTTGTCCTGGTACTCGTCTTCCTCTCACTTGTGCAGCAATTTTTCTTACTTTCTTTGTGTTCATCTTCATCTTCCTTTTCCACACAAAATCAGCCCAAATAGGTCCTCTTTTACTGTATGTACTACTACAGTACAGTAACATATGGTCATGCGATTGAAAGAACCTCAACACCTGAGTGTGTTTCCTAGATGGGAATCAGCTGTGATTGATCTATTTGCATAACTTCAATCAGCTGTTTCTCAGTAGCAATGGAATAAAATGGAGGGGGTATATTTTTGTTATTTGTGAACAGCTGTTCACTTTCACTTTAGCCTATACGTTAGGTTTAGAACATGATCTTATCTGTTCTGACATACAGTGTGAAAGCATTTGCAAATTGGTCAGTAAAGATCCATTGTTTTGGTCTTGGTTGAGCTTGTATGTAAGAGAAGTACAAGCATTTTAAATGTGTGCTAACTGTATGCATTTTGTGTCAAAGCAACAATACATGTGTTAAATGTATAGCCTACACAGACGGATGTTGTGCTGTGTTAAGAGTTTAGGAAAGTTGTTAAAAGTATTGAAAAAATTGTCATAGCGATCGGAAAAAACTGTAATATATAGTCTGTGGTTACAGTTCTGACTTTATTCAAGGAATAACGTTTTTGTATTCTGTATAAAACCAGAGAATAGTCCAGATTCTTTCATCATTCTTGATAAACTTCAATCATGACAGATTGAGTGCCCATTTTACTGTAATGACTAAACCTTTACTGTTGTCTGATTGGGTGTCCAGGATGTATTTAATCTGAGCACAGTGCTTGCATTGCCAGCAGGGGTGATGATGGTTTGGGCTGTGGAGCGAACAGACCACTGTTCTTTGCAGGTATGTGTTTGATTCTGACATCAACAGCCCGACTATGACTCACCTACATGAAGAAAAGCCACATGGCTGCCAGCGCTGTTTGAAGCAGAGCCAAAGTAAAGCCAAGGCTGTGATCTTCCATTTTCAGCATACAGCCGGGAGCGTTTGATTTCACAAGCCCCCTCTTGTCTCTGATATAATTAAAGGGAGAACGTCCATTTAGCAGATTCATTTGAGTTATTAGTGGGATTAAGCATTTAATTAGACCTCTCAGGATGGAATTTCACTGGAGAGCGCCGCTTAAAAGGGAGCCAAACAATATATATATATATATATGTTAAATCAAACCAGCACGCATCAATATAGCTTCTATGTTATTGAGTAATGAGGAAGAACAACCAACGTTTGAGGGATTTACATGAAAGTAAATCAATACAACCAAATCTCTGATGACCTTAAGTAAAAAATCTATGCAGAGGATAAAATATGAACTGAGGTGAAGTATAATCATTTTCTCCTCACATCCTGAAGTATTATATGTTTACTGAGGAAATGGATTCTGCTAGCAATAGTGTTTGAAAACCCATTTCCTGATGCGGCCCAGTGTTAATGATGTACACGGTCATTTTGAGTTATTCATGCACTCTGTCGTCTCTCTGATTAGCAGCATGATTATGACAATGCCATATGATTACTCAAGCGCCGAGGGGAATCATTTGACGAGAATTATTTTTCATAGCAAACACTCTTTGTAATGTAACTCCAGTGTTGGTTTACATCCCCATCCAGAAACCAGCATTTTATCCAATTATTGTTTTTTGTACCAGCAAATTAAAGCTTACTGTGTTGTTTGACCTGTAATCTTAAAAAAAAATGTAGACGCGTGGGCGTGTGTGTGTGTGTGTGTGTGTGTGTGTGTGTGTGTGTGTGCGTGTGTGTGTGTGTGTGTTTGTGTCCTGCAGGTTGTGTTTCAATGTGAAGTTTGCTTTTAAATTCTCTTTTTATTGAGTTATAACAATGTCCAACCAATCTTCACAGGACTAACACGTCTTATGCATCCAAGCCTTCTGTAAAATGCAGTTGTATCAAAGGATAGTAAAACTGAGTTACAATAAATAATACAGAAACTAATAAGGACCAAGAAAGTAGCTTAAATAACAATACAAGTTTAAATATGGAAAATATATTGAAACATGATACTCAAATTACTTTACAAAAATAAAGACCTCAATTTACAAATGATTGTCATACAGGTGTGATGTACTTAATTCAACTTTACCATCTTTTTCAAATCATTTTCTTGTTGCAGTCTTTTAAAAAAGTGTTTCTATCCATCCTATAGATATCATAAATAATGTCAATCCAATACTTATTGTAGGTATTGCTGGTTTTAGCCACTTTCTAGTAATGACTTTCCTGCCCACTGCGCTCAGAATTTCAAATAGCTATCCAACATGAGAGGTTGCATTTTCTAATGGCATGAACCTCTTGCCAGAAAGGAATTAATAATGTGCAAAACCAGAATATATGACGATGATTTGCCTGGGAAAACCCACACAGCAGTCTCCAGCAGTTAGAATATTTGGTATTCAGTGTGAAGTTTGACTTACCCTTTCAGTAACTCTATTTTCAGTTAATGACTTCAACACAAATGGCCACATTTCACACTTTGCCTACATCAAGGACCTTAATAACTTGTGATCACACTGAACAATGAAGCCTCCATCTGTACAACTCTCTATCCTCTCCTCCGGTCTGCCTTTAGGTGAACAATCAAACACTTGCATATGAATCTAATTGGATTTGCGATGCAAAGTTTTGGTTTGTAGTTCTTATCTTTTGTTTGTAGCCGTATTAGTGTGATCTGGGAACTGTTTCTCCTACAGCTACAGTTACTGCAACAGATTAGAGTCATATTTTTAAATCAGATGACTACAATCCTAGTGTATGTATTTATGCATTGCATTGTCTACTGTAATATACATTCATGCACAAGGTAAGTAAGCCAATGACCACCATTAGGCAGAAAACTAATTCTGTTTCTTTGAATTAAATTTATGCTATGCTTTATATATATTGTATACTGAACAGACTGCTCTTATGTACAGTGCAATTATAAAACATTTGGACAGTCACACAAATTGTTGTGTTGGTTTTGTATTACTGAAACTTTGACAATGTGGTTGAAAAGGCTTTAAAGGTTTTTTTTCTACCTCTTTTCCTATGTTTTTGTGTCTAAGTGACTGATGGGAACAACAATCTTTGACATTGGTCCAGTATTAAGTGAGATCGCTGCAGTCGGCAGCAGCGAAACAAGCTCCAATGTAATGTTAATAGGGCAATTGTCCAGCTTGTATTTACCTTCACAAAAGTGTTCATTTTGCCACTTGCCACATGTCCTGTCAAAATAAAGGCCTAAAATGCCCCAAAAATAATCTTTAAAAAAATAGTTGATCATAAGGGCTGGGTATCGCCAGTGATTTCCCGAATCGATTTGATTCCGATTCATATGCTCCCAATTCGATTACATTTGTGATTGATTCAATATCAGTTAGGTTTGGGACATTTCAGTTACAATACCAATTTTGTTTAGCTGACAAAATGCGTCCTGATGGTACGACAGTTAAGTTTAGGCACCAAAACAACTGGTCAAGATTGGAAAAAAGTTTGTGGTTTGGGTTAAAACACTGGTCATGGCAGATGGCCGCCCACCAAGAGTCAGGTTCTGTCCGAGGTAAAAGGAAGTTTTTCCTCGCCACTGTCACACCAAATCCTTGCTCTTGGGGGGAAGAGTGTGGTCTAGACCTAACCTAATCTGTGTCCCGAGATAACTTCTGTTGTGATTTGATGCTATAAATAAAATAGAATTGAAATTGAATTGAATCTTCCGTAGGACTCCCAGGACACGGACACCAGTTTCCTGGGTGAATGTCCTTTGTTTTCCCCTTAACTTCTCCCAGCCCGTCACGTGATGCCCACATACATCCATGGTGAAAAGGCATACATTAAAAAGTGTTAAGCATTAATAGTGACCAGATCACTCAAACAAAAATGGATTTTAATTGGATTATTGATTATTTTAACCCAGCCCTAGTGATCATACCAACTGCATTATGTCATAGGTGGTGACTAATACATAACGTTTTCTCGGGTTTAGGGTCAAGGCTCAGGTGTTGCTCACTGTTCTGCTCCCGTTCACCCCTGCAGGTACATGGCCATCATCCACCCTCTGCAGCAGCGCATGTCGTCCACAGAGACCAAGGTGGTGGTGGGAGTGATCTGGGTGCTAGCTCTGCTCCTGGCCTTCCCCCAGTACTACTACTCCAACACATACCAGGACGCCGGCCGGGTGGTGTGCTACATCGACTGGCCCCAATACACCGTGTGCGACTTCAAAAAGATGTGAGTCTTTGAGTGCAAAAGCCATTCAAATAGTCAACAAGCATTATTAATTGCTTTTGAATAGACAGCAAATGTGGGAGGATGTTGTTTGTATTACTGTAAATGCAAATGAGAGAGCACAGCGAAAAAGCATTCTGTGCTTTGTAGTGAATAAACTGAGGCACATCATGGGGGATTTGTGTTCTCCCTCCACTGAAAGGCAAACAAATCAAGTTGGACAGGAGGAAAGAACAATTTAATTGAAGCACTCCACCATTCATTTTCAATTTGTAATTCTAGTAAGAGGAAGAAGGCAAATTATTTTCAAGAACAGTTTATCAGGTGCTTTATACATCAAAACATTTCAAGACATTAAACCAGGACAATAACAGACAACTGAGAATAAATCAATCATGAACAAAAATTAACAAAGAATAGGTTTTGAAAAAAACTATTTAATGGAATGAAAAGACAGTATAGAGGGTTTTCACAACGCGTCATCAGACGCGTCATCAGACTCGAAGTCGCCATGTTGGAGGCACTCCGCATCACAACAAAGCACAGGCACTGAAGTAGATTCCGAACGGCGTCAAGGAAAATGGTTAATTATTGCTGTGTTTTAGGTTGTACCAATAGGTCAGACCGAGAAAAACATTTGGAATATTATCGACTTCCAGAAGTTATTAAAAACCAGGGAGAGGAATGCCAGAAGTTATCAGAGGAAAAGAGGCGCTTGTGGTTGGCAAAGCTCAACCAGGATCTACGAAGGAAAACTCTGTCTTGTTCGGTCTTTGAAATGAAAAAAAAAACTATTGAGAGTCTCTTGGCTACACCCTGAGTATCACAATGATATCATACAGTTAAGGTTAGGTTGATTAAAGACGTTATTGCATTACTTACTTTGGCCTTGACAACACATTGGTCGTTAATGACTTGGTACTGCGTCTCCCTCACCCATCCACACACCATCTGGTTATAAGCCTCCAAACTTTTGTAGGATTTCAGGTCTTCCGCTGCGTATGGGCTCGGCGAGAAAACCAGGTAGTTGACTATATTGGGATATGCAACTGAAGGAAGAATCACCGGGTCGCCATGGATCCAAGAAGAGGGAGCCAACTTGTAGGGATCTGCACCGCCAGTAAACTGTAATTTCCATGCCTTTGCATCTTGGACGCATTTTGATGAGCTTTTCTAATGTTTAGACATAAAGTATTAAAGTATCCAAAGTGCACAATACTCCATTACTCCATTCAGTTGTTTACACCAAGTGCCTCCAATATGGCTGCGCATCCAGGTTACCGCCCAGAACGTGACGTCGGTGAAAACCCTCTATTGCAGGTTCAAGCACTTACATTAGTTTTCAGCTTTTTATCAGAAATTCTTAAATCTGAGGTTTCAGTAGAATGTCCAGTTGCTAACAGTGGATAAACCACATGATTCCTTTCAGTGAGTCCACTCAGTTCTTTATAAATCAGTGCCCTTTAGTAGAGGACTGCATTGGGATTGGGATCCAGCCTGAACCCAACACAAATATTGCGGGAGCAGGTGGTTTTAGTGGGAGCTGTGGCTGGAAGCAGGCGGTCCAAAAATAGCGGGTCCTGGGATTTAGTAGCGCTGCTCCTGATCAGTGCTGTAACTGACTGTTATTTTCCCCTAGCTTGGTTTCATTAGAAAATCAGTGACGCACACAGTGCATCCAGTTAAACACCAACCAAACGCTTTAACACTCCTCTACTCTCTCTCTCTCACTTGAGGGATCCAATCAATATTAATTGGAAATAGGAAATCTGTTAAAGTGCTCATATTATGGTCATTTTCAGGTTCATAATTGTATTTAGAGGTTATACCTGAATAGGGAAAAGGGAAGTTTGGGGTCCCCTGCTGGAGCTGCTCCCCCTGCGACCCGACACCGGATAAGCGGACGAAGATGGATGGATGGATGGATGGACCTGAATAGGTTTACATAGTTTAATTTTCAAAAAACACCATATTTTTGTTGTACTACACACTGCTGCAGCTCCTGTCTTCACTCTGTGTGTTGAGCTCTCCATTTTAGCTACTGAGTGGGGCATCGCACTTCTGTTCCATCTTTGTTGGGAGTCGCAAATGCGCAGTAGCTAGGTAAAGACTACTAGCCAGTCAAAAGCAGAGTATGAGGGCATGCCACACTAGCAGCTAGGCGAGCATTATAATGTTTGTTACGCATGTTTGTCTCTGAAGTAAAGGCTGGACTACAATCGAGCTGTTTGGAGCAGTTGTTGAACAGTGTTTTCTGTTGGAGGTGGTAAGTCCCTTTGGGACTTTTTCACTTTGTAAACCTGTAACATACACAAAAAGATATATAACACAATAAATGAAAGGGAAAAAGCTGAGCAAAGCAAACCACAGCCAACAACACGTTGTAAAATAAGTAAAATAAATAAATGAATACAATGTCACTTTGCCATTATATTGCACTAGAATAACTCGAACTTGCACTTGAATTTACTTAAGCACTAGAACGTAATTTTGCTACTTATTACGACAGATATGCATATTTATTAATACTACACATTAAAATAACTAGTTTCCCTGCGGGAGGGGAGAAGACACAAAATCAGTGGACAATCAATCTAATGTTTGCCATGCAGGCGGGACCCAACACACAAGCTGTGGGAATGGCCGGAAATGGTCGGTAATCCACCAGGAACGGGCAGGAGCGGGATTAAAACAGTCCCACGCAGGGCTCTACCCTTCAGGTCAAAGCTGAGAACTATGATTCCCACTTAGTTCAGCTTTTTACACTCATGTTAGCTCACTAACGTGTCCATGGCTTTAACTCTCACTTTTAGAGAAGTCTGCATACAGAAAACCTTGAGTCAGACTCGGGCAAACCTTGTCTTCCATATAACACCAAAGCAGTTTAAGCATTTACGTAAGAAGCCTAATGTGAACAGCCACCTGCAAACCCACCTGGCCTGCTGTAGTTGTTAATCAAACCACAACAGACTGAGTCTGTTTTGGAGGAATGTCCCCGTGTAACCTGTGCTATTGATTCCAACTTCGCTAAAAGCCAGCTGTCCGACAAGGCAATTTTGCCTTGATTCAATAATATGAATAAATGTTCAAGCACTCACTTAGGTAGCCAAATACAGACCCTATTTTATATTGTAAGTCCTTTGAATTGCAACAGCTTTAGAGAGCTCAGCCAGAGAGCTGCACAGAATACACATTTCGAAACTATAACAGACAGTTAGGGGATTTTAGTCCCGAGGCATACTGAGTGTTTTTCTGATTCTCTGATTCTGAGTCAGGGTCAACGTCTGCTTTTTTTTTAGCTGTGTATTCAATAGCTCCATTTTTCCCTTAGCACTGTGGTCTGCTTTTTGTTTGATTGTGGTTATTTTCCTTCATGCAGCAACAACTGCATTTCTGTGATTCATTTGTTTTTCTCTCTAATGGGCCATTTAGAAGAAACAACTCAGAAAACTAACAGCTATCTAGCACAATACTCAGATTATATGTCCGTATTTTTGTCTCAAAAAGGGGGACTCACAAGAAAGAATCCAGGTATAACAGATCTTTAAAGATCACCTCCAGACATGCTGTAAGGGCGGGGGGGGGGGGGGGTAAACGGGAGACTGGTCTACGGACTCTGCGCAAGGATTTAGTTTAGTTAACTCTAATATAATTGTCAAGTAGGTAAGACTTTCTTTAAAATTAACTTTCTGTCATATTTGCTGAAACTGATCCCAGGTCATTTAAAAAAAATACGATCTCACCTGTAGTGCGATTTGCAAAAATCCACAGCTCCCTGCTCAGATGCACCAATCAGGGCCAGGGGGGGTGTCTAACTGCGGGTCAATCACTGCTCATGCACACGCATTCATTCTCCCTTGTGGGGGGAGGGGCTTAGGAGACCGTTTTGGGCTTTAGCGGAAAGGGGGGGAGGGACTGAGAAGTTGTTGATGTTGAATTTTTTTGGCTAAGTCCTGGATCTTCGCAATCCTACCTACAGCACCTTTAACCCTTGTGTTGTCTTCCCGTCGACCAACAAGCAACTTTAAGTTTTTCTGGGTCTTCTTTTTCTGCACTTTTTCTAAGTTTTTTTCACTTTTATCCAAGTTTTTTTGTTTCTTTTTCAGATGTTTTTTTTTCAATGTTCTTTTTTCATTTTTTTTTCAAGTGCCATAAAATTTAATATAACACCCAAATTCAATGAAAGTAGTGAACTGATAATTTACTTTACTAGTTGTATGGAACCATCCACATTATTATTATTATTATTATTATTATTATTATTATTATTATTATTATTATTATAATTATTATTATTATTATTTTTAACAATTTGGTTGAAATAAACCCAAGTTTGTGATATAGAAACTTTGTAAAAAATGGGTAAAATTTGACCATTTTTATATAGCTTTTAGTAAGGCATCTGCCTGGGTCCGATTTTTCCTGCGCCGTCACAGAATGATTTGCGGTGCTACAGTAACTCATTCTGATGGGTCACAGATTTCTTTGTAACACCGGAAATCCTGTGTTAGCTTATCCAGACTTTTCAGCCAGGTAAAAGGTAGTAGGAGATTTCTTTTTATAGGCCCTAATTGTATTTTAATGTTATTTTAGAAGTTATATGTTGTAGTTCTGGCTGATACTGGGGTAGGACCATTACGGAAAATAAGGAAATTAAACGAAGAACAACTGAAGGGGAAAGGGAAAGTGAAAGACGACGGGCGATAACCCGAGTCACACTCAGTCAGGCTTTCAACAGATGGAGACAATACGGGATTGTAAATGATTCAAAACCCATCCCTCAATTGGCCCTCAAGTATGTAATATGTCTATTTCATTCATAAAATAACTTTACAATGCGCAATGTAATTTAATGTGGGCAATGTAATTTAATTAAATTACATCCTCCTTCCATTTAGTGCAGACATTTTATTCCTTTTACTCTGTTTATGTTTTCTTACTATTTTCTGTTCCGTTGTCCCCCTGTAACGTTACTTGTGTAAAGCGTCCGTGGGTTTCATGAAATGTGCTACATTAACCTAAGTTATTATTACGTTGGTTGCTACAACAAACTCTTAATGCTTTGGCTCGCAGGGGCGCCATATAGGGAGGAAAAGTTAGGACAATTCCAAGGGCCCATGACTGACAGGGGCCCCAAACAATAGGTACGAACTAATATAAAATTATTAAACCATCATCATTCAGTATATATATTTCAAATATAATAATATAATTAATGATCTCTTTGTTTTTACTTGTTTTTGGCAGTAAAAGTTAAATATCCCCATTGACCAAAAAGTAAACATCCATATTGACTGACCACCCCCCTGTATCTGCATGAAATGGTTTGGTCCTGCCTTAGCGCACTCAGACTCAGTGACGGTGTTTAGTTGCAGTCAGTAGATGCGCTAGAACTACAGTGACCACAATGTTGCCAAGTAACGTTAAATTAAAGTCTGGTTTTCAAAAAAGGAAAGAGAGAAAAGAGAGAGAGGAAAGACAAAGGAAAGGGTGTCAAACTGTAATCCAGTTTTTCACCAAGAAAGGTGGGTAGCCTATAGTCTGTGAGTGGTATTAACCTGTTGGCTTAATGTCCATAGTGAAATAAGCTAGCTAGCTACAGACTAGTGTTAGCCTACATTTAATCACCATTTGATGAAAAAAAACAACAACCTACTGTCTGTAGTGGATGCTGGACAGTTGGAAACAGTGAGTAGCTTACCTGAGCCTGCATGTAAGATACAGACAATATTAACTGTATTGAACTACAAGAAGCAAGACAGTTGCAAGTCTTTAATTAGAGTTATGTAAAGCTTTTGATGGGACAGTTAGGTCCTAGAGATGTGGTGATAACAGCTGTGCAGAGGGGGCCCAATTAGATTTTTTGTCATGGGGCCCAAAATTCCTGGCGGCGCCCCTGTTGGCTTGTGACACAGTGACAGTGATAATGTTACCCGGTTTAGCTCACGAGACATCCAAAGTAGGCTAAGTTACCGTATGCTACACTTGAAATGCAACGATGCATCAATAACTTATTCTTTTATTGTAAATGAATGAATTTCTGTCCGAGCAAAACATTCATTGTAACTATATGACCTCCCAGTAACGCTAACTCAGTAATCTACAGCACCGTAAAGACAAGACCTTTACGACAGCAGGAGTGGTAAAACACTATCACTTTTGTCCAAAGCGGCTGCTAGAATCAACACAAACTGAAAGTTACATATAGCCACTTTAAGTTTAGTTAACTTATGCCTGTCAGCTCGGCAGGCAGTTAGCCAGCCGTTGTGCACTCTGCTGCTGCTGACAGATGGCAGAGATGTTTACAGAAAACAGAGTCAGTTGGATAATCACATCAAATAAATGATACCTATAAAATATATATACATATGATTTAAAAGGCATGGCAATCATACTATATCAAGGCTAAGCTGTTATAGCTTTCAGGAGATTTGCCAGACTCGTAGATTGGTGACATGCCAGTTTCCTTTGGTATATCTGGCACTCAATGTTTTAGTTGCCATCTTCCAGACGCTTGACTTTTTCGACATCCGATAGTTGCAGCCGAGCTGCTAGCCCTCACGTGGTCAAGCGAACAGTTTCAGTGCTGGTAACGTTGGATGATAGCTCAGGTCAGGCGGCAGTATGAAGTGAGGCAGGCATGACATATTTCTCCATCTGTCTGTGTATCAACTTTAGTACTCTTTTAGTACTCTTTTTAGTACAGACTTTAGTGGCGCACCTCAGCAAATAACAATAATAGCAAATAACAAATTATGATTGTTGACGCATGAATGAATAATGTTGGAATACTATTCCTTATTTAATGGGCTATTCTGGATTTTTGGGGTAATGCATATATATATAATAATAAAAAATAAAAAAGAATACTGATTTTGAAGTAGATTACCATGGTAAACTAAAGCTTCAAGACAGCCCTAAAAATACTAAGGGTTTTCTATCACCTTGTCAAAAAATCATAAAATAACATCTATTCCTTGTAAAATCCAGAATCTGTGAATATGCAAATATTGTTAATTTCCTAATTTTAACTGCTGGACATGAAATGTCTCTTACTTCACTGTAATGTCCATTCTTATTGTATGAGCAGTGGAGGTTTCATGTATGTACACACTGAGATTCAGGGTGAGCACAGAGAAACCTTCCTCCTTCAGCAGATGAATGTGACAACAGCCTTCTAGTGTCAAACTGTGCACATGCGTCATTCTTCACAGAGAAGCTCAAACATTCAGGGGAAGTAACAACAAGCAAAACACATTTTGACTTGAGGAAGATTTTAAGTAAAACCACATTTAGACACACCTTAGTATTATTTCTCCCATGGGCTGGTTCCAACACTCTTTGCATATCATTTTAATCTCTGTGAGTGCCTTAGAATATTGGCAAGATGCTTGCCAGTACACTGCAGCAGGTTAAAGAAGGTCAAAACAAGCACTAACAATGATTTACAGGCACTATGTGACCCAGGTCTGGCTGTTCAGTTACAGTCAGAGTTGACTAGTCACCTTTCCTCCAGATATAATCTATCTTTAGGCTGCTAAAATAAAACCAAAGCCCCTTTGTATCATACCAGTGACTAACCATAAATGTGAATCATTGTAACAGTCTGTATTTATGCATTGCTTGTGCAGAGGAAATGGTGAAAGCTGTCATTGCTGCCTAGGCGCACCAATTCCATCTCCCCATGATCTATGATCAAAGAAAAGGCAAGAAAATGCAAATGTTTGTGTTTATCTTCCCATTTCACACATTGAAACCTTTCTGTGCTAGACAAACTTCTCAAGCTCCTTCAAAGAACAAGATAAATGCAGCATGCCTGGAAGGGATTTATTTACACTTTGCGCCCACCCAGTAACTCCAATTTCTTCCATTTGTCTTTTTGCAATCCCACTGACATAACTGGTTGACACACACACACACACACACACACACACACACACACACACAAAGGCACAAACACAGGTACGGTCCCACAAATGCACACACAAGACTAGTTCAGCGAACACAGTAAAACAGCCACGCAGTGACGCACATATGCAGGCACTCAGACACACAGCGACATGACTCTGATCACAGCTCTGCTGATGGGCAAGCTCTCAGCTCATCAGCAACAGTGTTTACCTCGCTCTGCTGCAAGCCTGCGATTGCCTTCCCCTTTGACTGCCTCTGTCACATTTCTCCATGGAAATATAGTTTGTTATGTGACAGTGCAACAGCAATTTCATTGTTCATCAAGGGCTGCCAGCTGTACTTATTACTTTTTTAATGAAACTGTAATCAGTGACACATAGGAGCTGAGTGAGAAAGCAGTAATCATTCAGCTGGGCTGCTGAAGCTGTAAATTACACATCTGATTAAGGCTGACCCCGGGTCGGTTTTCCTACATGTCTTTCTTTCCGGGTGTCGCCACAGTCACCCTGTCTGATGGCCTGTCTGCTGCCTTCGCAGTCAGTGGGAATTAGTAAGCAAGGTCTCACAGGAGAGTATTAATAGATGACACTGTTTGTGAATGCACGCATACCGTAGATAACTGTTGAACACCAACACACCAACCACACCCCCATAACATAATCACACCTACACACAGAGACACACACACTTCTTTCTACACAGTGAGCAGAAGATTAGAAACCCTTCCATGTCCTCCTTTTACATTTGCACCTGTCTCCATACTGGAGCCTGCAACTTCATTTCCACACTTGCTTTGCATGTAAACTGATTACTAAGACTGATGTAACAAACTTAGAAAATGGCATAATAATGCTTGCCAATCAAGCAACAACCTCCGGTGCTGAAAAATGAAGCCAATGCGGAAGTGCCAAAAACTGCAGTTCATGGAGTCGCCACTTGAGGCTGGCTCCCAAAAATGTTAAAATGCGCGCCACATCTTTGCCCATTTTTGGATTAGCCGACGTCAGGCACTGCTAAAATGGCAACGGCCAGAGCCACCGGGAGCCGCCCACTTTGAGCTTCATTATGGCTCTTCAGAAACCTATAGGTGACGTCACCAGACTACATCCATATTTATATAGTCTATGGTGCCAATTCACTCAAGGCTTGAGTATCGTTATAGTTGAAGAGCTGCTGGAACTTTAAAAAGGCAAGAATAATCTGTGGGAGGCAGCTGTTCTGAACATTTCAAGCCTGTGTAGAATATACACTATTGCATTTACTGAAGTGCTGCACTTTGCACAACAGTTTTGATGTACATGGATTTTTTTAATTGTATGATAGTTTATACTTCTACTCCACTACATTTCATAGGCAAATATTATGCTTTTTACTTCACTACATTCAATTCAGCTATAGTTACTTATGACCTGGTGTTTATGTTTTTGATATCCTCTGAACTCAAACTTTCTGAAGAAAGGAGCTTTGAAGCTGCTACAGGTCCTTTGTTGAGTCACAACCATTATGTGTGGCATCTGGTTCAATAGTGTTTTTAAAGTCTGACTATAACCTTAAACTATACTCTCCTCCCAACCGTTAACCTTTACTCCTAAATATATTTTGCTCCAAGTTCTATTATTAACAGTTAACCCACACCAAATAACCCCATGAAAGCAGCAAGCATAAATGAAATGTGCTCATTTTGGAGAATCTTCCTGATCTTTGTATGCTTCAGAGAATATTTGCTTCTCATATAAAAAGAAATACAAGAACATATCACAAAATAGATCAATATTATGCTGAAGAAAGACATACACACACACGCACGCACACACACACACACACACACACACACACACACACACACTTACTTAGTGGATACACATATAAATTATTAGACACACACTCAAACACACAAAGGAAATCACAGACTGAGCACACCTTGTCCCCTGTGATTTCTCTCCACTAAATTTGGCTTCACACGACACAAGCCTGAGATTAGTGCCAGTAAGGCAGCGTGGAGCGAGGCCTCCTGTTACCTACAGGATTCTTTTGCCTCTGCTGGCAGGCAAAGTCAAAAGAACAGCTGCCCTTCCTCCCAACACACACATTCATTAATTATGTATACTGATACAAACAGCCACATGTTTAAATAAGCGGGCACAATTTAATTACGTATGTAAACATGCATTTTCTTCACATAACCTACACTTTAATGCTCATATTCTGTAGTATAGATGTTGATACAGTTCATTCTATGAGCTCAGCCACTCATATTTGTTGCAAGACATAAAGACATTTGAAGCATGTTAGTCCGCTAGGGGAGAGAAGAGGCAGCAGCACCAGAAATGAAAACAACATAAGTTACTGTGTATAATTTGTCTATTTTGTGTATGTGGACCTTGTTGATGGTGGTTTTATTGAATCAGCTTGCATGACAGCAAGGTGACATAGTACAGCTACTATTCCCTGAAGTGCCATCCATCAATGGGAGCTAAGGAGCCTGCTGGAGCTCTCTAGGGAGACAGGCTCTGTCAGGGAGTCCCTCCACACAAGGTACTAAAAGGTAATACTTCATCTACAGATGATTTGTAGTAATGGAAGAAACTTTGAAAATTGTATGCAGTGTAATGGTGTGTGTCCACTGTCAGTGTCATTTCCCCGATTCCCATTTATTTCTATGGGAGCAGCCGTGCAATGCATTCTGGTAGCGTCACAGGGACTTCAGAGAAGCGGGGCATCGAGTCGCGTCTGGCTCGGCTTGTCATCTCTCATAAGCTGACGAAAATATTTTAAACTGATCTTTGTCAATCTGAAATGAAGACAGCTTTAACAACTGCTTAGCCTATTTCTCGCTTAAAGTGCCCATATTATGAAAAAAACACTTTTTCTGGGATTTGGGGAGTTATTTTGTGTCTCTGGTGCTTCCACACACATACAAACTTTGAAAAAACTCCATCCATGCTTTTCTGAGTGAGATACGGTTTCTGAATGTGTCCTGTCTTCAGTCTCCGGGTGAGCTGGTCAAAATCGGCACGGCTTGTGACGTCACAAGCCGAAACGAGCTGGCTAACCGCAACCATTAGCTCTTAGCGTTAGCATGCTAACGCTAATGCTAACGCTAATGCTAACGCTAGCATGCTACCTCGTTCTCAATAGCAAAGCACTGCTACAACACACACCAGTTCACCATAATCTACAAAAGAACTACTTCCATGTGCGCCCTCATTTAGAAGAAGTCTCCCAGCTAATCCTGCCTTGTAACTGACCGAAGTTGGAGAAACAGCCTTTCTTTTACTGTCTATGGAGCTAGCTAGCTGACATGATCTACATCTGAGCTACTGCGCATGTGCGAGTGCAATCAAAGATAGTACAGAAGAAGAAGAAGAAAAGAGGTCTCACTCTGTAGCTAAAACAGAGACCAGCTGAAAAGAGGATCTGCAGCAGTGAGAGAGAGCTATGCAGTACAACAAAAATATGGTGTTTTTTGAAAATTAAACCATGTAAACCTATTCTGGTACAACCTTAAAATACAATTATGAACCTGAAAATGAGCTAAAATGTTTTCAGAAACTAGTTTCGGTGAACTATTTTCCTAAAATACAAGATCGTATTCCGAACGAGCTGCCATTATGATCGGTTTTGAAATACGGGAACAACCAGCCTCACGTGACGCGTTCGTCCAATCAGCTGCAGCCATCGCAGTTGTAGGAGGGTTTAGACTTTTCTTTACTTGTCAGTGGTCAGTGAAGAGAAACTGGTGGCAAGCTCACTAGCGTTCAATGTTGGGAAGCGGGCCTATCCCATCCATGAAAACAACACGTATGGACACCCACCATAAGAGTGTAAAGGCAGATTGATGCTTCTGCGGGGGCTCTACGCAGAGCTTTCACTGTAGCCTACGTAAGTGGCCTGAGGTTTGTACTTGTGTGCTGGTGTCTGCATCATTCTATTGTATATCTTTAAGAGAATAGCAGGGCTGGCATGTGTGTATGCTGGGGAGTGTGTGGTAGAGCGAGTGAGGGAGTAATGGGGATTAGCTTCGAAGCAAGTACCCACTTTAGAGGCATAGACGTAGAAACAAAGTGTCTCCCCAGCTTTCTGATCACAGTCAGAAAGCTGTAGCAGTTTTTTATAGTTATATTTTCAATGCAGGACTTCTTGAATTACTTGTAATGGAGCAGAATAGTTTTAGTAAATACATTTAACAAAAATCCAACATTTAAAGTCACTTCATTGTTTCAATGCTGCTTTTCCCTTTTTACTTTAGAGAATGTTTGGATCTCCAGAGTACAGCATTTAATTTGACTGTGGCCATTAAGACATGAATCTGAGGGCTGTTCCACAAACAAGATGAGCCGATGAGCCAGCCTTGTAAACAATCAGAGTTTCTGTTTACAGAACTTTTTTTCCACCAAAATTCATTGTGTGTAACCTCAAGGCCTAACAAACATGCTGAATGCATTTCCTTTTTCATTCCCTGCATTAATTACATCCATGTTTGCTTGCAGTCTTCGTTGTCTTTGCTGGCACATTGTTACATTTTGCACATACCGCCGCTAAATGTCAACCAATGGAACAGCGTTCAACCACCCCATGTGTTGTGTTTACTGCCACTGAAGAGGAATACATGTTCATGTTGCTATTTATTCAGCTGGCGCTTCAATTGAAAGTGAAAGCTTATCTGGCTTGCTAATGCTACCAGCAGCTATGTGTGAGAAGCTAAAACTGGGACTACTACATTTAGCCAGTGTTCTGATATTTATACTCGGCAAAGCAGCTTCTACCACAGTCGGGGGTAGTCCAAGCAGACACATTCAAGATAATTTTGAGCAGGAATATTTGGCACACAATATGTGTTGTTGGAAAATTCACCTGTATTAGCGTCATATGCCAACGAGAACGATCGATCATTTTGTGAGAAGTTCCACTGTTATGTTTGGATCGACCAGCAAAACATTCCCCCGCTCCCCCCCCAATGAGAAATACCACATAATGAATTAGATACAACTTAATGCTTTGTAATAAATAGACAACAAAAGTCTTTTTCAATTATCAGCTCCTACAAAATTTGTCCATTATAACATTTAAAAATAAATAAAAACTCAACCCCCAACCATTGTGGTCTGTAAGATGACACTGTAATACAGTAAACTGTTTACACAGCCAACATTATCCAGCCGGCAGTAACATGGGGCGTGCTACCGTTGTCTCTATCATTTGGTGTGAGGTGGTCATAAAGTCTTTTTCCCGTCTTATTCCGACAAAATCAAACGTGTTTGATATTATCGTAGGTTTTAAGTCTTGCTGGTGAAGTTAATTCATGTGAACATTGTCAACTACCAATGGGTGCGCTCCCTCCAGCACCAAACAGGAAGCAGCAAACGGCTAGAGACAGTTTTGTTTATGATTGCTAAGGCGCCACGCTAAGCTAAATGCTAAAGAGGGAAAGTTGCTAATTTTCAACCCTTCTGAAGCGAGTCATCAAACGGGAGTTTTACCGGCGGATAAACCTGGACCTTCAGGTACTGCCGGCAATTATCTGCATGTACGGCAAAACAGTAAATCTGCAAACTTTCCCTTAAGTTACCAGCTGACGATAGTGGTAGCTAGCTAGCTTGGTTACATTTTTCAAAACGAATCTAGTTGTAGTCTTGAAATTTGTGACCCTGCGAGAGCAGTCTTTACATAGTATGACCGTCATTTTCGTTAGATGTGGGATGATTGTCTTTAGATATGAGATGGTGTCAGACTTTAGTCTTTTAAAAGTCTGTTCAAAATCTTCTAGTGTATGGTAGACACAAATCAACCAAAGATCGGCCCCAAGCGTTGGGCTTTGAAGCCAATTTGACGTAGCAGCCAAACTGTGGAATTACAACTTCTGTGTCCGTCAGGACTGGCCCAAAAATACTTTTTCCCATAGACTTACATGGCGAAGGAGACGTCTGTAAATCAGTGGATAAATCTTTTTGAGCGTCACAATCCCTGCGAAATCATTCGTTTCACTATCAGAATTTGATCCATTCGGTCCGAAATTAGAAAGTCTAGAAGAGCCGCACAATTAAATCATGTAATCCCCATTCCAGTTAGCAGAATGCTAAACCGGAAGAAGCTGGCTCGTCTGGCAGAGGTCTCTAGTTGGCCTGCAGCGCAGATCATCAGGGTAATTTTATACATGGATGCTCCGCCTAAAACACCATATCCAGGCTTTATTATACATCCATGAGTGTAGCATGGGCTAAGGAATAACCCATTACATTTGGTAGCGGATCTGAATCATAGCGCAGACACACAAATTATTCTTGCATTTTCTAAGGCATAGGGGTCTGCATTGGGATCCCATACCAATCTTGCGGGGCCGGAGGGTTCAACAAAGACTTGAATGTTGTCGGTGAGCGAGCGGTCCATAAATAAACAGCGGGTTCCATGATTTAGCTTGCGCCAACTAGAAGAATGGAGTCAACAACTTAAGTTGAAAGGAAGATTATAGGGGCGCTATGCAGTTTTGGCTCGCAGGTTTCTCTATAGAGCTCCCCCTACAGCTTTGGAATAGATATTTGGCAGCTCCTATGTTTACTTGTGTATGACTCCTTGCTCGGTCAGTCTGCCGTTTCCTCTTTCTCTGTTCCTCCGACAATGCTTTCCTAGCTTTCTGCTTCTTTTTTGCTGGCTCAGCCATGACGATAGTGTGAAAAACTCCATCGCTACCTTGTTAGCCGGTTCCTGAATGGGCATACAGTGGGGCAAAAAAGTATTTAGTCAGCCACCAATTGTGCAAGTTCTCCCACTTAAAAAGATGAGAGAGGCCTGTCATTTTCATCATAGGTACACTTCAACTATGAGAGACAAAATGAGAAAAAGAAAATCCAGAAAATCACATTGTAGGATTTTTAATGAACTTATTTGCAAATTATGGTGGAAAATAAGTATTTGGTCAATAACAAACGTTCATCTCAATACTTTGTTATATACCCTTTGTTGGCAATGACAGAGGTCAAATGTTTTCTGTAAGTCTTCACAAGGTTTTCACACACTGTTGCTGGTATTTTGGCCCATTCCTCCATGCAGATCTCCTCTAGAGCAGTGATGTTTTGGGGCTGTCGCTGGCCAACATGGACTTCAAAGATTTTCTATGGGGTTGAGATCTGGAGACTGGCTTGAAATGCTTCTTACGAAGCCACTCCTTCGTTGCCCGGGCAGTGTGTTTGGGATCATTGTCATGCTGAAAGACCCAGCCACTTTCATCTTCAATGCCCTTGCTGATGGAAGGAGGTTTTCACTCAAAATCTCACGATACATGGCCCCATTCATTCTTTCCTTTACATGGATCTGTCATACTGGTCCCTTTGCAGAAAAACAGCCCCAAAGCATGATGTTTCCACCCCCATGCTTCACAGTAGGTATGGTTCTTTGGATGCAACTCAGCATTCTTTCTCCTCCAAACACGACGAGTTGAGTTTTTACCAAAAAGTTCTATGTTGGTTTCAGCTGACCATATGACATTCTCCCAATCCTCTTCTGGATCATCCAAATGCTCTCTAGCAAACTCCAGACGGGCCTGGACATGTACTGGCTTAAGCAGGGGGACACGTCTGGCACTGCAGGATTTGAGTCCCTGGCGGCGTAGTGTGTTACTGATGGTAGCCTTTGTTACTTTGGTCCCAGCTCTCTGCAGGTCATTCACTAGGTCCCCCCCCCCATGTGGTTCTGGGATTTTTGCTCACCGTTCTTGTGATCATTTTGATCCCACGGGGTGAGATCTTGCGTGGAGCCCGGATCGAGGAGATTATTAGTGGTCTTGTATGTCTTCCATTTTCTTATAATTTCTCCCACAGTTGATTTCTTCACACCAAGCTGCTTACCTATTGCAGATTCAGTCTTCCCAGCCTGGTGCAGGTCTACAATTTTATTTCTGGTGTCCTTTGACAGCTCTTTGGTCTTGGCCATAGTGGAGTTTGGAGTGTGACTGTTTGAGGTTGTGGACAGGTGTCTTTTATAATGATAACAAGTTCAAACAGGTGCCATTAATACAGGTAACGAGTGGAGGACAGAGAAGCCTCTTAAAGAAGAAGTTACAGGTCTGTGAGAGCCAGAAATCTTGCTTGTTTGTAGGTGACCAAATACTTATTTTCCCGAGGAATTAGCAAATAAATTCATTAAAAATCCTACAATGTGATTTTCTGGATTTTCTTTTTCTCATTTTGTCTCTCATAGTTGAAGTGTACCTATGATGAAAATGACAGGCCTCTCTCATCTTTTTAAGTGGGATAATTTGCACAATTGGTGGCTGACTAAATACTTTTTTGCCCCACTGTATGTGTGAAGTGCATCGAATTAGTTACATCGCGAGACCTGATATCACGCAATATTTCCTGAGGCTGAGTCAAGTGTATTTTTTTCGCTCACAGGCAGTGTTGGGGAAGTTCCTTTTAAAAAGTAGTGTTTGCTCGATACTTAAAAAAGTAATCCGTTACTTTACTTAGTTACCCCCTATGGAAAGTAACTTTTTACTTTACTCGTTACTTTTACGTTACTTTTAAAAGCAGGCATCTCTGGCAGAGACTGAAGTTAATTATACAAAAACTATCTTTGACCATAAAGCCAATCTCTGGTTTATCAGTGAAGTGTCTGAACTACACTGCAGGCTGGATTCTCTACTCACAGAGTGACGTCTGATTCATTATGAACGAGTCCAGCGCGGGTTGAATGCACATCAGCAGGTCATCGGCGTTACACGGTCTTAGTGTATACTATGTAATGTCTGTATCGACTTGTACCGGTCGCGCAGCCACGATGGTCCGTGCATTGTCGTAGACACATGCAGCCTCTTTTCTGGAAATCCTTGCGTGTATGTATGAGCCCGTCTCCACCGCATCCATCTGTGAGGTTGTCAGCTTTGTGTCTGCCTGGCTCAGAGCGCCGTCCAGCAAAAAGCCACGAAGCTTAAAATGCTCTCAAAAGTTAGCTTTAGCTGGCCATGATTACTCTGCTACCGGCCTCTGTCACGTCCCGTGTGGAGCTTGTGAGCGCACAGCTGAGAAGGCAGTGTTGCTGTCAAATCTGTCCCTGGGAAAAGTAATATTGCACCGAATTGAAAAAGGAACTATGTTGTTGTTATGTCAGTAGTAGCATGTTACACTACTTTTTAGCCGAAAAAGTAGTTACGTTACTGTTCCAACACTGCTCACAGGCGCTAGGGGGAAGCAAGACGACCACCATTCAACTCCGAAGCTGTTCAGTTAAGGTAAATTAAGCTAAAACAACTGCATAGTTCCCCTTTAAAGCAGCACAGTCCTGCTCTGAGCTGGTGTCTGTATCAGCAGAACACTGTAAAAAGAAACAAGGAAATAACAACAAGGAAAACAACAATGCAGCTCTAATTACCTACCAAATCTTTCCAAACATTTCCTGTAATTTGACAAACACATTATCCACCAAAGAGCATGTGTTAAAGTATTATTTTTATTCTATCCAGGTATTCACCTTTCTTCTCACCAGAAATCACCGTGTTTGTCATTAACATGAAATGGACAGAAAACAAATGCAGTTCGGCTAGAGTGACATTCTCTGCACAAACACAACTTTGGCACAACACAGTGCTCCATACAGTTATTAAGGTGTCTTCCTGATATTTGAGCAGCTTTTCCCTCATCAACTTCTCACAAAACTTAATCTGAATTTATTATCATTCTGTGGGTTTATGATTCGGAATTCCTTCCACTGTCTCCTGTGCTGCAGAACCACTGTCCACCATGGCTTTGGTGGTAGATAAGCTTACTTAAAATGCTCATCAAACATTTTTTTTGTTATTTACTCCAGCCAAATGAGCATTAATTACAGTGTAGACAATAAAAAAAATCCTAATACTGAAACTAAAGTTATAGTGAGGAGAATTTTTGTATTTTGGATCAGAGACTGAGAAGATTAAACATTTCACTGAAATTTTAAAAAGGAGCGTATGCATTACCACTCTGAGAAGCATTCACATTATGTGTACAGGCTGTTTAACCTTGGCAGTTTCTCCTCAGTAACCCCAATATTGATACTTAAAAATACATACCTGCTACCATAATAATAAATCAGTAGTAACTAGTGTACTGCAATACATAGCAGCAAATATATATTCTCGTTTTTAGATTTTAGACTTTTCTTGAATGGTAGCTAGTTGATAGTGTGTGTTTGTGAGCAGCAGTAAACATATTTACACTTTTGGGAATGTTTGTGTGTCAATATTGGCACAGACACATTTAAAGCCATGCACAAATGTTGTCAATCTCAGGAAAATACAACTTGTGGATAAAAATAGACATTTCAATTACAGACAGTGTCTATTTTAAAATAAAAAGTGACAATCCAGACATACTAATACTGATTGAATGCTATGTATTTTGTCACACCGTGAAAAAAGAGAATGAGAGTAGACTGTGGTGAAATGTATGTATGTAAGTTGAGACAGTGGTACTCAGGTTTCATTCAGGTCAGTGTCCAACATAACCTCATAACCTTTCCAGGCAGAGGAGTAGTTCAACTCTGTGTCTCCATAGACGGGAGACGTAACAGCTGTATGATAACACAGTGCTGCCTGATCCTGCCAAGGTCATGGAGGAAGTAAACACATAACACATTCTGTCTGTGCTGAGATAATTGGGTTAAGTATCTGTGTTTACGATGCCGGCAATATCTTTGTTTAAATTGGAGGTTCAGCTAAACAACGCCTACAGCATGAGTTTAAATAGTCCTTCAGGAAGACAGGAACTTCAGAGAGTTGGGGACATGATAGTCTATATCGACGACATTTCACTTCCGGGATTGCTCCTGTGCTGCCGGAAATTCTGCCGGATGTCCCTCTTTTTAGGCCGGATGTCCGTCACCTTCCGCTTTCTTTGTGTTGCCGGTGGATTTATGAGGACTATGGTTAACTGCTCCTCAGATCTCTGCATGGTAAATCCAGACAGCTAGCTAGACTATCTGTGCAATCTGAGTTTTCTGTTGCACGACTAAAACAACTTTTGAACGTTCACGTTCCACCAAAACAAGCTTCCTTCCAAGGCTAGCACCGTTGCTCCATGCGGCGCTTAGCACTGCCCAAGACGATTGTGATTGGTTTAAAGAAATGCCAATAAACCAGAACACGTTTTTCTCCCATCCCGGAATGCTGTGTGGAGTAGCCAGACCCTCCTTTGCAGCGCTGTGGAGGAAGGTCTGGCAATGCGAGACTAGGGACATGATAAGACATTGTGGTTAAACTTTACTGCCTGCCTAACTTCTCTCCTCAAATGAATATTGATTAAATGCTTTTGTCCAATTCATCAGTATCCCGAAACTACTTCACACATGTGAATTGAGTTGTGCTGTACCTGAGTTTTTCCTTAACATAAACTATACAGTGATTATTTGTATACCATTTTTATTAATATTGCCATACAACATTGAATTAAAGGAGATTTAATGTGGCTTTTTTTTTTAACTCTTTAAAGAACATTTTTCTATTGATCACATTAAATTGACTTTGATTAAACGTTGTTAAGCAATAAAACATGAAAACTTCCAAGGGGGAATGCTTTTCATAGCACTGTTTGCCTTCTAACAGCTAAAGTTTCAGGTACATCTCAGAGGTAATTAGTTGTTTTCAAAAGCTGATTTACATTTTCATTGTAGTTAACTTGTTAAAGAAGCTTGCTGCTGGATTAATTTTTTCCTGGCACCATTGTTTCTTTTAGACACCATAGAGGCAAAATCCTTGCAAAAGCTGTTTTCTTAATACAATGTTGGATCTGGTACCAACCATCTTGCCGCCTACAAAGCCACTTTAATCATGCAAATCAGCAAGATCAGTAAATTAATCCATCAACTGTCTCTCTGCATGATTTACACTTTCATGATGCACTGTCTGGAGGAGCACTTCAGAAAGAGTGGGAATGCCAAGTAGATGGACACAGAAGCTAGTGTCAGTGAGTTGTTTTCAGCATTTTTGTTTAAGGAGGTACTGTGTGCAGAGATGTGGCTGTTCATCAGTGTTGAAACACATTGGGAGGCTGTGCACTGTCTCAGAGAATTGACCCAGACAACATCTTTACCCACAGCCTAATCTATATCCACGACGTTCCACTTCTGGGATTGTCCAGATGCCGCTGGAAATTCTGCCGGATGTCTTTCATTTCGGCCGGATGTCCGTTACCTTTCGCTTTCTTTGTGTTAGAATTTTAAACTCTGGTGGATTTATGAGGACTATGGTTAACGGCTCCTCAGATCTCTGCAGGGTAAATCCAGACAGCTAGTTAGACTATCCGTCCAATCTGAGTTTTCTGTTGCACGACTAAAACAACCTTTGAACGTACACATTCCACCAAAACAAGTTCCTTCCCGAGGCTATTTTGCAGAGGTGCCATTGGTGCCATCCTCCGCAGCGCTGTGGATGATCCTGGAAACTTACGCTTACAGTGCGTTTACATGCACAGCAGTAACAAGGGTATGGTCTTACCCCAGCTAAGTGAATAACCGGGTTATTTCAGTTCTCTTCATATACATGAGCGGGGAAGAATGGAAAGAATAACGGGAGTAACTCTACCTCCGGTACAGGTGGCGCTCTGCCAACATACAACTAGTCAGAATAAGGCTTTTTCTTCCAGTTGACCTTTGTCAAAATCACAACAACTTTAAAGCGGGGAGAACATGGAAGACCTTTCAGCGCTGTACATTTCGTACTTGCCATGGCGAAGTCCTCAGTAGGTTTAATTCAGTTCAATTCAATTGTATTTATAGTGTCAAATCATAACAGGAATTATCTCAGGATACTTTACAGATAGAGTAGGTCTAGACCACACTCTATAATTTACAAGGACCCAACAATTCCAGTGATTCCCCCAAGAGCATGCATGAATGCGTAAGTGCGACAGTGGCAAGGAAAAACTCCCTTTTAGGAAGAAACCTCAGACAGACCCAGGCTCTTGGTAGGCGGTGTGTGACGGTGCCGGTTGGGGGTATGATGAACAATGGCAATAATAGTCACAATAAAGATATTGTAATGGTTATAATAGTTTGTGGTGTTGTAGAGCACAGCAGAGCGTAACAGGGCGTGGCAGGGTGTTGGCCGGACATAGCAAGTCGAAGCTGGGCATTGCAGAGTGTAGCAGGGTGTAATAGGGCACAGCAGGGCGTAGGGCAGGACCACGGCGACAGCTGCCACCATGATGTAGGTGCCATCATGATCCAAGATGATGATGCTGGGCGGAAAAAGAACATAAGGACTCCGGGGAATAAGCTCCCCGGAGCTATGTTAGTAACAAGCATTTCTGTGACACGAATACACACAGATGGAAAGAGAGAGGAGAGAGAAGCTCAGTGTGTCCAAGGAGGTACCCTGGTAGTCTAGAACTATAACCGCATAACTAAGAGCTGCAGAGAAGGGGAGATAGGGAGGCTGTGTTCCGTGATTGTGGCTACATACCTTCCCCCGCCGGTCTAGGCTAACACTGCGACTCATTACTCCCTAAGTATATGTAAGCTTTCTATGGGGAGAAGCAGAGATAGGGTGGGGGTGCGTCATGACTGTGGCTACACACCCACCCCCGCCGGTCTAGGCGAACACTGCAACTCCTCACTCTCTAACTATAAGCTTTATCGAAGAGGAGAGTTTTAAGTTTACTCCTTAGTCGTACAACAGAAAACTCAGATTGGACAGAGAGTCTAGCTAGCTGTCTGGATTTGCCCTGCAGAAATCTGAGGAGCAGTTAACCATAGTCCTCATGAATCCACTGGAGTTTAGAATTACAACACAAAGAAAGCAGAAGGTAAGGGACATCCGGCGGAATTTCCGGTGGCACAGGAGCAATCCCGTAAGTGGAACATCATGAATATAGACTAAGGCAGTTATAACCTACGGAGCATGCACAGACATGTAACCCGAGCTTACCCCGGTTAAAGTATACATGCAGGATGACACTGGTTACTAACGGAGTTTTCTAGGTCTGTTAAGCAAGTTATAAGATTCTGATTTTAGCCGGGTTAAGGTGTTTACATGGCGTTTGAAAAATCTGGGTAATGCCTTAACCCGAACATAATCAGGTTTTTAAACTGACTTTTCAAATGATAGGGATGCACCGAATCCAGGATTCGGCCGACGGGGTTTGGTTTCTGCCGAATCTTGAACCCTACGCTTGCACTATGCTGGTCGATGTAATGACGCCGCCGTTGATTATGGGAAGGTGTTTACGTAGGTGAACTGTTCAATGCAGTAGGCTGTGAGAAAGTGAAAATGGAACTCGTGAGCAGAAAAAGTGTTGTTTGGCAGTACTTTCAGTCAAAAGAAGGCAATTCAAGTCAAGCTACATTTTCAATTTGCAATGCCGATTTGTCTCATGGTGGCAAGGACCCTAAACAATACACAACATCGCCGCTGTTAAAACATTTGTGTATGAAACATCCGAAAGAATACGAGTTGTGCATGAAGGAATCTACAGACAGCAGTCAAAATGCAGCAACTTCAGGTAAAGGAAGGACAGTTTCAGCTAAAAACTAGTGTTAACCAGACAGTGCCTCTCCTGTGCTGTCAGCTGTTCTCTCTGCAAATGAGTCTCCCTACAGTGGGAGCGAAGCAACCGAACGGCCGGCTGCTGCTCGTTAGCTTTCTAATTTCACCCACCCAAAATGCCTTCATCATACACTGGTTAGTGAAAATTTGCCAAACAACGTTACTCATCTGGCGATAGTGATGTGCTTTCCTACGATGTGAATTCAACATTAAGTTGTTACATTTAACTATTTTAGAGGCTGTGGATGTTGTTTACTTCATTAATGTGTTTACTGTGTTAATGGACTGAGG
This sequence comes from Sander vitreus, assembly GCF_031162955.1. Classification (NCBI taxonomy): domain Eukaryota; kingdom Metazoa; phylum Chordata; class Actinopteri; order Perciformes; family Percidae; genus Sander; species Sander vitreus. The sequence goes on from NC_135859.1 coordinate 11,375,537, forward strand.
ATGGGAGTAGGATTCTGTATTAGGATTCGGCAGAATCTTAACCAGTGGATTCGGTGCATCCCTAAAAATAAGAGACCTGAGAACTGTTAAATAACACACTGCTTTTTAATGCTTTTGCAAGAGAATAGTCAAGAATATAAATCGCTTTTGTTCTTTTAATGTGTCCCAGTTTGGAGAGTCATCACGTTCTTTTAGCTTTCACAAGACTGAGATGTATTAACAAACCCTCCATTTCTCCTCCGTCTTCTGTTGTGGCTGTTGTGTAAACCAAGACACTTATCTTAGGCAATGAATTACAAATTTCAACTACCTGTGGTCTTTTATTTTAAGCCTGCTTTTCCTGTGAGGGATTTAGCAAGCTGATACTGCCAATTTCACACCTCTCTGACAACAAATCCAGTCAAGGATGCCAAAGAAATTATGCAAAAGATAAATGTCATCTGGTTACATCTACATTTACCAAAAATGGGACTTCTATTCAGCAGATAACAGATGTGATGCACAGTATGCTGTCTATCCTTTTCAATCTCTACTCTTGAGAAACACACCTACATTAGACACACACATATACAAAAGGAGTTTCTCTAAGCTCATTACTCCTATGGGCACTTGTGTGCATACAAATCACATCTCTGCTAGGATTGTAATTGGATTGTGGCAGCTTCCGTTTTCTCTGAATTGATTTTCCTCAGTCTTGTGGTAAACGTTATCTGCACCTTGTGTGACCTGCTGCTGTGTGCGATGGCTTCATGTAAACACTTTAAATAGTGTTTCATTGCGCCGGTGTGGCAGAATGCTTGACCTTTTAGTTTAACTGAAGACAAGATTAGATTTTACTGATGTAAAAGGAGAGGGTGAAAAAAGCACAGGTGTTACTAAAAACATGAACAATGATTCTTTCCATTAACCTGCAGTTAGGGGGGCCCTGGGGTTGAGAGGTTTTGTATTTAAATAATATGTAATAATATTATATACCAATTTATGGCGAAAATAGCATTATTCACTGTATGTAAAGGTGACATACACTCTAAAAAATAAAACATTGGGTCAACAAAAAAGAAATATGTTAACGTTTTCCATTTGAATTTTTAAGTTAAGACTGCTGGCAGAATTACATTAATTCAAAGCAATGTTTTGAGTATGGTGAATTACCTTTTAGGCCACAATAAAACACATTTCTAAGTAACATGAACTTAATAATTGTCAACATGAATGCAAGCATTTAAGTTGATCCAACATAATGTTTTAAGTAAGGTGACGAAGCTTTTTGGCCACAATAAAACACATTTCTAAGTAACATGAACTTAATAATTAAGTTGATCTCTGCAAGAGTTAAGTTGAGCCCTGTCTTATAATAAGGACATCCCGCCCACAAAACAACCAAGGTTGGAGTTTTGAGCCACTTGGGAAACACAGGCTATCGTGATGCAATGCCTCATGAAGACAGTTGTCTTGTGGGTCTTTGTCTAAGAGAGTTGGGGATTTTTGATGGGACAATAAGGACTTCAGAGAGGACTTCAATTTTTAAAATATAAACAGACACCATTATTGATCAGTAGGGCTGGGACGATTCGTCGACGTAGTCGATGTCATCGATTACGTAAATGCGACACAAATAATTTGCGTCGCATTTACAGCGTCGCAGACAGCGTTTGCTGCGATATGATATTAATGGCGGACCGAAAGCGTTTGCGGTGACACTTCCTCCTGAAACATGCAGGCACAACAGTGGTTTCCTTGCCCTGGTGACTGACTGACAGGCTGAAGTTGTAAGGCAAGGCAACTTTATTTCTGCAGCACCTTTCAGCAACAAGGCGATTCAGTTCCATTCCTTTGCACTTAAGTTAGTTCTCCATTAGTTCAATGTTGACAACAGGGCAGTCACCAAGTTTATTGTTAAAGGTTTGTGTCATTATGCAGTTTGCACTAAAAAGTCTGTTGTTTACATTCCTTTGCATTTTAGTTAGTTCAATTATTACAGTTCGGATTGATACCAATCCTGAGTATCTGACTGGCGCACCTCTATCCAAAAGCACAACCATTTTTAATAATGTTACTCTGAGTGAGCAGTGTTACCAGAATTCTTTTATTTTGATAACTGTTTTGATTCACAACTAAGGTGGAAAATAAAAGTTTTGTGTTTAATGTATTTTTGTTGATGTTGAAATGGATTTTAAGACAGCAAAGCAAATACAGGCTACTCTTTATGCACTTGCTTTACTTTAAGTTTTTATTTTTGTATTCCTCCTGAAAGTGACTTTATTTTGGCTTCAGGTTGCACTACAAATTAATTTTACTTGAACAGTGCAGTGTTAAACAGTTTTAATAAATAGAGATTTGAACCTCATTGAAATTTGTTTTGTGTAAATTGTTAATAATTGAGCAATGGGAAAATAATTGCTAATTGAAAAAATAATCGCTAATTGAAAAAATAATCGTTAGATTAATCGAAAAATGAATCTAAAGATTAGTTGACTAATCGAAAAAATAATCGCTAGATTAATCGTTTAAAAAATAATCGTTTGGGACAGCCCTAATGATCAGACTTTTTTCCAAATGATATTCAGGTTTACCATGTGCTGTGTCTATCAAATGATTACAACACAATCTGAGGACGATGAGGATGGTGTGTGCGTTTGTGTTTGTTTGAGGGTGCCTGAGGGAAAACAGCAAGAAGATGACAAACACCTTCTGAAAGGTTGCTAAGAGTATTTAGAGGCATGAGGGGGATGTCAAAACCTGGCAACCGGGCAGCAGCTAAGGGTGCTCAAAAAGAACAGAAATTCAGACATTAGATTAATATTCATATTAATTAGAACCATTTATTAAATTTAACAGTAGCACTAAATCCTTAAAAGTGCAAACAGCAGCATTTGTAGGCTACATTCTCCTAAGACACAAAACATGTACTCAGAAGCTTTATGAGGAGGAACAGTGTTATAAAATTAAGTAAAACCCTGTGCATGAATCACCATCCTTTGACTTGTACACATGAAAATGATCCAAAACAAAAGACAGGTGGCTGTACATTCAAGGCACTAATTTCAACATCAAATGAGCAAAGCTTCTTTCAATCAACTTTGGCAGTACTCACATCATCATCTCTTCTCTCATCAATATCAGACTGCTCACACTCCTGACTAACTCCAGGAAAAATATCCCGCAAAAGAAAGCACTGCATGTGAAGTTCAAAATACACTAACTCAAACCTCAGAGAACAGAGGTCGTCCTTTTCTATGCTGATAACTTCCACTGATTTGGACTTCACTCAGTAGGTATTCATACTATCACAGAAACAAAAGAACACGTACGTGTGTGTGTGTGTGTGTGTGTGTGTGTGTGTGTGTGTGTGTGTGTGTGTTTCTGTCTCACTCCATGCTTCTTCACACTGACCACGTCTCAACTTGAACCCCTTGGTGTTAATGTTTCTGTCTCACCCCGTACTTCTTCACGGCTTTCTTCAGGAGGCTGATCACATCTCAAATTGAACCCCTTGATCCACGACACCAGGATACTGTATCACGGCAGAAAGCCACGCCTGCGCACACACACACACAACAGTATTTTCAATTTCACTTGTGAGTCTTCAATACAGTGACTAAATAAGTTTCACCTGTGTCATCGTTCACCAATTGTAGATGGACTCAGACCGCTCCTCACCTCAGGGGAAGGAGAAGGTGATGTCTAGTTTGTCCTGAGAGGCTGACCATGTCTCAGCTTGAACCCCTTGGTCCACGACACCAGGATACCAGGAGAAGATGAAGGCTAGAGTTTTATGTCCTTGCAAGGCACACAGCAAAGTGACTGAAGACCTAAGTAGGGAGATAAATTAAGTAAAATGATTTGAAACTTGTAATGCCCGGTGGCAGGGTGGCCCACCAGTGGCCAAGTGTTTTTATTGTGATGGGGGGCAATCTTAAAGCAAGCCTTGTAATGCTGGTAAGTAAGATAAATTATAACAAGAACATTTAAGGGTTGCTCATGGAGGATGGATATTTTAGTGCAAACAAAACAATTATTCATCATGAATTCACAATCTGTATTTTAAATAACACAAATGAAATTACTGACTTTTATAAGGAATTATATATATTTTTAAACAGCTTTCCAATCAGTATTTATCTTTTTAGCACCATTTTTTAAATTGTAATACATTTCTCTTTTAAACATACATGTAACATTCATCTTTTAATATATTTCCCTTTCAAAACATTTAAATTAACTGTATTACCATTACTGTCCTTTCTAATACAACGTAAAGCATCAATTTTCTTAGAAATTAACCTGTGTACTTATCACTTCAAATCAAACATTCAAATGAAATGTACAGTCTTCTTTTTACATGGATTAAGCAAAAACAATTTTTTGACTAAAATGTTTTTTTTTCGAGCTGTAGCGAAGTCATATTCCCAATTTGTAATTTGTGAAACATGTTGCAGGGCACGTTACTTGACACGTGCTAAAAAAATAAGATAAGATTTACAGCCTCACCCCACACCATGTTCTCTAATGCAGACATCAAGTTTAAATATTTGACCAACAGTGTTTTACAGGAGGATGATCTGAACAGCTGTTCTATTCACACTTATGACACACACACACACACACACACACACACACACACACACACACACACACACACATATATGAACAGGCCCCCCTATTAACCTGCACACACACTTAACAGGGAATTAACAGGATCTAACTCTGTGTCTGTGACAGATTACCAAATCATTAGCCAAATACTGAAACTGTCATATTTAATCATTTCATTAAGGGTTTAAATTCATTGGACGGTTATTGGAGTAGAGGTCTAACTGATGCCCCTCACATTTTTAATTGTGTTACAAAGCACAGCTATTGCTCAGTCCTCAAACAAATGATGATTGATTCAGCCCTTGACTCGAATGAGTAACTTTTTGTTTTACTACTTGCTGCACCAGTGCTTTCAGAGTTAGGGGAAGTTGGCAGGCAGATAAAATTAATTCAAAGGCCTTCTGTTAAGACAATATTAACGGTATCAGTGGTTCCTTTTCTACAGGCTCAACTTGAGTGTCTCTCTGCTTCAGTCAAAAAACATTTACTAGGGGTGGGCACAAAAATCGAAAATTTATGTATCGTGATTTTTTTGGCGACAATTTTTAAAATTTAGTCTTTTCCCAGAATCATTATTTAATTTTTTTTTACTAATGATCTCCTAAATATTTTCTGTTTATACGGTACCGCTGACGGCGACTATATCATATCTGTTTCTAGGAAAACAGACCGAAAGCAGAAAATGCAGAAAGTACATGTTATGTACTTCATTACAAATTAAATCAATGTGAGACTGACTGACTGACATGTGATGTGCATTCTTCTTAGAAAACAATTAGTTTTTTAGAAATGTCTCATGATATGTTGTCCCTAGAAGTGTATTATTACACTTTTGTTTTTGTTAAAGAAGGAAAGAAAATAGCAATACTCAATACTATTGAATCACAATACTTCTAGAATCGCAATGAATGAAAATCGCAATACGAATCGAAACCCATGTATTGTGAAAGAATTGAATCGGGACTAAAGCATATCTTCCCAGCCGTAACATTTACTGTATATGATTTCTATGTGATATGGGATGTATGTCCTGTTGCAGGTACTATGTGTGTGTGGTCATCCTGATCTACCTTCTTCCTCTGCTGGTGATGGGTTGGGCTTATCTGGTGGTGGGACTGACTCTCTGGGCCAGTGAAATCCCCGGAGACTCTTCTGATCGCTACAAGGAGCAGCTGACTGCCAAACGCAAGGTAACCTAAACCTTACAGTAGATAGCTACCCACAGTTTTGGATGACAAACTAGTTTAATCATAGTTACTCCAACCTTGTCACATGCCCTTTTGTACACAGCAGCGCTGAACAGGACTTGACTGCAATGTTCATGTCCGCTTGCATTTTCCCTCCAGTGATATATTTATCATCACAGCTCCATGTAACCAAATCACAGCCCTTTCTCCTTTCATCCTCTCCTCTTTGGTAGTTTTCCAGCCAACCTGTATCTGTTGTCTTTTCAGCCCGGTCTCTTCATCTTCTGTTTTTGACATCAGCTCTCTATTTCTCCTCTATCTTCTGTTTCTTTCTTTTCCGGTCATCTTTCATTGCCCATGCCTGTCAGGTGTGTTCACAGTTTTAGTGTTGCAGTTCCTTAGAGAAACACTTGCAGAGACTCGCTTTTCTGACCCTAGATCATCAAATGAAAATCCTACACAGACATATTTACCAAGATGTCACTGCACTGATGAGATCAGTCCCTGCAGCTCTGAAATAGATTTGATAGGGTTTTTTTCAAGCAATTTACCAATTTATTTAATTTTATTTCACTTTAGTATATACACTTTTCTATATTTTAGATTGCTCCTTCACTTTTATGTCTTGCTTTGTGGTCCGTAGGTATCTATGGTCCACCAAGTCAGATATGGGCATTAGCTCGCTCTTTCCCCAATTGATCTTATAGCCTGAACAACTGCCAAAGGTGACAATAAGCTGTAATAATGGTGGGATGGATGTTTTGGGGTGTGACAGAAATAGTGTGATGTCATCTGCAAAAAGGGATATCTTATTCTCTGTATCCTGAAGTTTAATTGGGTCTATCTCCTGGTTCAGTCTAATTTGACTGGCTAGGGCTTCAATGGCTTGGTTGAATAGATAAGAACACGAACATCACTGGCAGACACCCCTGTGGAGACAGAATGGTTGGTAGATGTTGCCGTTAGTGAGGCTTGAGGGTGTGCATAGATAATTTCTGTCCAATTAATGAAGTCTAGACCAAAGCCAAAATATTTCAGGGAAGTCAGCATGTACTTCCTTGCCTCCTAATGCAATTACCACAGACTTCTCCTTATGTTTCTGGTATATAATGTTAAAAAAGACAACGTAGGTTGAAGTATATATGTCTACCCAGTGTTGGGAAGGATACTTTCAAAACGTATTCCGTTACAGAGTACAGAATACATGCCCAAAAATGTAATTTGTAACATATTCCGTTATTCTGAATATTTGGATTACTTCCACATTGAATTGAATTTTATAAGTAGGAATGCGGCCATCACATAAAGCTTACTAAACAGGCCTATTCTGGTGTGTTCTTCTGTTCCAACTGGCTGAATGTGTACCTAAACAAGCAGATAGATTTTTGTATTTGTAGTCCCGAACTGCATACTACAAAAATCTAACCGCAGTCTAAGCTACCATGAGCTAATTTTAGCTAACGTTAGCTAACATGTAAAACGGGGCTAGTCTTTCAACGGCTCTGGGGCTAGTAAATCAGCATGTAGGAGAATGTAAAGTCGCATGTCAACTATAATATAGCAAGGTGACCAGTAAAACTACAGCAGACGACTACCCTTGGCTAATCAGATCTTCTACAGATTGTAAACACGTCTCTTCTCTCAGGTGTCTTCCCACAGGCCCCGAAAACTGCAGTCAGTAAGCCACTCTTAAAAAAGAACAATCTAGACACGTCACTAATGAGCAACTATAGGCCGATATCAAACCTTCCATTTTTAAGTAAAATCATTGAAAAAACGGTTTCTCAACAACTCAACCTTTTCTTGTCACTAAACATCAGTTTTGATGCCTTCCAGTCGGGTTTTCGACCACACCACAGCACTGAGACAGCTCTTGTTAAAATCTTTAATGACATCCACTTAAACACAGATAGTGGCAAAATTTCAGTCTTGGTATTACTTGATCTCAGTGCTGCATTTGATACGGTCGACCATGACATATTACTAGACCGATTGGAAAACTGGGTTGGCATTTCTGGCTCAGTACTAAAGTGGTTTGAGTCTTATTTAAAGAATAGGGACTACTTTGTGTCTATAGGGAATTATACATCTGAGCATACAAATATGACGTGCGGAGTTCCCCAAGGCTCCGTTCTGGGGCCTCTCCTGTTTAACATCTACATGCTTCCACTGGCTCAAATTATGGAAAACAATAAAATAAGTTACCATAGTTATGCTGATGACACACACATTTATATAACCTTATCGCCAGGGGACTATAGTCCAATACAACAACTGACTAAGTGCAGTGAACAAATTAACGACTGAATGTGCCAGAACTTTCTTAAATTAAATGATGAAAAAACTGAAGTGGTTGTTTTTGGAGCAAAGGAGGAACGATTTAAAGTCAGCACTCAGCTTCAAACGATAATGTTAAAAACAACAGACAAAGCCAGAAATCTTGGTGTAGTCATGGACTCAGACCTGAATTTTAACAGCCACATTAAGACAATTACAAAGTCAGCCTATTACCACCTTAAAAATATATCAAGGGTTAAAGGACTTATGTCTCAGCAGGATTTGGAAAAACTTGTCCATGCTTTTATCTTCAGTAGACTTGACTACTGTAACGGTGTCTTTACAGGTCTCCCTAAAAAATCAATCAGACAGCTGCAGCTGATTCAGAACTATGCTGCTCAAGTCCTCACTAAGACCAAGAGAGTGGATCACATCACTGCAGTTCTGAAGTCTCTACACTGGCTTCCAGTACCTCAAAGAATTGATTTCAAAATACTTTTGCTGGTTTATAAATCACTAAACGGTTTAGGGCCAAAATACATTTCTGATCTGCTGCTACACTATGAACCACCCAGACCTCTCAGGTCGTCTGAGACAGGCCTGCTTGTTGTCCCCAGAGTCAGAACTAAACAGGGGGAAGCAGCGTTTAGTTTTTATGCTCCACATATCTGGAACAAACTCCCAGAAAACTGCAGGTCTGCTGCAACTCTCAGTTCTTTTAAATCAAGGCTGAAGATCTATCTTTTTGATGTTGCCTTTCTTTAAATAACTGTTCATTTCTTATACTGAAGCTGCATTGTTGACACTGTATAACAATCTATATAAGCATATAAAGAGAAATTCCTAAAACAAACAAACAAATAATAGAATTGAATTCTTTTGCAGAAACGGACATATCTCTGATTATTTCTCTGATGCAGGCATGACAATAGTTGACAGAAGAGACAGACTTTGGGCTGGTCAAAACGTTAGTCGAAGTAACTAACTAATTTAGGCAGAAGGCCTAAAAAGAAAAAAAATAGTCTATAAACACTCTGAGCGAGCTCTTGACTATTTAGAGACAGACTGCAGAAGAAATAAAATAGTTTAAGAATACGTTCTTGGCTATTAAAAGATTTTTGTCTGCAGGGCTGTACCGGGTTTTACAAGGTTTGCCGAAGAAAAGAACTAAGCTTTGCGGTGACGACCACATCGAAAAAGAGTATGCGCAAGAAAAGCTTCTGTAAATGTGGGGAATGAAACCTCAAAGCCGTGCGACGCATCTGGACCCATAGTGGGTGAGATGGTTAGAAAATATGGACCGGACTGCTTGAGATATCTGTCATATTGGTCAAAAAGCTTTGGCTTTCCAAAAAATGGATCACTGAGTCCAGGAAAGTTATTTTATCTGCTTATATATTTAACTGTTTTAACTGCTCTTCAATGTTTAATTTCTTATACTGCAATGTAACTTTGTTTCTCGTATTTTATCTGTTTTTAATTTTTTTATCTGTTTTCATGTAAAGCACTTTGAATTGCCCTGTTGCTGAAATGTGCTATACAAATAAAGCTGCCTTGCCTTGCCTTGCCTTGCTTCTTCAGGTTTGAGGTGGAGTAATTTGGACGCTGAAAGGAAGTTGGTTGCTGGCAAGCAGAAGTTGCACTGCAGTGCACAGTTATATTTCGTTCTCCCTTCTCTTTCTTTAATGTGAAATGCTGTTTGAATTTCCAAGATAGAAACGCATTCCTGCCCTGGCTCTGTTGTGCCGGTTCCGGCTCCATCTTTACCTCTATCAGTGATCACGCAAATAGCTAATTTTTTCGTTTTCATATTGGGGCTTCTGGGAAATGCATGGAGTTGCGAGAGTGAATAAACCCGTGAAACAGAGAAGTATCGTCATGTAATCCATTGATTTCAACAATGTAACTGTATTCTAAATACCAACTATTTAAATTGTAACTGTAACGGAATACAGTTACTCATAATTTGTATTCTGAATACGTAACGCCGGTACATGTATTCCGTTACTCCCAGCACAAAGCCGGTCTGGTTGGGGTGTATCAAACTGGCTATGTATTTACAGAGTCTGTTGGCCAACACTTGAGTATTTTACTGCTGAGTATTTTGTTTCCATTTGGAGGAGAGAAATTGGACGATAGGATGACATTTCCAAAGGATCCCTATCCTTTTTAAGGATCAGGGCAATGTTAGCACTGTACAGTGAGGGAGGTAGCCCTGTGGTTTCCTTGGAATGAGTGAACATGCGCAGTAGCAATGGGGCAAGATTAGATGAGTATCTCTTATAAAGTTCAATGGTGAACCCATCGGGGGCCGGGGGCTTTATTATTAGGAAATTGAGAAATAGCAGTTTGGATCTCCTCCAGGGTTATGGCAGCATCCATCACTTTAGCCGCTGTTTTGTCTAATGTGGGGAGATTGGCTGTTCTCCAGAAAATCGTTCATTTTCTGGGAATCAGCAGATTTGACTTTAGACTGGTGCATGTCCTCATAGAATGAAGCAAATGCTTTGTTTATCTTGACTGGATCTGTTGTGAGGTGACCTTGATGGTCTCTAATTTTATGAATGGCGCGTGTTGCCTGCAAGTGTCGCAGCTGCCTTACAAGGAGTCTATGAGGCTTGTCACCCATCTCAAAGTAATTTTGTTGTGTTTTAGAAAGTAATAGGCTAACTCTTTGAGAAAGGATGGTATTATATTCATATTTTAAGTTGGTAATTGTTTCAAGAGTGGCATCATTGGGGTTATGCTTTATATATATAAAAATCTTCTTGAAGAGAAAGCTCATGTTCTATATCTTTAAGTCTACTGCCTTCCGTTCTCCTTTTACTGGAAACTGGAGCTATGACATGTCCCCTGATAACAGCCTTTAGTGTTTCCCACAGGATGGAGTCATTGACATCACCTGTATCATCGTCTGTGATAAAGTGAGAAATCTGTTCTTGTAGGAAGTCAGTGAACTGATCATCTAACAGTAGCGTGGGGTCAAGGCGCCACTGATAACGTCCTGCTCTAACCACCCCCATTGTCAGTACCATGGCCAAAGGTGCATGGTCAGATATTAATAGGTTGGTATGTTACTGTTTCCACTAATGATAACAATTTAGAGTCCAATAAAAAATAGTCAATGCGGGAGTATGACTTATATACTGGAGAAAAGAAAGAATTGTCCCTCACAGTTGGATGCTTCAGCCTCCAAATATCAACTAGATTGAGGTTCTCAGCCAAAGTGTTTAAGCGAATGCAGGAGTTCGATTTTTGGAGGGATTTGGAAAATTGCTTGTCTAGAAGAGGATCTAACACCCAGTTGAAGTCTCCTCCAATTATAACATTAGTACTGGATATGTCTGGAATCGAGTAAAAAACTTTCTGAAAAAAATCAGAGTTGTCAAAATTAGGCGCATACAGGTTGACAAGTGTTATTGGGACAGAATTTAGGGTTCCAGACACTATTAGAAATAAAAATAAAAAATTGTAGAGGACTTAATAAAGGGGACATTTTTCCTAATTAGAATGGCCACCCCCCTTGCTTTTGTAGTAACATTTTCTTCATATAGTTGGTCTATGCTTTACGTGTGTTTCCTGAAGAAACATATCAGCAGAGAGGGATTTCAAATGTTCAAATACTTTAGCACGTTTCATAACATGACAGAGACCCCTCACATTCCAACTAACTAATTTATAACCCCTACCTTGCACCTGAGTTGCAGAAATACTATGTGCAATTGTCTGGGTTTATAAAGTAGAGTAAACATTCACTGTCAAGGAGAAAGTTAAAGTAGCATATATTAGCTGGCAAAAAATAAGAAAAAGAAAACCCTGAACAATAAAGCCGTTTCTTGCCTTCGTTTTTAAGTGTGACAAACAGTTTGGTGGGAAGTGCAGAGCAGGTTTGAGACCGAGGTTGTAGAGCTCTCTCATGACGTCCCGATATTCAGACCGCTGGTTCAACATGTCGGGGCTGTAATCCTCGAAAATGTGAACTGAATCGCCACGATACCGGAGTCTACGCCTCATCTTGCAGGATTCGCGTACCATCAGGTCTCGAGTTTGGAACTTGTAGCAGATGACGACTGAGCGGGGTTTCTCGCAAGGGCCTGGCTTGGAGGTGAGGGCCCAATGGGCACGGTCTAATTCTGGTGTTGAAGTAAGAACTTGTTCCCCCAAAACTTCCACCAAGAGACCGGGGAAGAATTCTGTGGGACAGGAGCCCTCGATATACTCAGGTAGACCGATGATTTGTATGTTATTCCTTCTGCTCCGTTCCTCCAATTCCAGAACCTTAGCCTGTAGCTTAGCATTCACATTGGCTAGCACCGAGCAGGTTGACTCCAAGGCCCCAATTCTCTCACTGACTACATTGGCATTGAACTCGAGGGATAGCACTTGTCTTTCTTGGTCATCTACTTTAGATTGAATTTTGTCCAGTGTTGACTCGAGGGTTGAGAACGCAGATTTGAAGTCGGTCGAAAGGGCCGCTCTGTGCTCCACTAGCATGGCGGCTATGGCTTTCATATCCGAGCAGCTAGCAGCATTGTCGTCTGATGGCAGCATTTTCGTTCTTTTTCGTGCTTCTGCTGGGTCTTGTGGCCATCTTCTCATTGGGATCGATCGTCAGGGGGTTAATAGTTATTGGTGTTTATTCATAGGGTTGTAAAAAAGGAGCAAAGTACTTAGAACTTATATAGTAGGTGGGAGCGTGAAGGAAGCGTGGCCACTCAATGCTCGCGCAGACCGGAACTCATGAATCTATTTATAGCCATTCTAGCGAAGTGGTTTCGTGGATGGCAATGTAGGTCGCTCAGTTGGTACACACCTTAGAAATAAAAGATATATATATATATATATATTTTGGCAATACAGTTTCACATTTACATATTGTTTACACACCAAAATTGGAACTTGAAACACAATCACCAAAACCTGAAACTCATGTATCAAATCCCTAAACCAAGTCTGCAAAATTGCAAGCACAATTCCTGCATTACACTCAGTGTCCAATTCTGTATCACACTTTTTGCTAAACACTACACACAGTTGTCTACATTAGGCACAACATTCCAAATTTAAATCTCTGTAGTCCCTTTGGAAAGCAACAGCAATCACAATGCCAAGCTCTATACACCAATCGGCAACACCCACTCCTCACAGGTGTAAACACTTGTTGCTGAATTGTGCACAGTCAGAGCTTTAGCACTATAAGGCCACAGATGAGCTCTCCTGTTTTGGAGAAAAATGGGATTCAATGGTGAAGCAAGAGCTAGAGGTAGATGAGGTGCTGTGGCCAGACCAAAATAGGAGGCAGGATGCAGCCTGATTTCTTCTGTCCTACATTTTGCATGTGTTTTTGTCTTTTTGTGTTTAGAGTTTTGAAAGAATTAGTCACTTTCATTTGTAAGTTTTGTACAGTAAACCCTTTATCTTACTGCATGTTTTCCTGGTTTTCTCCTTCTGGATATGGAAAGTGGTACATGCAAAACACAAGTGTTAAAAAATACTGCATTTTGGAAATAAATGGCAATGTTTTTGTTACTGTATTGCATTTGTGTGTTTGTTCATTTATATTTGAGTAGGTATACATTACTGTGAGAATATTTTAAAACCGGCTACAGCGTAACACTGAGAATGTAAAAGGCATAAACTTACTGATGGGATATTCATAGTAGTGTTTTGAGTTGAGCCCATCAGTGTGCTATTGACAAGGTTGGAGAGAGAGATGCCATCAGTGAGAGACAAGTTGACCATCAGTAGACCAGCAGAGGGAAAGAGAAAATGGGAACAGTATAAAACAAGAGTAAAAAAATTTTAAAAAAAAAAGAGTAAAAAGATGAGTAGGTAAAATAAATAGGTAGCACACTTAACCTGCCAAATATCCCTCTTGATTCCCCTATACCCCCCCCCCCCCCCCCTTTATAGAATGTGTAGAACAGCACATTAAGGAAATTAATAGCAACCTAAAAGAATACTTGGACCTACGGACATGGACGGTAAACGCACAGGGATCAATAACACACACTGTATTAGACGATTTGTTCCCAGATGTCACTGAATGTCATCTCCAAGGGCATTGGACATATTGTCATTTGTAGAAACAAAGCAGATACTCAAAAGTGATGCAGAGTTTCTTCATAATAGTCCATTCCGCCTGTGTAAAGTATGTGTAGACCAGAGTCCCGATAAGCACCCACGCAGCTACTGAAAAACAATTTGGATCGAGTCTGGTTAAAAATCCAACAGCCCAAACACTGTGTAAGCATTTTTGAACACAAGTTGATGTTTACAAAGTAAACACCCATTCCCATCATGGTGTTATGGTGGCATAAAAGAAAAATAAGGTAACATAGAGGAGGTCCGGTCCTGTAGCGTTAGATGTTTTTACCTACTGGTATCTTGCAATTAGCATTACGTTAACATTAGCTAGTGGCAGATTAACTAAAACAAACATGCCAGCTAATGGCTCAAAATGCTAGCGTTGTCAGTGTTGTAAGGGTACTTCACCGTAAGCAAAGGCAGAAGCTGGTTATTCGACCAGAATGCTTTGGCGGACAAAAGATGTGGCTTCTTTGGGTTGTTAAACACAGACTGGGTGCCATTGTGGGTGATCCTGAATCGTGCTGGGAACAGCAGACCGTATTTCACCTCTGGGCAGTCCCGAAGCAGTTTCTTGACCTCATCAAATGCTGATCTCTTCTTGCCCACTAGAGGAGTAGACCGCTTGCCTTGCACGTTGCATGATGTCCTCCTTGGCCCTGAAATAGTGCACCCGTATAATGAAGGGATGCAGCCTTTCTCCAGGTCTGGGGTGCAGCTGTAAGACATCTTTGAGCAGGTCGGCAAGGAAGTCGGTTGGGCAAGTTCCCTCTATGCTCTCACTCAGGCCAATGATCCTCAAGTTATTTCTCCGGGACCTCCCCTCCAAATCCTCACACTTCTCAGTTAGGGAGGTCACCTGCTTGGTGAGGATCTGTAGTTTGTTCTCAAGGGATGTAGTCACATCTGCCATGTGATTTGTTCCTGTTTCCAGCTCTGTGACGCGGTTAGCCAAGGCTCCGGCCTCAGCCCTCACTGCTGCTATGTTGCTATGAATCTCAGTCTGTGCCAATGCAATTTTGGACCTCAAAGATGTTGCTAAAGTGTCTATTTTAGCGTCCACAGAATTGCAGATGTCATTTTTCAGAGTCGCCAGATCAGATGTTATATCAGCTTGAAGTGTAGCAATAGCAGTGAGGACAGCATTGTCCGAAGTGGTGGTCCACGCTAGCTCCCTTAGCACGAGGATTAGTAGGTATATTTACACTTCAAAAGGGACTTCAGAATATCAAAAAGTATCGCCAGAACAATTGTTTGCAACCCGTTAGCAAAAGTGGGCCATAGGAAAATGCAAAGCACCGTTATTTTTTGAATTATTGAGCAGTTGATAGGGAGCTCAAAAATCTTCCGTGTTACCCACGCATCGCAGCACTGGAAGTCCTGAGCAACTACAATTTTATCCAAAATTTGCCATTTTTAGCGTGTAGCTTGCTGGTCACAACTTTGATGTTGTTTCCCGTAGCAATGGGATTTTGAGAACGGCAACACACAGAGAGCAAAAGGTGAGGGAAATGTCAGGCAGCTTTATCCTGGAAATGTACTTCCATTGATCCAGACTACAGGGCATTAATGATGTTTCTCAGAAGCTGTGGTAGACAGAGATCTTAGAAACAACACTATAAACACACTAACACATACTTTCCAGTCTTCCTTACTGATTGTAGAAATCCCTTGATCATGTTAGCTGTGCAGGACACCAGTCCGCCTCCTACTCTAATAAGGCAGCCTAACGGATCTGTTAATCTGTCCATCAATGCATATTATTTTCAATCGATTGTCAGTAAGCACCGTCTGTTATGGACAGTGCAGATGTGTTTGTGAGTATTTGAGTTCCATTTTGTCAGACAGAAAGTTCAAAGCTCCTCAGCCTTTTTCTGGACTGACAGATTTGTTGCCACTTGTTGAGCTTGTTAAAGAAAGAAGAAAGGAAAGTGAATGCTGAGTCCATAGAGGAGACAATCAATGTGGTGCAGCATATGTCATCATCAAGAGATTACAAAAACAAGCAGAAAACTAACACAACCTGATACAACTTTGTTGTGATTGATGGGTTTCCTGGACAGGGTTATATGTATTATATATTATTTATGGCGCAGGCATGTTGTTGGATGTTTTCTGACAGGTGCCCAGTGCTGAGATGTCTGGTGTTTTGTAACAGACATTTTTTGCAGCAAGGCTTTTTGCGATATTAAACAAAAATATACTGGAGAGGCTAATTTGTATTTCCCCAACCCTTCAGCCATTCTGGTATAGTCTGACATTGGCAAAATCCAGAATGGACAGGGAAGCAAAACATAAAAATGAAGACAAGATGGTTGTTTTCTAGGGATGATGGGTGGGGTTATCAGTCTCATGTCACTCTTTTTTCAGTGTCATTTTTTATTTTCAGTTTCAACTTCGTGTCACTGTTTTGGTGTGGAGTGAAGGGGGCAAGGAGAGCATGATTTACATGTAACGTTAATCTGGAAAAAACATTAGTCTTCTGGACCCACAGCGAGCGTACGGTAACGTCTTCCATGAGTTCACCTGGAGCTCCCAGATAGCAAGCATGTTTAGTCTTTTTCTCTCTGCTGTTAGAAATTGTACCGGTCTGGTTAAGGTTAACTTAACTAACGTAATAGAGGTCCACTAAAACAAGAACTAAAATTAGCTAATGTCAGCTATCGGAGCTAATGTTAGGCTGTGACCATAGACTAATATTAACAGTCTAACGGCAGAGAGAAAAAGACTTACTTTCGGTTTGTGAGCTCCAGGTGAAGTCGGCAAAGCTGTTGCTGTAGATGCAATGTTACAGTAATACCAGAGACGGTTTAGAACCACTGAGACGCCCTAACTCAGACTAGTTTCCTGTATCTGTGTCACATTGGCTCCGCCACTGCCACGCCTCTTTAGGAGACTAGCGGCAGGTCCTGAGTGTATTGATTCCAATGGGAGAAGTGAACGTACCACAAAAAGTAACACTTATTATTGTAATTATAAGAGATTTTTTTTGCCCCGTAATCACCAAAGTAAATATTGGAGCCATTTTTCATAAGCCAAATATCTCCAGAACATTCTGACACTAAAATGGCATTTGTCAGACGGACACAGTGGCGAGATCTCGGAGAACAAATCAACACGAAGCAGGGTTCAGTTCACAATGTTCTAAAGGTTTAATGAGACACACAAGGGTATACACATTTTCAAACAATCGCTACATTCGTGTAGTACGTGGACAAAAGGGTCAGGATGGACAGAAGGATTGTCTCAAGGTTTGTTCACGCAGCTAGAAGTGTTGCAATTTAGGATACAAACAAAACAGATGAGAACGACTTTCTTCAGAGTTCTCACAGAATGGAATGTGGAATCTAACATTATTCACAACAGTCACATTTTCTGAATTTTGGTGCCAACTTCTCGTGGTCTCATGACATCCCTAGTTATGTTTTCATGTATCCAACAGGTGGTGAAGATGATGATCGTGGTGGTTTGTACATTTGCCATCTGCTGGCTGCCCTACCACGTCTTCTTCCTGCTGGAGCAGTTCTTTCCTGACATGTTTATCGAAAGGTTTATCCAGCAGGTTTACCTGGCCATCATGTGGCTGGCTATGAGCTCCACCATGTACAACCCCATCATCTACTGCTGCCTCAACAACAGGTATGTCAGCACCTACACACACACACACACACACACACACACACACACAAATCTATTGTATCACTCATTTAGTGTAGATTCTCAAATATTTAGCTCAATTGCAGAGAGAACCAGGCCTCCATGTTAGATGTTAGAGACAGAGACCGTATGCTTGATCATATATGTCAATCAGGAGAGACTTCATTGCAGATATGCAAAGGTTTATTTTATACATATACATAATATGAAATGTACATTTCTTTGGAGTCTTTGGAGATTAGACTCCATCGTTATAATAAAAAAAGGGGTAGAGAAACCAAGACATATCTTATCTCATATGGAGTCTAGACACTGGTGGTGGTGGTGGTGGTGGTGGTGAAGGAGCCTGAAGACCGCGATAACTGCCACAGCAGAGAGAACAGAACTCGTGACATTCATGGCCAATTCTGGTTGGTTTAACTGAAAAGTGAACGCCTAGAACAGCTGATCAGTTTTAGGAAGAAAGAGAGGTGAATGAAGTTTAGAAGTCTTCCTGAAAGTATTTATGCTGAGCTTCATTAGAAAGAAGCCTCCCTGTTTTATGATCTACTCCGATTTTAATTTGTACATTTAACAAAAACAGAGGAATTTTATAATCACTGTGTTGTTTTAACAGAAATACTGTTCTCACTAATTCATTCCTTTTTAGGTTTGCTGTTGTCAATAAATGTCAACACTTCCTGCACAGATGTTAGACATGTAAAGCTTTCCAGCAACTGTAAGGTCATAATGCCTTCCTACCCTGGTATGCTTTTAATTTGACACTTTCTAACTTTCAAAATGTGTACACAGATACACTTAAAGATTAAAGTGCATATCTTATCCAGAACTCCATAGGGCTGCTACTTTTTATTCAAAATCAAAATCGAAATGTTACAGTCTACAACAGTACAACCAACTTTGTTTAAACACTCTTTAGAAAATACAACATTTCAGGTTTGAATCTCCATTTTCTAATACGGAGAAGCTAACTCTATAGACGGTATGTTTAAATCTCCTCAATCTCCTCATACAAACGGATAACCCGTATTAATTTCTAAAACATCATCAAGTTGATGGACAAAAGGTGAGTTGTGGTGGATAAAGCACTGGTACTCCAGAAGAGTTGTGTAAAGGCTTTTAAGTTTAAAATGTGCAGGACGTGTTGAGTTTCATTGACAGTATCTTTACACCGAATGAAAGAGCGGCAAAGTAAAAGCAATTACTGTAATTCAATCAGGAGAGACTGTTTGCAGATATGCAAAATGTTTTATTTGAACAAGAGCATAATTTTAACATAGTATTAGAGATTGAACTCCATCGTTATATTAATACATTTGTATTAATACAGTTGATATATTAATACATTTAATATAGGGGTAGGGAACCATGATGTAACCCCCCGATAGAATCCAGACACCGGTGGCGGTGGTGAAGGGCCGGAAGACCAGACTGAGGAGGCACTGGAGCGACAGCCGTAGAATCACTAGGACGGGAGGTGGAAAGGGAGGAGGAGAGACTACGCCTTTCTGAAATGACAGCTGATAGCACAGGGAGAGAAAGTGATTGGCCTATGGAATCTTTGGCCGTTCCTGATTGGATTATCAGAAAGAGAGCGCCTCAAGCGCTGATTCGCTTTAGGAGAGACTGATTATTTGTTAGGTCTTCCTGAAAGAATTTGCGCTGAGCTACATTTCAATCAGGAGAGACTGTTTACAGATATGCAAAATGTTTTATTTGAACAAGAGCATAATTTGAACATAGTATTGGAGATTGAACTCCATCGTTATATTAATACATTTGTATTAATACAGTTGCTATATTAATACATTCAATATAGGGGTAGGGAACCATGATGTAACCCCCCAAAATGTGACTGAAATTGGAACATGAAGGAAATGGTACACACGAAAATTAAATACGATTTTATTTATAAAATATGTGGTCTTACCTCTGTGTGGCACGGATCTGAAACAGAAAAGCAAAAACAGTGATCCGTACCGAAACAGCATGCGAAATACTGCCCGTATTTCGGGCATCGGCGACTCAGGCCGGTAAAACACGGCATCTCCGCCGGTACGGCAATTCAGGCCGGCAAACACGCCATCTCCTAATGGTTCATGAATGACACATAGCTCCCGTATAGTTTTAATTAAATCTATTGATTTAGGCTATCAATTTTAAGTACTATATGAACAGAAAATTCCCATCGAAGTGAACCCTATCTGAAGAATTACACCACCACCGGTTATATACTGTTATGGCAACTCAGCTGGTAAACATGAAAGAAACAAGGCATCTTCGCCGTTTACGCAATGTAGCAGTAAACATAAACCATCTTCTTTTTACCATTACACTTATATCTCTAGTTCGACATGAACGGGATTGCTCATGGATGTGAGACATGCCACCCGTGGCCCAATAAAAACACCGCCACAGGTTATACCAAGCTTACCGGATTACGGCTTTAGGGATCATTGATTAGTGAGGACGACGTCGACGTCAGGACGAATGTATGCAGAGTAAGCCGAAGAAGACCACCAACCCAGCCTTTGCAGCGAGGTCCGAGACATTCCTTGATTGGCCGTCGTGGTTGCAGCCCCTATCCTGAATGAATGCCCTGAATAATGCTGCGGTGAAATGCCAGATTTGAGGAGAACTGCTTCAGATGTTGCTTAAACCACCCTTTAGAGGGACAATCCCCCAAAATAATGAACAGAGGCGCGAGGGAGTTAGTAGAAGGCCTTGCTGTAAGACAATTTAACATGGATTTAAATGGGCAAAATAGTGTATCTGTGCGGGCGACAACTACTGAGCAAGCTCCTCCGCGTTTAGAATGCTTAAGATGTAAGCAGTAATGATTAGCGTGAAAGGCCAGATCAGAGAAAGTGATATCACTATCAGGGTTGAAGGAGTAGCAAATTCACCGCATCTGAGAAATGCGTAGAAAGCTAACAGGAAAACAGACTCCAGAAGTGTGTCTATGTAAGGGGAAAAAACCCCTATCCTGAGTGTCGACACTAGTTTATGTAGAATACCGAGAGTGATAGGCTGCCTGAGGTCGGGGGAAGAAGGGTAAGCTTTAGAGATGCCTTTCAACAGCAATTTTATAGACTGATTAGAAAGGAGGCTTGGAAACGATGGATCGTAACATTTTATGTGAAACTGGATACCTGCAATCAACCCACGAGTATACTGCATCCTTGAAGTTGCGAGTATCAGTACAATAACATATGAAGGCACAAATGCTTTTAACAAGAAAGGTACACAAATGATTACACAAAATAAAGAAAAAGTATGCCAGGCAAAATCATAGGTTTTAAGAGTGGAAGCCGCTAGACCTTTCCTCATCCTAGAAGAATCTAGATAATGTTGCAAGGGGTTTAGATTTAATGCAGCGCTAGCTCTTGAAGAGAGGGAAGCTCTACCGGGACGGGGCTGGCTGACGGGCAGAGGCTTCGAAAGGTCTGAAAGTGAAAACGAGACAGCGCATCAGCCACATTGTTAAAATGCCCAGGGACATGACGGGCAGTGATGATGAAATTATTCATAACCGCGGACCATGTGATGTTTCTCATGAACGGCATGATTTTGCTACACGATGAGCGCCCTCTATTGATTATACTGACAACTGCTTGGTTATCACACATGACTGAGATGCGTTTGCGCTTCCAGTGATGCCCCCAGACGCGGCAAAAATTGGGAGGCCAGTGGCCTGCGAACCACTGGTCCTGAAAAAATCCCCCAAAACCCGCGGAAGGGGCAGCGTCGGTGAAAAACCGCAGAGAGTCAGAAGAATGCACCAACTCATCATAAAAGAAGGAAACCCCATTCCAATGCTCCAAAAGGTGAGACCAGAAATGCAAATCGGAGCAGCACCCGCCATCTAGGGACACGCGATCGTGCAATTGAGAGACGGAGGACGCTGTGTCCAGCAACCGGGAAATAAACGAGCGCCCCAGTGGGATTACGCGCATGGCAAAATTGAGATGCCTGAGAAGGGAGAGCAACTCACGTTTAGAGATGGAAACGGTGGAAGAGTGGGACGCAGCGATGCTGCGAATGCGCATCAATTTATTGAGCGGGAGAGACGCTTTCATGCTTACAGAATCTAAAGTAATGCAGAGAAACTCCAAGCATGTGGCAGGGCCGATGGTTTTCGCCTCGGACGGGGACGCCGAGGTACCCAAAACAGCGCTGCAGTTTGCCCAGGGATGGACGCTGCAGCAACCGAAGGTTAAACGCACCCCGAAATAGAACTTAGAGTCCCATCTAACACCGAAGAGGGGCCACTGCGAAGGGTGAATGGGCACTATTTTAAATGCGTCGGTGATGTCTGCCTTGGAGAGCCAGGCGCCAACCCCCGCCAGCTTGATCAATCTAATGGCGTTATCTACGTTGGCATAATGCAGAGAAAAAGGGACAGCCGGAATGAGACTATTGATGCTCGCGTTATGCTGCGCTGATTAGGCGTTTCTTCCCAGAATACTTCCTAGTAGCCACGCCGATGGGACTGACGCGAAAAACGACGAACAGAGACGAGCTAAAGGGACCGATGACGTACCCCTTATCATCCTCCAACGCCAGCAGCCGAGAAACGGTTGCGGTTTTGGAGACCGCAGAAAGGAGATTCCTCGCGACGAACGAGACAGAAGGAACATCGAGCACGCCCACTCTAAAACCCTGAGAAAGCCCGGAGAGCAGGTGATCCACAAACACAGAGTCAGGATGAAAAGCCAACTCATTTGCAAAATTACGGAGATTTAATGGAGTGGATGGGTGAACAGTCATATCTTTGATTCGGGCCAAGGCTTCCGCCGGGCAGCCCGAGCGGGGGTGTGCATCCCAGCAAGCGCTGCAGACATGAAGAAAAATACAGTTGGGAAAAGAACAGACACCTTCATTAAAGTTATTGCAAACAGGGGGATTGTAATTCTGAGAAACCTGGCATCCACGGGAAGGCACGCCGGGCGAAACACCGCCATGGGGCAAAGGGCGGCCATGTGGCCCGGAGCGCCGCAGGCGGAGCATGCAATGACCTGCGTGCCGCCCACGAGCATCACGAGATCCACCACGGACCAGTCCACCCGGACGTTGGACTGCGTGAGATGCAACGCAGCCTTGCTGGAGAACGCCTTGTGGTATTGAAAGAACACGTTCCTTCTAAACTTCAAATTCAGATCCTCAATCAGCGCTAAGTAGGAGTCCAGTTCCGGCCTCCTACCAGGGTACACAGACCAAATAACGTCCCGAAACAACCCAAAAGCAACCAAGAACTGCCCGATGGACAGCTGCTTGCACAACCTGGGATACGCGGACTTGAACACTGCTGAAAACCCGTCCCCGGACACCAGATTTTTATCACATTCTGGGGCAGACTTAGGCTCACCAGGTTTACGTCCTTCCCCTGCAAGATTTTCGCCTGCAAGTGCCCAGAAATGTTGGCAGCAGCGGGAATATATGGCCTACCTATGAACGGGGCCGGAGCAGAGGTGGCCAGGGAAAAGTCGGCTTCTCTGGGGGCTGTAGGGGCCGGCTGAGAAAAACCGTGCGCCGGCAGAGACATGGAAGCCACAGCGGTGGCGGCGGTTGAGGACCCGAGGAAAGCGGGCGTGCGTTCAATGGACTGCAGCCTTGCGTCCATGGACTGAAGAGAGCCGGCCAGGGATTGAAGAGAACCGAGAATCAGAGCCGTGTCAGATGACCTACTCGGCATGGCCACAGCAGCCACCAGGCTGAGGGAACCCGCACCGCGCCTCTTCGGCGGGGCACGAGGAGGGGCGTCCGCCTTCGCAGACCGCTTCCGACCGCGAGCTGCCGCGGGAGCAGGAGGCGGGGGAACCGGCGAGATGCAGCCGACCTGAACAGCCAGCTCGCAGAGTTCCGCAGAAGATAAGCCCGGAGCCGCCGCGATACCTCGATTCCGAAGCTGCAGGATGATCCTTCCCGACGCCGCGCTGGCCGAAACGGGAACAGGCAGAGAGGCCAGGCGAGAGCTCCTGCGGACGCCGTCCAGAGAAGCTGGATTTGCCGTCGGCGATGAGAAGAGATCCGGAATTTGCACTGAGCTACATATGAATGACCACAGTATTATTGTATTGTTGGTATGCACTAATAGTTTTTATTCATGTTGTTGTTGATGGTATTTGAGACGTGGCCATTATTTGAATACTGGAGTACTTGGAGTAAATAATTCAAAAGTATTATTACTAATTAATTTCCTCCCTGCAGTGTTTCATTGCCCCCCCCCCCCACCAAATAAACATGTATAAATGACAACACCATAAGCCCATTACACACGTTTCTCCTCAGCACAAAGCTTCTTAGGAGCCCTCCAGAAAGCTCAGGTACTTTCCACATGTTCTATTACATACAGCCAATCTGGCAAAATATCCTCTATTGTAAGTAATCACCAGGACAAAAAAAAAAGTGGACATCCAAAGTATTTTGTTGTCCTTTTTACCAGATAAAGTAGTGGTAATATGTTTAAAAAAAAAGAAGAGATGACAGCTCTTCAGGGGGGGACTATCTTTGTGTCCTTCAGGACTGCAGTCACTCACACACACACACACACACACACACACACTCATCACATAGCAATACCCCATCCTCCACTGCTGCCTTAGTGACAAGCTTAGTTGACACCTCAGTAGACAGGCTGCTTACTTTTTGCTCATTCTGTCACTTCTCTGGAACGAAACTCTCTGCACCTCAAAGACTTAGTTAGAATTAACTGCAAACTTTAAAACCCATCTCTGAAACTGGCTGAATCCCACTGTGAACATCAACAACTTACTGTCAAACTGTGGCATTATTAGCATGAATTCAACACTTGTCATTTGTAAAATAAAGACAGATGGCCACCTCTGCGTGTTGTCTTTAATCAATCCTCTCCCACTGCCTTGCATTGCGGCCACCTGTTAATTGTCATTGTGCTGTCGGAGAAATGAGATTTCACACTGTACAGGATAAAAACCGGGTTTTGCTTTAACAGCTCAGCCGATTTAAATTCAAATGCGTGACCGATTGTGACCCTCTACTCTCATTTTCAAATGATCTCTTGTCATCTCTCTCAGCAATTGAGATTTTCCTCCCTTCTTCACTTTTCGCCCTGTATGGGCTTTGTATGTCTGTCTGTGTGTGTTTACTGAGGTGAGGTGTTTTCATCCAGTCGCCAGCCACTTTGATTTCTTTATCTCAACTGTGCAATTCTTATTTCTGTCATCTCTTCCTTCTATGGTTTATGTCATGCTAAACATCAAGTGCAGGTAAAATGAGTCTTTCAATTTAGGTGATCAGTACATGCAACATTTAGTGTACATTTTTCAAAAATGCTTCAGTTACACACAGTCTTGCCTTTTTTTTTTTACAATACATCTCTATTAGGCGTGGGAATCACCAGAGGCCTCACGATCATCACGATATGTATGTCACGATACAATGCTATTGTACTTGATTTTAAACATATTGCAATATTCTGCGATATATTGCAATTTATTACCTTTTATCCCAATTTCAAATTATGTCCCCAAAAGGAAACTTTGTCAACATCTGTTTTATCTAAAAATATACAAATACTGTTTGTTCATCTCACTTCATTTCACTTCACAGCTGCGCCGAAAGATCCAGGTGCCCCAGGATGACCACGCCCACAACCACACACACTCAGAACAACACACAGGACACAAGCCGAACAGAGAGGAAAATAACTAACAAACAATAAGTTTGACCGTGACACCCCACCCCTAATCTCTGTTAGCCACTGTACACTGTATCAGCCAGTCTTCTGTCAAACTGTCTGTTACTCTGGTTCTACATCAAGCTGTAGCATACAGTAAATAGTCTTGTCAGATTGGGCAGATTTCCAAATTGCCTGTTTTCGTTAGTGTGAAGATGGAAAAAGAAATGTCTGCTGAATATGTAAATACTGATTTAGTAGAGGATCACTGTGCTTTTATTTCTCTGGGATCACTGGGCTTTTATTTTTCTGGGATTTCTGTAAACTGCATTGCGGGATCATCAAACTAATTTGAATTTTATGATTGGTATTCAATCCTAGGCTAGTTTATAAAAGAAGCATACAATAGTATGTCCATGTACCTGACCTCTTCCAAGGTCTTCTTCCCTGCCCCTGACATGCCGTTGACAGATGATGTTGTGGTTGTAGAGGCCCATCTTGTTTTCCCTTTGGTGTACATTGAACAGCGAATTAAGTAATCCAATGCTAAAGGTCGCTCCCCATGAATGCTTTATTGCATCTATAATATCTGGAGGATATGTACAGCATTAGATGGATGTTGTTGTTGGATGTTAAGGAATGTAAGCCAATTGCGTTGTTGATAATAATAAGAAGATACAAATTGAACAATCTGTATGCTTTGAACCTGCATGAATTGATTTTTTTGCCCAATATTTGTATTTGGCTTTTTAGCTGTTAAATGCTCAACTTTGTTTAGCAGCTAGTCTCTAATTCACACGTCAACATTGAAAACGGAGTTTCTTAAAACCTTCACCATGGACAGATTTTTTCAAAAAGTCCGTTTTCATTGACCTAATACACAGTTTGCGTGCGGACAAAAGGTCCAAACTCATAGAAAAAGCTGTGTTTTAAAAAATACACGGGACTCGGCCTAACTGTGTCTGTCTGCTGTTTGTTGCTTGGCAGGTAGTGCAAAGTGGTCTTATGAAAGTTTTTACCCTAAAAAAGAGCTGCCTGCCACTCAGTAATGACAGTTACCCATTGTTGCCACAATTGCTGGTGTTTAGCACAAGTTACATCAAACTCTTTGGTAACACTAGATTACAGCCCGCAACGTACAGCGTAATTACTCCGAAGTTACGGTTTACTAGTAGAGTATATACCAGTACTTACTATATTTAGGTATAGGGGAACAATATGTTAAGTTATGGAATAAGGGCATAACAATTTGGGATCTTACAAATAATTACGTATACTGTAGTTATTTCTTTCCTAATGTACCTATTCTATTATTACAGGGTAATCTACTGAGCATTAATCTGGATGTTTGGAGGAATTTAAGTGTAGTTACAGGGATATTTCACTGCTGGAAAGCTTTATATATATATCTTTAAATTGGGTCACTTATGTAGTATAAATGTGAAATTCTTTTTTAATTGGTGCTTTCTAGGCCGAGAAAAGCCAGGAAATGTGGCTCATGTGGATGAAAGACACCAAATCCCAGAATGCACTTGCTTCGCTGCTCTGAGTTCACTCCCAAGCCATGCCTACCGTTTACAGACAGACAGACAGTGAGACGGTCAACTCAATTCAACTGTGTTTTATTGTCATTTCAACCATATACACGAAACAACGTTTCACCGTGGCTCAAGTGGTTACACAATTCAAATATATAAAAACGACATTATATAAAAACGACATACGAAACACATTATATGCTCCGTAAAGTTCAGCTAACACATAATAGCATTAGCGCTTGGTAGGCTGTAAACAGAGTATAAACACAGCGTGGAATGTAAACAGAGTATAAACACAGCGTGGAATGTAGTATGGTCTTATCTAACAGTCACAAACTCCACCAGCGGTTAGCAGTTAGTTAGATACAAGCACCCCATTTCTGCAACAGTCCGTGTTAAAAAAGCCCACCTCCACTAGCTAGTCTTACCCGGTGACAGAGCAGCACTGTTGTTCAGCCATGTTTCCACAACAACAAAAACACAGTAGTCTCTGAACTCGCGTTGGGAGTTTCGTTGAAGTTGGATGTAGTCCAGTTTGTTGTCCAAAGAGACACTTGCAAGCAGGATTGATGGGACAGGTGGTCGGCTAGCGTTAGCTTTCCACCTAGCTCATACTCCTGCATATGTGCTGGTCTCTGTAGCAGGCGAAGCCTGTCAAGTATTCCAGCTAGCGGCACTGCAGGCTGAGGTGCTGGTCTCCGTAGCAGGTGAAGCCTGGCACAGGTGGCTGGCTAGCGTTATCTTTCCACCTAGCTCCAACTTCTACCCTCGTCCCGCTTTCCGCACACCGCTGAGGATGTCCCCCTACCGGCTAGCGGCATCAAGCAACACCACAGGCTGATGTGCTGGTCTCTGTAGCAGGCAAAGCCTGTCAAGTATTCCGGCTAGCGGCACCGCAGGCTGAGGTGCTGGTCTCTGTAGCAGGCGAAGCCTGGCACAGGTGGCCGGCTAGTGTTAGCTTTCCACCTAGCTCCAACTCCTAACCTCGTCTCGCTTTCCACACACCGCTGAGGATGTCGCCTTACCGGCTAGCAATGTATCCCGGTGGTACATGTGTGCGGTAGTTTGAATGCACATAATTGTTGTTCAAAAATGTCCTTCGGGATGAATAAATCGGTTTCTGCTGAGAAGCTAAGCGATAATTCAAGATGGCTGACACTCGTTTTTACCTCGGCAATCTCTGGAAAAAGCCGACAGTCCAACCCCCTATGGGCTATGCGGAAATACTGGCTGTAGTCCATTGCCTCTGGAAAAATGTATACCGATGACGTAAAACGACGATTTTTGGGTCATCGGTATAAATTTTTCCAGACCCACAATACAGAGATCTCTCCTCTCAGGGGGACATGAGGGAGGGAAGCATGGCCATTCAAAAATACTACTGTGTTTCTGCTGATACAAAGCTTAATGCTAAATCGGTGAAGTATCCCTTTAACTACTGTACCTATTCTATTACAAGACCATAAAACTGAGTAAAAATCTGGATGTTTGAGGGAAGATGGAGTTATGACATCTGCATCACCTACAGGTGACATATTATGCAAAATCCACTTTTTCATTAAAGATAAATATGTGTGCCTGGTCTAGAGACACACAATTCTCTCTCTGTTTTTCTCCTGCTTTTTATTGGTTGAGCAAGCCATTACTAAAATAAGAATTGTATGCTCTGTATTCAATCCTAGGCTAATTTTGCATTGTTTTTAAATGTGCACATAAACCAATCTAAATAAGACTAATCTGTGTTTTTCTTGCACAGGTTTCGTGCTGGTTTTAAACAAGCATTCCACTTCTGCCCCTGCGTCCCTCGAGGCTCTTATGAAGGCCTGGAACTCAAGTCCACTCGCTACCTTCAGACCCAGACAAGCGTTTACAAGGCCAGCCGGATGGAGACCACCGTGTCCACTGTTACCCAGGTTGGGGATGACATGGAGCCGTCCAGGGTCAAGGCAATAGCAGGTCCACGGCGCTGTCGGGCCACGGTCGGGGCCAGACCACATAGCTCCTCCTTGGACCTCACCTCCAATGGGTCATTGTCCCGGAGCATTTCCAAAACGGTCTCAGAGACGTCCAGTTTCTACTCTAGTAACCACCTGCAGGAATAGACCTCAAACACAGTTTGCAGGACAGCAGGGAGAGAGAGTGAGTTGATTGTTCACTTAGTTGCTTTTGCCTGTGTGTTCATGCAAAAGTACAGTGTGAATGTGTGAGATTGTCTGCCAGTGACTGTGGCTGGGTTTTTGATGAATACATTTTCACTGGAATGGCATGCGAGGTAATTTGAAAGTGAGACTAAGTCCCTGTTCACTGAGTGCTGTCCTCACCCAGTACCAAGTACTCATGCCGCTCACAGTTAATGATCAACTCCCATTAGAAAGGTTTGCTCACTGCCAAAAAGTAATGACAAGCACTTAGATGACATGAGCACATTTCAGTTCAAAAGCTACATTGAAGCAGATGCTAGCACCTCCAATCTTCACGGCCTCCGCTTGTCACATCTGCCTGCTCTCAGTGAAGAGGGAACGTTCACACATCCTCAATCGCACAAGCGGTGTGACTTCACATAAGTCTATTTTCGAGTGGAGCTATAACATGAGACCAGCATGCTGTGAACACAGCGGCTTCTCGTTTTAACAGAGGTGTTCTCTGCGAAGAGACAGAGCTTGGAGACCTCTACACCTTTAATGGAGAAATCCTGGTTTTCACAGGAACTCTCTGCGGAGAAGATACAAGTTGAAAAAAACAGGCAGATGTGTGGGTTCAGTTGAAAGGCTCTCCCAGAAGACGAGATAGGAGGAGAGGAGATAAACAACAGAGCATAGACTCTGAACTTTGCATGTGTGAGTGTGTGTATGCATAAGCAATCCAATGTGCAGGATGAGTGCCTATCTGCCCCAAGGAGTGCTCTAAGCAGGCGTGCTGAAAAGTGAGGCTGCACAATTATTCTGCCAGTTGTTTTCTTGATTAATCGATTATTCGTTTGGTCTATAAAAAGTGAGAAAATAGAGAAAAGGTTCCATCCCAGTTTCTTAAAGTCCAAGGTGATGTCTTTTAATGCCAGTCCAAAACCCAAAGATGTTCAGTTTCATATGATATAAAACAAAAAAGAGCAAAACATCTCCATATCTGAGCAGCTGAAAACAGCATTTCTGCCATTTTTGCATGAAAAATTAATTGAAATGAAACGATTAATTGATTATCAAAATAGTAATCGTTGCAGCTCTACTGACAAGTTTGAGCAGTCACCTGAAACGCTGGCAGCGCCTAGCTCAGCTGTCATCTGGCTAAACATGGACTTTAACAGCTGGGAGCATCGTCTCTGGAACATAAAGGAGCTCCAAATGCTGAAGAGGCAATGGTGAACCTCAAGGGAAATATGAGTCCTCAATCTCAGATTTAATTTTCCATGACTCCACTAAACCCAAACAACCCTGGTGTGTAGCTTAGAGACCGATCTGCAATGAGGAGCAGATGGAATGCTCCAGTTTCCCACAGAATAAATACCAGTCCCTCCAGGATTTCGCAATGTCGCGATTGCGCCAATTCACGCAAATTCAACCAATCACCGCGAATTTGGTGCGACTCGCAATTTTGACCAATCGCCGCAACTTTTCCGCACATTTGACCAATAACCTGAAGTTTCCCGCAACTTCAACCAATCACAGCAGTCCCACCTGCACTCTGAGAGCCAATGACCAATCGGGAGTGAGAACGGGTTGCTCATTTCCTTGTTTTTGATATGAAGACGAGACGTGTGAGACTCATTTACCAACAAAACGTACAGCGAAAAACCGTGCAAAACATTTCAGACCGTCCGATACATTTTAACATCAATGTAGACTTTAACGATTTAAAAGTTGCTGAAGTTGCTGCCATTTCCATCCTGGCTGTCGGCTCTCTGCAGAGGGTGGGGCTACTGCTCCGTACCCCCCGCGACTGACACTTGCACACACACAAACAACACACACACTGTGGATGCAGGAGAAAAAGGAGATGAGACGACACGATGACCTAAATTGAGAACAGCTGCGCTCGTTATTGTAAAAGTTAAAGTCAGTACTTTATCCGTATGAATGTGTGTCCCAGCCCAGGCCAGCATAGGAAAATAACTAACAATGTAAAGATCAACAAGCCACTGACACATATGCTCAAATTTGATTCATTCAATAAATTATTATTTTTTTGTCTTAAATCCACTAGCCATTTTCGTATTATACTATTATATATATATTATACTATTATACTATATTTGCAGCATCCTGAGCCTTTTTGGTAAGGTTATTAGGAAAACTCAGCCCAGAGTAGTTTTATTCTCCCCAAAACAAGTTTCCTTTTTAGTTTGAAAGAACTATACAAAAAAAATAACTTTTTTGCAACTTTCACTGTCTCCCGCAACTTCATTGCAACAAACATACAAAAGACATCGCAACTTTTATCGCAGTTTTTTACAAAAGCTCCCGCAAAATCAGGCATTTTGGGCCGCAACAATCTCCAAAAAAGGCCGCAAAATCCTGGAGGGACTGAAATACAGTTTGACAATAATAACCGTCCCCTCAGCCACGTGTCTGCAACTGGCTCCACCTTTGTAAGACATACATGACACTGGGTCGTGATCTGAATGCAAGGCACCATTGACAAACTGTCAATGAAATGTTTGTTACTCTCATTACCGCTCCGCCTGGCTGTAACATGCACTGGATGAATGTCTGGATCAGGGTTATGATAGTTATTAGTTTTAGTTAGTAGTTTTAATTTTAATTTGAGGTTGGACTTTTGGATT
Organism: Sander vitreus; assembly: GCF_031162955.1. Lineage (NCBI taxonomy): Eukaryota > Metazoa > Chordata > Actinopteri > Perciformes > Percidae > Sander > Sander vitreus. The sequence continues at coordinate 11,407,313 of NC_135859.1, forward strand.
TTAGTTTAGTTAAATTTGAGTTTGTTTTCAGTGCGTTTGCTATTCTTAGTTCAGTTTCCGTTTTACAAAAAGGTTTATTTTGAGTTTTTATATATTTAGTTTTACAGTAGTTTTAGTTTGTTTTTGTTAGGGCCAGGTATAATGTCTCCACATACAAAATAAATGGTTGGCCATGAGGTTTAATGTTTAATCTTTGTGATACTTTAAGCTTGATTTTCCACACAGAGCTTTCGCCGTAGCCTACGTTAGTGGCCTGAAGTTTATATAATACTTGTGCGTTGGTGTGTGCGTCAATCTCTTTAAGAGAATAGCAGGGCCGGCATGTGTGTGTGTGTGTGTGTGTGTGTGTGTGTGTGTGTGTGTGTGTGTGGGGGGGGGGGAGCGTGTGGTAGAGAGAGTGAGAGAGTGACGGTGATTAGCTTCGGAGCGAGTACCGACTCTAGAGTCATAGTGAGAGAAACAAAGTGTCTCCCCTGTGCTTTCTGACCACGGTGGGAAATCTGTAGCTGGAAAAGTTAATCCTCTCCTTGATTTTTTTCATGTTGTTCATGGAGAAGGGAAATGCGACTCTACCAAGCCACAATGTGCGTTGCCACCACGTGTAGTTACATTTTTCGAGAGATGCACGTCAGGCTACGGCACATACGTAGCCACGGCGTAGATTAAAATAAGTTTTAATTCAGTTTCAGTTTACTAAAAATATACATCTATTTAGTTCACTATAATAACCCTGGTCTGGATTTACATTTATTTTTACATTTACATCCAGTTCACTAAAATGTCTTGTTACCTATTTCATTTGTGTGCTTTTTCTTGGTATTTTTCTGTTTGTTAAGGTGGATAAAGTCATCTCTGACCTCCTCTGCGGGTGGTTTACGTGATCAGATATTTACCTCTCTCCAAATATCCCCATTTTATGTGCTGTCACTCCATTTTGTAATCCAGTCATACACCATGCATGTTACTATCAGGTGGAAATTACTTTTTAGACGTTGCAGCCTGGAATGTGCACAGGCAGCCTGTTAGCTATAGCTCTCTAAAGTGCCTTGCTGAGTAGCATAATGTCTGTAAAAGGGCGAGGGGAGCAGAGACGCAGCCCACTCTGCTGGGGTCCAGGAAAAGGTTGGTTAGGTAACAGAGGCTACAGAAGCCCACTGGGACAAACCTCCTACAGTGGTTAACACACACACACACACACACATACGTACACACACAGAAACATATACCCACTGTAAGAAATGACAAGCTTGGCATGGGATTTTAGTGGAAACATATTAGGCGCTTGTCACAATATTCACTCATACTATCAGTACTACAGGGGCAAATAGTTTACAGTACTCTTTTAGTTTCAACGGTATACGTTGAAAGCATAATAATTATTATTATTATTATTATTATTATCACGTCATAGCATAATAATTAAACTTCTATCAAGATATTCACTTGCCACAGTTTTAGTTGGAATATTCCATGCATAGTTTGTAATGGTTTGATGGAAGTCAGAGTATTTTTTACCACAAATATCCTTGGGTGAGCTTAAAAACTAAATCCTCGAGATGCACATATTTGTTGTGTACAGAACAAACACAGGCTTTACCCACGCACATCTACCAAACTGTAAACTGTAAAGCTGTAATTTATGCTGAAACACACAATGCAAGACAGAAGACAGAATCAGTTTTAATAAACTAAACTAAAGTCTTAGTGAACAATTCCGCTTGTTTTGCATTGGAAATCAATTCAGTAGTCTCCCTATTATTACGTCATCAGATATACTTTGTGAAAAATCCTTGTTTCAAGATGGATATTCTTTGCAGTGTCAATTCACAGCACACGCACACAGAGAGTGATCACCTGTTGACACCCATCATTCCACACGTACACATGTATACATACACACACACACACACACACACACACAGTACCCCTCCTGAGGCCTGTACTACGAAGCAGGATCAACATGCCCTGGATTTATTATCTTACCTAACACCACCAAACCTCCGCGGTCCTGCATAAGCTGTGTCACGACGGTGGTTAACAACTAGTTCAGTCAACCCAGGGTTTCCCAATCCAGCGACCCGCGCATTCACATAAAAGAGGCGGTGTTTGCACAGCACGACCAATCGCAAACATCTACCAGAGCGACATATTTTACATAAGAAGCATATAATAATTCTACATAAATATGAAGAACACAGACACAGTTTTACAGGCAAAACGCAATACAGTCGCTGCTTCTTAAAACAGGAAGGAAAGCTGGCAAAAAATAGCCGACACTGTTCGTGATCGTAAATCACAATGCTTATAATATCACTTCCCCGTCAGTCAGGCACAAGATCTGACCATAATTACACTTGTGCTTTCCATAAACTGTCGTTGCTTTAGCCTATTATTTCAGTTGCAACCCTGGCAGTGGTAAGGGATCGTGAGAGAAAATAAAAAATATAAAAACATAATTCAAACCAATGTGCGCATTGGCAACACACAGCTCAAGAAGCCGACAAATAGCCTATACGTAATTCCCTCCGCTGAAAATCTATATCTTTCATAAAAATACCCATCAGGGAATGTTAACGGGGTTGTCGGTCTCTAAATGTTTTAACTTTTATGAGCGCGCTCTCTCTCTCTCTCTCCGCACACCGAGTTCCACCGGATCTTCTACGAACGCTGATGCTGTTATCAATCGAGTATTGATTGGTCAGTAGTCGGTGCTTTTACACCGGTTGATCTCTAATCTCCAACATAACCTGCTCCCGAGCAGGTTAGGTGTTCAGCATAACCCCTCAGTCACATTAGCCAGAAAGAGACAAAGCGGCAGGCTGCCATTCATTTTCAATGGGAGTGGCGTTTGCCAGCGACAAGCGACAAGCTTGCCTCTGCCACAAGCAAGGCGGGGCCAAAATAGACAAGAAGTCTATTTTATGCAAATGCTGAGCGATGCGACAAAGCGACTGCTAATCGGAGTGAAGGCAGCGTGAGGGCAGCGTGACGTATGTACGTTGGTTGCTCGAGTCGAAGAAAATCATTCAAGATGGCGGAAACGCTTCTGGACATTGTATTTCTGTATATATCTGATATGTTTGGCATTTTATCTCATATATTTTGTTACACCTATCGAGAAATAAATACTTTTAAATCCCAAAACATTGTTCTTGTGACTTGACAATACCTCTGAAGTGTCTTGTAAGACCTCTTGCAGATACTAGGCAATAGCATGCTACTATCGATACAGAAGTGTCACCGTGTCAAACGTTTACTTTTGCCAAGCAACCAGGAGTAGGCTAGGGTGCGTGACTGTAGGGTAAGTTAGCGCGGCGATTTAACCCGGTAACAAGTGAGCCACCATCGTGATGTACAAAACCCTGGGTTGAACCTGAAGTTACCTCGTTAACGTCAAATCTTGCTTCGTCGTACAGGCCTCAGGTCTATTCTCAGCGCACAAAAGCTGTTATAAATTCCAGTGTCAGCTGACATGAAACTGAGGAGCAGATGTCAACCAACATGACTTTATTGGAATCACAATAAAATCAATATTATATAACTGTATTCACCAAGTATAAAGCTAACAAAACATTGTCTGGGTGACATGGACACATATCTAACACCAAAGTACAAACATGGTGCAGGGAAAACAGGAAGCCACATTAAATGGAAAAATGGAAATGAAGGACATACAACAGAATCGACCTGTCATCACCATGACATTCCACTTTTTCAGAGGCTAGAATATATAAAAGTGAGACATCCTAGAGAGCTTTTGGGTGATGAATGTCTTGGCCAAGTCATCAGTTCAGTGTTGAGAACATCAGAACCATAGATCTCTGGCTTTGATGCTGCATGACACATTAACGTACACTATGTTTGAGTGAGAGCGATTTAGGGAAGAAGAACTTTTACTGCAATTTTAATATACATAGTAGCATAGTGGTTTGGCCCTGAATATTCATACATGGTTATATCATTTAATCATTTTATGATGTCATTTAAAGGTTCAGTTGGTAACTTTTGTAAAAATAAAAGGTGCTTGGTTCTGGCTTGTCAACATGACAGCCAGGTCACAAACTTTGTCATTTTACAGCTAAACAGTACACTAATATATGTTTCTGAAAACATTGGAGGCGTAAAATAGGCAATGCAGTAGGGCTGAACGATTTGGGGTAAAAATCGAATGGCGATTTTTCTGCCAGATATTGCCATTACAATTCGATTTGCGATTATTATTTTTTTTTTTAAAGTTTAGCTTTCAATATTCACTGTGTAACGGATAAAACATGCCATGTCACGGAGCATAATAATATGAGACATATCAAAACTGCTCTATATTCTTATTCAAGGATGAGAACATATATATGAATTGCCAGCAATAAGTGTTTTTCTGCAATAAGCATGGAACATTGAACAGTCAAACAGAACATTTATCACAAAAGAAACAATTACAATTCAAATAATATCAGTACGTCGCTGCAAACATGAAATATCTGATCTGCCTCAGTTCAACAGCAGCATCTATATATTGCACCTTCTACCATCATGTTAAATAAAGTTATACAAAATAAATGAAAAATCCACTAAAAATAAGACATTTCTGTAAACAATCTGTGATATGTAACATTATTCCAGCATTTATCTTATGAAAAAAAAATAAAAAGAGGAATAAACATTTTTAAAGGTCCTATGACATGCTGCTTTTTGGATGCTTTTCTATAGGCCTTAGTGGTCCCCTAATACTTTATCTGAAGTCTCTTTTATATAGGCCTTAGTGGTCCCCTAATACTGTATCTGAAGTCTCTTTCCCGAAATTCAGCCTTGGTGCAGAATTACAGCCACTAGAGCCAGTCCCACAATGAGCTTTCCTCAGGATGTGCCATTTCTGGGTCTGTAGCTTTAAATGCTATTGAGAACCCTAACCCTAACATTAACCCTTTGATTTGAAAACGATTAATTGTTCAGCCCTACAATGCAGTAACATATTCTTGATTCTTATTCGATCAGCGCTGTCTAGTTTGACAGTTTGATCAGAGTTCACAAGCATTCACAAGTCATTGAAATTGGGTTAGAGACTCTCTGGCTCTGATTTGTTGTTTTCCTTCAGGTGCAGTTGAAGCTTGCAAATGCCATTAGGAGCACTAGGGCAAAACAGAAATTACAGAAATGCTTAATGTGTGCAACATCACAGCCAGTGGATAAGTAAGATGCGACAGCTCGAAGCCAATAAAAACTTCAAGCCTTAAGTACTTTTTTATAACACTGAATGAGTAAATTAGCAACAATCAAAGATCAACTTAACTATAATTTACAGTTTTTACAGAATTTAACAACTTGTTCACTCAACTAATCTGCTTTTTAATTCAAATGCTGCTATATCCTGATTGGTGCATAGAACTTTTCCAACTGAACCCCCACCCACTTCAAACCAGTGAGGAGAGCACAGGGATAAACAATACAGAAATACAGTTATGAAAAAACCACAGGTGTTTAAACTTAAGCAAGACATGTGTTCATACAGGGACCCATCATTCATAATAAGTAGCTGTAGCTTATTTTAAAGTATGGAAAATACATTAACCTTTAGCTTCTCCTGGCAACAGCAGTGACACACTATCCCTTGACCTTGTAGCAATGTTTTCCTCTGTTTTATTGGGCAGAAGCATTCAAAATGCAAATCAGCCTAAAATGATACTGTATAACTAAGTTACCATGTGCAAAGGCAGCAGGCCTTCTCAGCATCATCAACCATTCAACCACAGATCCTTAAAGAGAGTGAGCCGGGAGAGAATGATGTTAGATACATACTTATTTGATTTGATTACGGTATGAACGAGACCTGCACCCTTGATGCCTCCTGCCCTGATAGGATGATTTAGATTCAGAGAGCTTGATGAAATGTTCCTCGTCTGCATGTACTCCTGCAAGTAAATTAGCTCATACAGTATGTGTGCAGAAGTACACACGAGTTTGTTGGTGGTTCTGTTTCCTTAAGAGGACCAACAGACCTGTCAAGGACAGTGAGACAAAATGGATTTATTGTACACTCGGTACAAACAGGCAACAGTCTCCAAAAACACTGGCAGGCTGTAGACAAAAAATAAATCTGGCAATAGAATCCAAAAACACTAAACTCAGACTCAGGTCAAAAAACAGGAGGAAGATCAAAAACACTTCCACAAGTCTGGGACGGCTAAACCGGAGGGAAAGTGAACTCCAACACAAACACACTGTGAGAATCAAAATAAAACAGGAAGTGAGCAAAGTAAGATGAATGGAAAAGAAAACTGAAAACATGACCTAGGAGTGGGAGCTGGACATGGCAACAGTCAGTCATCAAATTGACGCTACCACATTCTTACATAGCTAACTGCAGAGCTCACATGGACTGTAAAGCAATTTACCATCAAGTTTACATGACTACTAAACTTTTACTTCATACATGCCAAATGCTATGATTCCAACTAGGCCAAAAACACACTGACCGCAGAAGCGGAGCCATTTTCATTTTGGCGACTATGTTATCCAATCTGTTGTTTCGGCGACTCCTCAGAAGGCCACAGCGCAGCCGGATCCTTTACAAAATAAAACAAATTTCTAAATAAAACACCCAGGTATATGGTGATTTTGGCTGTCTTGACTAGTGGTATGCGATACTGCAAAATTTGGTATTGATCCGATACCAAGTAAATAAATACAGGGCCAATTTCGCCGATACGATACAATACCAATACTTTTTAATAATTAAGGTGGATGCATCATCAAATTGCTGAATCTGAATGAATTTTCATGGCCTTTAAGTTTGTAATTTTTTCCTTTGGAAAATTTTAAGTTAAAACCCAGGATAGACTTTTCATATGCTTGTATGAATTTGTTGCGTTAACACTGTATCTTACAGCCTTTTTACAAATTATACAGCTTGCCGTTGTTTCATTTTTGGCCTAAAAATATAGCCACACAGCGCTCCTCCTCCTCTCTGTCATTTTTCTGCTCCGTCTCTGTCCTGCTTGTGTGTGTTTGTGTGTGTGTGCTGCTGGCCGCCGCCGGGCCTGGCTGCTTGCTTTCTTGTTTGCCTGGTGCCGCTGAGTCACGTGACGGTACAACATCAAATCACAAGAGGGGGGAAGAGGAGAAAAGTGTGCCTGCTCTGCGCTGTGATAGCATGTGTGACAGGAGTGGCACTTGAAAGTAGCGGCACTTACCAAGACAGAGACAGCCAAGTCGCCTCTTTGATGAAACCGCAGCGCTGCATCCTGGAGAGAAACTAAAACTAAAGTATCGATCTCATTACACTGGTAACACTTGATCAATATCAATACCAACGTTGGTATCGATATTATCGATATTTGGATTGATCCGCCCACCACTAGTCTTGACTGTGTCTATAGAGCAAGACAGGCACACAGAGAGACACAAACACAGACACAGGTGGAAGAGGCCTGGCTGAAGGTGGTGGGGGTTGTTGTTGGATGACTACCAAACAGACGCCTGATCAGCCATGAATCTATCCTTCGCAACGCTTCGCAGGCTTTGTGTCCCTGTCGTTAGTTTTGTTTCAGCCCTCAACCTGTGGCCATCCCCACAGTCAGCCCAGCACTGGGCCATTGCGCTGTGGTCAGAGCCAGGGGTTAAGACTACAGTTGGATCGTGGCCCTGCTGGGGTCTGGTAAAGACCGACTATTGGTAACTAATTGGAAACAGTGGTTACTCCAGGTTCCTAAAGTGTTTAAAGTTTGGATTTCTCACAGAGCTTTCACCAGAAGAGTAACAAAGATAAGTTAGACAATCAGGGCTGTAATTGATGGAAGGTCCTCACAAGGATAGTGATACAAATAGTTGTGTGTATGTGTGTGTTTACTGTAAGTGCATAGCAGCCGTTTCCTTAACGTGTTGGCAGATGATATGATTCAGTCACACAAACAAAATCTCGATGTGATTTGTCAGAGCAAGGTTTGAACATCATATTGAATTTGAATTCCCAAAAAAGCCCATCAAATGATAGACCTAATATGACATAACCTATTGATAGTAACTATTATAATGTAGCATCAGCTGTCTGAGCAAGTGAGAGGCATTTAAAGAGTGGCGTGAGCACTATGAAGGTATACTTCAAAAAACATTCTTTTCTTCTCATCATCTTTATTAATTTCTCATTTGACCACGGTAACCTAATTAAAACCAGGTAGCCAGTAATAATCCACCCCATGTGCCCCCCCCCCGCCCGTATCACTTGGACTGGTCAAGTGGAGCGAGTAAACGAGAGGCTGGGGCTTTAATGAATGTGTAATCAACTTTGTTTGAGTGCTCCTCAAATGAGCGTACTGCAGGCTCCTATCTCTCTCTGCCTCGTTAACACACACACACACACACACACACACAAACACAAACACACAGTTGTGATGGAGACAAAAAATGCCAGCTTGTTGCTGAGGAGAGGCGCCAGGCAGGCTACACAGCGGGGTGAATAGCCTCATCAGCACCATCTCTTCCTGTGTTTCGATCCGTCCCTCGCTCTCCAATCATGCTAATTACAGCAGAGAAGTGGAGAGGGCCAAACACGCGGAGGAGCGTACCTCGCACACAGGCACACACGCATATACTTCTGCTTGCAGGTTTCATCTTAAATGGGGTGGAAAAGTACAGTGACACACAACAGTGTGTGTGTGTGTGTGTGTGTGTGTGTGTGTGTGTGCGTGTGTGTGTGTGTGTGTGTGTGTGTGTGTGTTGGGACAGATTGGGACTCTAGGAAGTGAAGAGACCCTTTCTTTTCTGAAAATCCTTGCCCTGGATTGGACGTCTTTAAAACGTCATGCTCTGTGACTGTTATAAACGAACTGATTTTACAAAAAGCCAGACAAAGAGCTTGTAACTATATAGTCGAGTCAAATAAATTTGTATTTATAGCACTAAGTTAACAATAGAATCGCCAGAGCCGGCGTTGTGATTCATAATGTCCTCCAAACCATACAACGATATAGGTAATTTGTTCCTACCCTCTAATGCAGTAGTTCTCAAACATTTTTCAACAATGTACCCCCTTTGAATAGTTTTTTTAAAGCAGTGCAAAACATTTTTGGTAGAATAAAAAGTCTATATAAAAGGTACAATACAGCTGGCAGTGATAGAGACTAGAGATTAGAGACACACTGCTCTAATGCAACCTACAGGAGCATTTTCCATCCTTATATCTAAACCAGAGAACATTGGCCACAGTTTTGGATGTAGAGATCACTGTTTCAAACACATTTTTAATGTTGTGAAACTGTCACAGTTTGGGCACAAAAACAACGTAGTAAACAATAAAGAAGAAAGAAAGAAAAGATTGTGGTTTGGGTTCAAATGAGACACTAGTTCACTTCCAGTTACGCATCTGGCGCTGAACGTGAGGTTCGTAAAGTTAAAAAAATGTGTTTTCAAACGGGAGTCGAACCACGCTCTCCTGGGTGAAAGGCCTGTGTTTGTTCCTTTTGCGGGAATTTGGCGCTCTTATACTTTCTCACCTTACTTCCTGCTTTGCTCCCGTCATAATCATAGCAAAGAATTTTTAATAAGGGAAGAAGTTCCACTCTCTCGTTACTTCCGGCTTCTGAACTGGTTGCAGTTCCACCAGAGTTCCGTATAGGGGGCGCTCACAGGCCAGTGCAGAATGAATGAGACTCTATGGAGCTATACCCCTCAAAGTCCACTTTTCTCAGGATATAATTTTGTGTCTAGTAATTTGAATGTTGCATTTGAAAGGGGAGGCTAAGAAAATACACTGCTGATTTTTTTAAAGTGGCTTTTTTGTTCTAAAAAGCCTTTTAAAATGTCAATAACGTCATACACATATACGGCCAGAGATACTGCTTTACGGCAAGCTCTGAGTCGCTTCCTTTTTTCTCTCGAGGCATCGACAACACAGCTGACAGGTTAGCCTCTCCCTGTTAGTACACGTGCTAGAAAGAGGTTTGCTAATGTTTTAAAGACCACACCGAAATATTCTCTCTGACATTCTGGTTCTACTTCGGATGCCGTCAAGCGGGATCTCCGATCGTAATCAGTCCTTTACTGACCAATCAGCATTCATTAGCAGAATGCTAGCGTGTTATGGGCAACAACGACTCAACCTGTAAGAAATCGAAAGGACACAAGTACTCGTTCATTCAACTTTCGACCTATAATCCATGTTGAACTTGCAAAAACTACAATCAAATCTGAGATTTATCAACGACAATCAGGTGAAAGAGACAAATTTAGCCGTCTAGCTCCATAGAGTCCCATTCATTTAGCACTGGACCGCGATCACCCCCAGTGGAACTCTGGTGGAACTGCAACCAAAGTAGGTACAATGGGGCTGAATAGGGAGTGGAATGGCTTTCCGTAGATGGGCTTTGATGATAGTCATACTACGGCCACTATCGGGCGCCGGAACTATAAAATATAGGTCGTAATTGCTGCTTGCACAAACAATTATTGGAGCTTTGTTTTTGGGGGGAAGGACAGTCTCAAAATATGTGTGTGTGTGTGTGTGTGTGTGTGTGTGTGTGTGTGTGTGTGTGTGTGTGTGTGTGTGTGTGTGTGAGTGTGTGTGTGTGCGTGTGTGTTTGTGGGAGGATTAGTGTACTTATTCGCTAAAGTGACCTAAGTAGTTTTAAAAGTGTCATACACAGCATAGCTAGTCGTTCAATGTCCTGAAATTCACTGATGCATCACTCACTGCACACAAAAATATATCTTATTTATAAGAATGTGTACACATACATTATGGATGATGCTTTAGCCAGAGTAAATTACATTATATGTGTTATAGTAGTATATAAGGAGAAATTCTCTGTTTCCAGGGTCAAGACCACAGCAATCTGCAAATATAAAGTAACTAAACTGCAGTGAAGAACAGCCTCTGTAATATATAGTCAATGTAAAGATGTGCATTGCTGCAGTCAGGCTCAGTGTTTTGCTTTGTGAAAATACCTACCCATTCTGGTTTTCCTCAGCTTGCACAGATTTCAACTTTTTCAGTGGTCTCTTTTGTGAATCTACTGTGCTTTTGAATGTGACGTTTTGATTATGAGCTGAAAAAAGAACTCGCATTGAATCACGATTTGTGTCTGTGTTGTAAATTGAATTAATCCATGGACATATGTGCATTACAGTATCTCAGCGTATGGGACTGTGTGTCTGTGAAGAAAAAGTGATTGGACTCTGGGGAAAGATGCCAACTCTGTGCCATGAAGAGAAATATTCTTACAGTACTAGTGCCTGTTTCAATAGAAATGTTCAAATACCTCTGGCTGTGTCTGAAAACTAAACATCACTGCTTTTACTGAAACTCCCACATAAGGGACATGTTGTTGTAGGCACGACGAGCCCGCCATACTACAGCTTTATTGACATTTATGTCCTAAATTGAAGAAGGTTTAGAAGGTTGAGAGTCAGGGGCTGCATGTTTTAAATTAAACATTTGGACCGTTTTGTTTTGGCTCTGTACTGCTGTGCATTCAATTGAAACTTTAAGTTAAAGGCTGGCAATATTCTATATTGTTCTCATGAATTACCATATAGTTTCATGTCATTCATTCATTCAGTCTGAAATCATCTTCTTGTTACCTGATTTCTTGTTGGGAATCAGTAGCCAGCAGATTTTTTTTGCAATAATTTCACAATATGGCTGTTCAATCAAATCAATTTCTTACAGTATAACGCAAAGCATCATTTCATGGTGATTGTGACACTCAGAAAAATGTATTTGTTGTTTTACAGACGATGCGCATGGGAACATGACTTTTGGGGCAGTGTTTGTCACGTGATCCTGCAATATCGAATGAGACCACTGCGCCAAAATCATCTCACTGCCCAGAATTGTTTCAGGAGGCTTACAGTAGTAGTAACATGATGTCCCCATTTTTAGTCCCGCCTACTGAGCTCTGGTTGGTCGACTGTTTCTCCAACATGTGGAATCGCCAATGGGCACAACACCAGACCACTGGTGATTTAGAGGTTTAGACCCAGGATAAACAAAAAAAGGCCAAAACCCAAATATGAATTAAAACACATCAACACAATTATGCTGCTGGAAATACTCACTAGCGCAGTGTGTAACAGTGTGTTTAATATAGTCCCTATTGGCTCCTGCTTGAATAACGTTGGCTAAAAACATACAGAGCCCAGCTGTTTTAATAAATGACTAAGCCTTTTTTTTTTGTTAGTTTACTTATTTATTACAGTAATTTAATTATGTTAAATTAACTATATATTTTTCAATGATTTACATCTTCTGTCGGAACAAATGGCCCTGTCAGGTTAGGGAAGTCAGATATTCATTGTTGACTTTTCGGGATTTGTTAACAATGGGAAAAATATACCACAGCCTTAACCTTTAAAATGCTGACTCAGCTATCATTTGAGGGTGATTACATTCACATCAAATCAACAGTGTCGAACTTATAGCTTTGAATCCCTCAAATGTTTCATTTGAAGTCCAATGTGCTGGAATATAGAGCTAACTAATACTGCGCAGTATGTTAAAAAATACATTTCTGATCATATTTGTGACTGAATACTGTACATAGATAAGAAATATGGATCTGAAACATACACTAAGTAGATATCAGCCACATTTCAGACACAGCCATGTATGTCAGTCTAATTCCTATACTGTGTTGTGCTGTATCTGTTTTGCTTGTTTCTATCATGCTTACTTATTCCTGAAAGAGATTTAGGTTGAGACATCATTTTAAATGGTTGTTTCTCCAAAACATTCATCATGCTTTTGCTATTAAAGAGTTAATCTTGTGTATCTTTTCACTGTGAGTACTGCTCTGAGGTGGCTGTGTATCTGTTATATTTACTGTACAGTGGGTGTTTTTATCTGTGATCTGTGCCAAAATCTGGGTATCAATTTTAATGTCTTCTAATAAAGAAAATGAGAAATAACAGAATTCATTTCAAGCAACAAAAGGTGTACAAGTGAGTGTGTGTTTTGTTTCTTTTTTTCTTCACATCAAAGAACACGTGTGACTAAAGGATGGAAACAAGCATCTGGCACAGAAAGTGCCATACAGAATCCATAATGCTCAGAGAGAGAATAGACAAAAAAAAAGTACTTTGTAGTCGATCTTCCATGGCTCACTCTCTGTCTTTGTGAATCCTGACCTGCGGTACAAGTGCACAGAGATGAGAGAGAGAGAAGGATGCGGAGGAAGAAGCAGCAGTGAGGATAGAAGGCTCACTGTGTGTGTGTGTGTGTGTGTGTGTGTGTGTGTGTGTGTGTGTGTGTGTGTGTGTGTGTTGCTGGTGTCAGATAAAAACATGCACTGGACCTTCAAACAGAGCACACGCATGCATATCAAACCACAAGCAAGCAAGGCTCCCTGTCATGTGACTACAAGACTATATTTGATCTTGTACTTTTTGAAATGGAGAAGCAACACTTACATGACAAAAACCTATGTAAAATCAGCACCAATGTCAATGTTCTAAGATGACTTGTTTGATGACAACCAGTAGTGACAACTCGTTCTCACTCCCAACTAAAATACAGATGCTTGGTCAGTGCCTCTCAGCGTCAGATACAGACTTCCCTTCCCTTCAGCGTATGTATGGAACGCACCGGGCAGAGCAAAAGCGTGACCTTGGCGCTGTAAGATGACTTAGTATTAATAGCGACGTAGTATGAAAAGACCAAAATGCTGCATCGGGAGGTTGGTTGGGTTGGTGGATGGGTCAAACAACACAGGACTTTCACCCAGGATCCCGGGGTTCGTGTCCCGTTCTTGTACCGCGTATTACTAAGATTAGGTTAGTCTAGTAGTTATCCATACCTTTAGGTTAGGCCAGTAGTTATCTGCAGACAGAAGGAGAAAGCTTTAGGTTAGGCCAGTAGTTATCCAACCTGTCCTGGTAAGATTAGAATCACACAAGTATATTGTATCACAAGTATATTTAAGCATACTGTAACATGAAGGTACTTCATGTAACAGTGTAGTGGTGTAGTTTCTTCATCATGGTCTTAACTGACAACTGTCGACCATTTAACACACTTACACCTAGTGTTAGTGGGTGTTTATCAATGGTGTTGTGCTTTTTCATGTTGGTTGTAGCCTTGTAGCTTGTGTGTTTACAGTACTATTTCACCTTTCTCACTTGCAGTTTACTGCATATCATACTGCCTGTGGTAGCTCATTAGCTTGTAGCGTTTACCTTGTAGTTGCTGATCATATTTTGCACTGCATTTGTCTGAAAGCTAGAAGCTACTGGACAATGAGCTAATGTTGCATACATGCAGTAAATTACAAGCTAATGTAAACGGTTAGCTACTGTAAGCTTAATGTAATTAAGATTAATTAATGCAATTCTACTTACTGGTAAGTGTTATGACTACTACAAACATGAACTCCCACAAATGTATTGACATGGGATAAATAAGAGAAAACGACTATTGCTTACATTAAAGCCTATCAGTGTCGGTAACGTTACCTACCTTCACACGTTGCGGGCAAAGTTCCTGACAGAATATTCTCCTCCTGCAAGCAGGCTGACGCTGATTCACCAACAGCACAGTTCACAGTTCCACATCCATTTTGTCCAGTGTTCTGAAATGAGAAACGGCTAGTCCGTCTGTTAAAAGCATAGACAGTGAGGCGTTTTTATTTTTTCACCTCTCCTTCCTGTCAAAAGACAGACTGTCCAATCAGGAGGGTCCGTCTTCTGCTAGATAGGCCCTACCTTTTCCGCTAGAAGTTAATGCCGTTGTGTTTTGTGATTTGTTGAAGTGTTTTCATATTTGCTGTCGTGTTTTCATATTTTCTGTCGTGTTTTCCTATTTGCTGTCGTGTTTTCATATTTGCTGTCGTGCTTTCCTATTTGCCGTTTTGTTTTCATATTTGCCGTCGTGTTTACATATTTGCCGTCGTGTTTTCCTATTTGCCGTCGTGTTTTCCTATTTGCCGTCGTGTTTTCATATTTGCCGTCGTGTTTTCCTATTTGCTGTCGTGTTTTCCTATTTGCTGTCGTGTTTTCATATTTGCCATCGTGTTTTCATATTTGCCGTCATGTTTTCCTATTTGCTGTCGTGTTTTCATATTTGCCGTCTTGTTTTCATATTTGCCGTCATGTTTTCCTATTTGCTGTCGTGTTTTCATATTTGCCGTCTTGTTTTCATATTTGCCGTCGTATTTTGTGACCTCATTTCGTGGCAAATGACATCAAATGACCTTATGTCAGTATTTTGCACCAGCAGCATTACACAAATCAGTCTTCTTAAATTGGATATTTGAATTGAAGTAATAGTTCTGCCTTGAACAGCAGGAAAAATACATAAAAAATCTAAAACTCTTATTTTTGAAAATGGTCAGAAAACAGGCAACGTATACATCATTTGTAGTTAAAAGAACATTTTTGGAAATGCTTCTATTGGCTGTCCTGCTGAGTTACATTAGATGAGAATATTTGATACCACGTTCATGTCTGTACGTGAAATATGAAGCTTGAGCCAGGAGACGCTTCGCTTAGCATAGCATAAAGACTGGAGGAGACAGTGGGAAAAAGCTAGCCTTGCTCTATCTAAAGGTTAAAAAAAACTAAAGCTCACTAATTAACACAGCATGTTAATTCTCATTTGTTACTAAATCTGTATAAAATGAATGAATGCAGATTTGATTTTCACTGTGATGGATAACACAACTAAGAACTTAAGAAAGTTGAATCTGTTTTTTTTATACCGTACAGAAGTGATTAGAAACTGAAAAAAAAATCACAGTGAAAATGAAATCTGCATTCATTAATTATTTGTTTTTTTTAAGATAATTGTTTGGTCTTTTCTGCCTTTAATTTGACAGGACAGCTAGATGAGAAAGGGGAAGACTTGCAGGAAATCATCACAGGTCGGATTTGAACCCTGGACCTCTGCATTCAGGAATAAACCTCTCAGTATATGTGCGCCTGCTCTACCACTGAGCCAACCCGGCCAAATTCATTTATAAATGTAATAATCAATTAAATTGACTTTGAAATAAATGAAAACCAATGGCTCTAAAACACAGCAGCATGGTTTACAAAATGTAAAATAGATGTGATTTGCTGTAAATTGGCTGAAACATGCAAACCAGTAGTATGGTTCCTTAGGATGCTGATTCCTTTTGTGTTAACGTTTGATATAATTTGGTCATTTTTATTCCCAAAATAGATTAAGTGTTTCACCTAGAGTATTGTTATTGTCAGGAACTATAGCCTCTAAAACAGACCACCTTGGGACAATAAATGTCTCTGCTGAAAGCCAGCAGCTCATTAGGGTATGGTCCGCAAGGACCTCCGGTAGTGTGAGAGATACTCAGAAAAAGTATGATGTGTAATAAAAGGTCATAATAATCAGGTCCCCTGTCAGCCTTTAGGAAGCTCAGCCTGCACAGCATCTGGTTCCTGTCATTTTCCAAACCAGTGGAAAGAGATTCAGCAAGCAAATTTATGAAGTGTGTCAGAGGAACCACAACCTCCAGGTAGCACCATCTGTGCTAATTTTCATGTCTTCCCTTTTATCCTTATTCCATAATAAACACTTTACTCAGAAGTAGAGGATTTTTGGGAGAACAAGTAGAAAAACCCAATGTATGAGTGTTTTAGACCAGGGGTGTCAAACTCATTTTAGTTCATGGGCCACATACCCCTAATTTGATCTCAAGTGGGCCAGACCTTTAAACCTCTCCAGAAAGATCAGAAATGTTATCTGCCACAGAGTTTCTTGTCAGCTTGATGTTTGCAAACACAAGTTGCTTCTGCTACGACAGCGTTCTAAGGCCATTGTAGAAATAAAAATAATGGTCGTAAATTTACGGAAAAACAAACTCGGATATTATCTGAGATTATTAATTACTTCTCTGCAATTTTTACACTTTGCGAAGTCATTCAGTGGGCCTGATTGGACCCTTTGGCGGGCCAGTTCTGGCCCACGGGCCGTATGTTTGACACCCCTGTTTTAGACCAGTTGTTCCCAAACCGGGGACATCGAGGGTACGTGAAGAAAAATGGGATTTGCCATTTCAAAGTCAAACGGTCCAATTACATTTTCAAACTGACCTATACACAGACATGCAAGCCTAAAAATGGGAATAGCCCAGTCACATTGCATTAAATACACATAAAGGGGTGCCTGGGTGGCTCGCCTGGTGGAGTGTGCGCCCTTGTGTGGAGGTTTTCTCCTCGACGTGGCGGCCGCGGGTTCAGCTCCGACCTGCGGCCCTTTGCTGCATGTCATTCCCCCTCTCTCACCCCTTTTGCGTCTTTAGCTGTCCTATACAAATGGAGGCCTAAAATTGCCCAAAAAATAATCTTAAAAAAATAATAATAATACACATATAGGCTAAACTATAGTCAGAGAAATAATTACACTGCAAAAAAAAAAACACTGGTATATAGTCAAAACAGAGAATTCCACTTGCTGAGCTGTGAAGCGGGTGCTCATTTAGATCACTGCGCAAAAATAAACGAATGAATAAAAAAAGTTACAAAAAAGAGTTAAAAAGAGAGATGCCAACCGCTACTACCAGTAGTAGGCCTACAATCGAGGATGCATCTGCCGACAACAGCGACCTGGGTTGCTCTACCAAATCTACGGCGGATCAGGATGCTAGCAGCAGTACAGATATTGTTTGCCAAGGTTCTGTAGTAGCATGGCTGAGTTACTGACAGTGATAAGTCTTCAGCCCCCTGATGTGGAAAAGCAACAGACGGAGAAATCACATTAACAAAAATATGGAAATATGATGAGAACTATATTGCTTTTAGTCCAGGTCACAATTATGTTCACTTTTCATAAAAGCATGAACGTTGGTACACTTGTACAGTTTGAGGCCCTAAACCATTTCAGAAATGGAGCCATTGCAAAGATGTCTTGTGGCAGCCATGGCCGCCATTCTACTTTCTGCCCAAATTTATGTATTTCACATCTCCTCAACCAAACATGATGATCATTGTTTGGGTGCCACTTTGTTGACATTTGAATATTCTACACTGTACAGTGGGGTACAAATTTGAAAATAAATGTCAAACAGCTTTTCCATTTTAATATGGTCATGGAGCACCCATGTGAAAATGAATAGTGGATACATTTTTCAATTTTTACTCAAATAATTAAAATGCAATTTTGGAATTACATTTTCTTTTTCAAGTTTACATTCTCATTATAATAAAAGGGATAAACTATAGAAAATATTTTTTTTATATTGAGAGAGAGAAAAGTAATATGATGGGAGAATGGAGATTACTGTAATGACAACATGAAACTCTAGAGGAGATTGAAGGAGGGGAGAGTAGAAGAGAAGATCCAGGAGACGACAAAAGCAAAAGACAGGCAGACGACGGAAGCTGGTTGAAGAGGACACAAGGTAGAAATACCGTAGGAAACTGGGAGAGAAATTGCCACAAAACAGATAGAAAGAGCTTAAAGAGTGAGAGGCAAGTGAGAAGAATCAAGGCAGAAGAAAGACAGACTGAGATAGTGAAATGTGTTGGAAAAAAAGGGAGTAGGGACAAAGGCGATATGAAATTAGCCTGGGGAGCTTTCATCAAGGCTAATTATCTCATCTCAGTCCCTATACTAGGTAGCACCTGCAGCCTGGCAGCTCATGATAATATATATTAAGTCTTCCAACCGTCCCTCATCCACATTTGGTGAAGGGTGCTAGAGTGGGGGCAGCTTAAGCAGGGACAGGCAAAAGACTGCTGCCCGACCGTCACAGGGAAGATGGATGAGTTTTGCCTTGAATCTCTTTAGTGCGTGTGTGTGTGTGTGTGTGTGTGTGTGTGTGTGTGTGTGTGTGTGTGTGTGTGTGTGTGTGTGCGCGCAATTTGGTGCATGTCAATGAGGAGTAAAGGCCCAGTTACAACAGGAAGTGGCAAAGCGAAATGTATTTGTCTTTGTGACATATTTTAGGTGGTGCGAGAAGTTTGGTGACAGGATCAGGATCAAGGATAATCACTTTGCTGGAGTGTCCAAGCCTTAAAGGGTCCATAATGTTGTCAGACACTTAGAATATTAATCTGAGCCTGTCAGTGGCATAGCGAGCACTTTTGTGAAGGTAAATACAAGCTGGACAATTGCCCTATTAACT
Organism: Sander vitreus; assembly: GCF_031162955.1. Classification (NCBI taxonomy): domain Eukaryota; kingdom Metazoa; phylum Chordata; class Actinopteri; order Perciformes; family Percidae; genus Sander; species Sander vitreus. Next base: position 11,426,380 of record NC_135859.1, read on the forward strand.
TACATTGTAGCTTGTTTCGCTGCTGCCGACTGCAGCAATCTCGCTTAATACTGGACCAATGTCAAAGACTGTTGTTCCCATCAGTCACTTAGACGGTAAAACGGTAGTTACCCTTTAAGAATATCATGCAGTCAATCAAGGTCCTCACAAGGCTAGTATTATACATTTGTGTATAAGCATACACATTTGTTTGTGAGATTATTAGCTCTTGTGCTGTCTTCCCGTCGACCATGAACTTGTTGTCCTTCCTGGTCAAAATTGAAAATGAACTTTTATTTGGCGCTTTTTTTTTATGCTTTTGACACTTTTTTTCAAATGTTTTTTATTTTTTTCCGCTTTTTTCAACACTTTCTTTGCATTCACTGTCAAAAAATGTAATTTAAATGACACACCTCAATTTTTTGTTAAAAAAAATCAGAAACTATGAATTTTGTTGACTAATAGTGAAGCTCAGAAGATGTTGAGTGAATCTTAGACTGGTTTATGTCAAAGTTTGGTCAGGATACTGTTTTAAAACCATTTAATCATTATTTTCTTCAAATGCTATGAAATTGAATAAAACAACCAAAATTCAATGGAAGTAATGAATAATTTTACTGGCAAATAATGTGGTATGGGTTCCATACAACGTACATGCATGCAAGTTATTTTGGAGCAATTTGGTTGTAAGAAACCCATGTTTCTAATTTCTGAAAATTTTACCCGAGGACAACACAAGGGTTAGGCATGTCTGTGCATTACTGCTGGCATAAGTGTAATATCCATGAGTAAGGGATTGACTGTGTCTGATGTGTGTGTGTGTGTGTGTGTGTGTGTGTGTGTGTGTGTGTGTGTGTGTGTGTGTGTGTGTGAGAGTTGAGGCAGGTGGTGGAGAGCTGATTCTTGTCTTGGATCCTGGGAGGCGTCTCCAGAGATACAGAGATTCAAATTGAAGGACTATCATTTCACTTCACTGTCAGCAGCTTTACTGCCTCGCACATCGAGGACATAATCACATACCAGCCAGTAGCAAGCACACACACACACACACACACACACACACACACACACACACACACACACACACACACACACCCCCAACCAACCAACCACACACACACACACACACACACACACACACACACACACACACAGTTCCCACCCTGGAGCGTTACAACAAATGTATATTCAGATTTGCTGATATCTCCTGATGGAGGTCTGTGTTCTATGAGAGCCTGCAGTTTAACCTCCCTCACTTTAAACTGTTTGTGGAGGTTGTAAAATGCTGGCATTATTCTTTATGACTTCAGGTATGATTATGTAATTGGCACACATCCATTTATAAATGTAGTTTACATTTAATTGTACAATATGTAGTTTTCTGCCGCTACGGGTCTCTCAATTAAAACAATAACAAAATAAGGAGCCAGTTGAGGTGGTTCGGGCATCTGGTAAGGATGCCCCCTGGGCGCCTCCCTAGGGAGGTGTTCCAGGCACGTCCAGCTGGGAGGAGGCCTCGGGGAAGACCCAGGACTAGGTGGAGGGATTATATCTCTAACCTGGCCTGGGAACGCCTCGGGATCCCCCAGTCGGAGCTGGTTAATGTGGCCCGGGAAAGGGAAGTTTGGGGTCCCCTGCTGGAGCTGCTACCCCCGCGACCCGACCCCGGATAAGCGGATGAAGATGGATGGATGGATGGATGGACAAAATAAGGACTTTTTGATGATGCCGTGAAGTAGTGTGGGATCCTGGGAGTTGTCTTTATTCTTTATTGCTGATGACAATCTGACATGACTTAGATTTTAAATAGGGCTGTCAATCAATTATTATAAAATTTGAATCGCATGAGTGTCCTAGTTAACTCGTGATTAATTGCAAAATAATCACTAATTTTTTATCTGTTCTAAATGTACTTTAATAGGCATATGTTTTTAAGTTTTTAATGCTCTAGTGGTATTTGAGACTGGACATACTCCGTTGGTAACTCAGCTCAATGTCATTCTATAATCACTGTGTTGTTTTAAAACGAAATACTGTTCTCACAACTCAATAAAAGATGTCAATAAAAGTCAAAACTTCCTGCACAGATGTTAGACATGTAAAGCTTTCCAGCAACTAAGGGCATAATGCCTTCCTATCCTGGTACGCTTTTCATTCGACACTTTCTTACTTTAAAAATGTGTACACAGACTAGGGCTGTCAATGGATTCTAATATTTTTTTATCTGTTCTTAATGTACTTGGGATATTTTTAAAATTTGTAATGCTCAAGTGGTATTTGAGACTTGTTGTACTCCAGTGGTAACTTAGTTCACTTCGACAGTACATGCAAATAACTTTGGTCTTGTGGAGAGAACCATCTGGAAGGAATTTGAAACTCAACTTGCCATTCAAAAGACCCTTTTCTTTATCCATTTCTGCTCAAGGAGCTCTGTTTCTGCTAGCCACCCACTCCCGTTCACGGATGTATTATAAGACCCTCTCCCGTTACGCATCTCAAATGGTGCTGCAGGCAACCCCGTGTTATGCCAATCCATCTAATAGTTATTAAGACATGGCACTTAAAACTAAAATGTCACACTGCTGGTTGCATTAGATAAAAAGTCATCATCCTCTGGGGACCATCTATCATCCTTTTGCTGTTATGATTCAATCTTTGCTGTCAGCTGTCATTTCAGTGCAAATCCTCACAAATGGCAAAGCGCTCCTCCGCTTCGCCATCACCACAAGAATCTCCACAGATTCGTCAACTCCATCAGCCTCATCAGAATCATCAGCCACTAGCTGCAGTGTCTGGACTCCATGGGGTGATTTATCCTGCTGCTGCTGAGGGCAGACACCCCTTAGAATACAAATCTTCCCGTAGAGTCTAAAGCTGCCAACACATGATCGCCCTGTGCTGGCTGTTCCATTCTTTTCCTATGGGGAGAGCTGTGGAGACATCTCGGAGGAAGTGCTACCCCTGGCGTGGCGCATGGCTCTTGAGATTGAGAAACGGCCCTATTGTCAGTGCTGTCGTGCTGAGCAGTTTTCTGTTTCCTCCTGTGTTTCCCCTCCCTTTTTGTGTGTCTGTACTTGTTTGTCTGTTTGTGGGCGGCACCTTGTTCTGGGCTTCTGGCTGAGTGACACGCCTGTGGATCATTGCCAATCAACACACCTGACAGTCTTTTCCAATCAACCATCCAATCAACCACCCTGCATAAAGACTCCTGGTTTTCTGATGTTCGTCGCCAGATTATTCCTATCAAGTGGTAGAGAACTAGGGGGGGGGGCAACCTTTTGCATGTAGAATCCAAGTCAGTAAAATCTAGTTCATGCTTTCGTTTCCAATAACTGCCCTTTTTTTTTTTTCTCAGTACTCCAACCACGCCGTCTGAAACCTGGACCACTACACCGACAACCAGCTCACCTGCCTGCTCCTCGCTCCATCCTGTTTTTTTCCATTGAGGACTATACTTCACCTTGTAAATAAAACACTTACCTTTAACCATCTGTCTGTGGTGATCTGTATCCGTCTGCGAGTCCAAATACAAAACGTAACAAAAAGAGAACAATACTTAAATGTTCCATAAGGCTAGAAAATGTATGTAGATGACGTGATTTTTATCAGAGTAAACGTGGCTATATGCTCAGTTTGTGTTGATTCTAGCGACCGCTTTGTGTTTTTACTACACCTGCTGTCGTAAAGGTCTTTTCTTTACGGTGCTGTTACCCACTGTAGATTACTGAGTTAGCGTTACGGGGAGGTGGTGGCGACATCTTGGAGAAAGTGCTACTCCTGGCGTGGCGCATGGCTCTAAATTATTGCTGAGCACTGTGCTCAAAGTTAAAATTATTTCAGCTTTGACCTCGTTGCTGCTGACCTTTTCAGGATGCAACCAAAGGCAATGATGACGTTTACTTGTGCTGCGCTTTGCCTCTTTGCTTGCAATATGGTCTGCGCCCTACCTTGCGGTTTTACCTCTGATCATATATAAGCGGCTTAAGCGCCTTTCTGCAAAGAATTAAATATTTCATATACATTATAATAAACAATCTTTAATTTATTCACTTGTCTCTCCTGATTAAAATACCTTAAAGCTTTAGTGCGTTACTTTTTAATATTAATGATCGGTACAACAAGCGGTTCCCAGGTAATCTGGTTTTGAAATTGCAGCAAAAATGGTCTCCAACTTTGGTCTCAAATTATAATGTATTCTCATGTAAACTATGTCAGCACAGACATTTTTGTAAATTGCTTAGCCAGTGTATCCCACCATAATGGTTATTATATTGCCAGATTCCAGACAATCCCACTTACAAATATGAATATATATTTATACTGGTATGCTTCCTAGTGACATTAATGCAAAAATATGAAGAAAAAACTATTCAACCTGTGTGTGCATGGTTAAAATTCTGAAGTGCAAAATAGTTCAGGCTACAGCACAAATACAGTATTTCCATCCATAGATAAGAATAATCAAGTCTTACCTCTGAATTTCTCTTCAAAGTGCACCAGATTGATGCATTTAAACGTTAAAATAGACTAAATGTTCTTACAGGGGAGCATGCCCATGGACCCACCTAGGGGGGCTTGTGCCCCAGTGCAGCTGTAGGTCTGGTCCCCTGGGGCAGAGTCCCCGTTTTAAGTTTTACAAAGATAAAAACATTACCTTTTTTGGAGGTATTTATGCTTCTGAGGTATTTATGCTTCTGAGCTGAAAATGTCCCCAAATTTTGTCATAGAAATCTGGTCACCTTATCCCAATTGAATTGAGCCATGGATTACAAATATGATGTTCGTCAATTTAAAAGATATTTTTTTCAACCGAAGAAAGTCTCAGTTTATTGTTAAACTGTTGAAGTATAAGACTATGAAAATATGTAATTCGAAAGACTACACACTTCAAATTCGCATGGATGACGTCTCTCTGAAGCTACAATGTCTGTGTGTATCGTACCGGGGATGTAATGTTACTCAAATGAGCTGAGGATCTTGCTTGTTCTTTTGCTTATCTGCTGAAAACACTTCACTGGGTAAAACACATCAGGTAAGATAATGTTACATGTGTTGTGGAACAGAGCTAAGCTAGCTAGCTAGCTAGCGAGCAAGTTGAGCATCAAGCTAGGTGACTTAAATTGTGTGAGACGAGAGATGTAGTTTCACACAAAACTAAGTGGTCATATGACAAACCTACGGCTAACTGAGACTTTCTTCGGTTGAAAAATTATCTTTTAAATTGACGAACATCATATTTGTAATCCATGGCTCAATTCAATTGGGATAAAAAAAATAAACCAATGTCTCATAGTGTGATACAAGCATGGGAAATGTAAAAGATCTTTGTGACATTTAATTTCTTGGCGTTGTCGGCAGGGGCAGCAGTCTGCTGCCTACGACATCATCAACTCTGGCTCTGCGTCCGATGGTAGCGAGGTCGACAACAGTTTCCCAGCTAATGGCAAAGGCAGCAGAGACGGCAGATTGGGGGCAAAGCCTGGGGGCTCCACAGAGCCTAGCAAGGATGAGGACTGAGGAAGACAGGTGGTATAACTAAGATAGAAGTGAGGACAAGAAGTCCAACAAGTCACGTCCTAACTCAGAGAATGGGCCTAAAAAAGGAAACACTAACTGCCTGGCTACACTTTGTGACAGTAGCTCGATATTTAACGTAATGTCATGAGAGCGTTATCAATCTCAGCAAGAAAGCAAGTGTGTACTTCCCAACTATTCCTTTAAATTCAGCTGTTGGCTTTTGATGTGAATCCCATGTCACTTACTGCACTGCCCTGATCTATTGTTTATTACAGAAAACCCATTAAATACTTCATTATAGAAACAACTGTATGCATTAAATCATTCATGATAAAGGCTGGTAAAGGAATGGGACAAACAGCAGCTGTCCCTTGATACAATTATAAATTCATAAAAGTGCAGTGACTGAAGCCTAGCCAATTACATTAATTAAAAGCTTTCAGTGGATTTATGGAAATGCATCATGCCTGCTGACAGGTGGACCACTGTGACTAATGCAACAGCACTTATCTGTGCCCTATCCTGCCGCTGTCATGTGAAGCCCACCGGTCTCATATTGTGGTGATTCTTATGTTCATTTGCATTGTAATTCCAGGGATTACAAAGTGCGACAGAAATTTCAGAAAAATGCACAGGCCTGGATCAATGATCAGCTAATTGCAGATATTAAGTGATCTGCAGAAGTAGTCAAGGCTCTGTGGTCTTATTGGCTTGTTCACTACACAGCAACCCACCTCAGCTCTGCTTCTCTTCTTGGATATCGGATTTATCTACCAACCCTTCGTAGGCTGGCTCAGGTTTGCCGGCTCAGGTTTGCATGCGGACCAGCCCTTGAGTTATGTTACTATAGATTATTTAGACAGCCAGAGTCGTCTCTGTGGGTTCGCTTCAAGTCAGCTCAGCGGGGACTTTTTTTGCTCCAGTAGGTTACTCACATCTTGAGAGCCAGTTGACCCCCCCCCACCCGGCACATTATGGTTACCAGTTGAAGGGAAGCAGCAAATCTGACCCTCAGCTGGCCCGAAACAGGTGTCCACTTTCTGGCCGCATAGCGGTTGGATATTTACAGCAGGAGACTTGAGGCAGAGGTACGGCGCAGATCAACAGGTGTTTATTTCACTGACAATTAACACAAAAATGGAAGCCATGATCGCAACAACCAAACTGAGCACCACATGTAGCATGTGGTTCTGACAGTAGCAGAATGGAAACTGGCAGCCTTTTATAACCTGCCACTGACATTATCTTGACCCTACCACAGTACAAGGGAAATCTGAAATGTACTCAATCTAAACAATTATACAAAATACAACAACCACATCAAATAAATTTCTACTTCCTTACTGTTATCTCAATTTACTTGCATTATGTTACCTAATACAATCAATTATCGCTAGTCTGAACAATTCATCAAAGTAAACTATACAACAACAAACAAACTATACTATTGCACAAGCAGCAACTGTTAACCTGCATTCAATTAATCAGGCAAAGATTATACCATACTGCACAGGTAACCAAACTAGCAAACTGAGTACATGTGTTTGTCTTGACAGGGCTGGCTTCCAATCAACACCAGATGCAACCTCCACAAAACAGATTGTTAATATTTTCCAATAAACATTGAAAACTTTTTTGCCTCATTTCATTTACCCGTAACATAATGAGCTACAGCCAGAGAAGTGCAGTCTGGGTAGGCAAGCTAGGCACTGCCTACCCTGCCAAAATTCAAACCTAAAAATGTTTATTGAATAATTTTATTTAATAAACTTGTATTTTTACTGTTTATTTTTTGTGATTTTATATATGCAATATGTGTGTTATTCCAATTGTTTAGACGTTACGATGACAAATGTAGCAGTTACGCATAATTAAATACAAAAGAAATGGCAGAATAAGCAGTGCTTTTACTGTCAATTCATTGCGGACAAGCTTTTTTTGCTTGAATTAATTGACAGTAAAAGCACTCCTATTAATCCACTATTAGTCCACTATGCGCACTTCGATCCTGTATTCTTCAACATGTACGGCAAAAGCACTACTCTGCTGTGCCTTTGCACGTAAATATGTTATGCCAGTAATCATCTCCGTTACATATCAAACATGGACCAATTAAAATCGAGATATTACTGGACATTTGCGCAGCTAACGTCATTACACCAGCTACATTGTAAGCGTAATCCCCAGCGAAATTCAAAGTCAAAATGACAGCAGCGGTGTCCGCCGATATCAGAGAGTTGAGGAATTTCTCCAAGCTCGATTTTAATTCCAAAAAGGAGTTAATAGCAAGAGGGAGGTCTACGCCAGCCTTAGATGGACTACTGCAGCAAAAGGGACAAAAAATTGTCCGATCGTTTCAAACAGATTGGTATGGAAGAAAAGATTGGCTATGTGGCTGTGCTAACGGTCAGCGGCTGTACTGCTATCCCTGCCTGCTTTTTTCAACGAGTCAGACAGTTTGGACTTCAACGGGATACTGTGATTTAAACAACCTGCCCGCAGCTTTAACCAAGCATGAAAAGTCGTCAGCTCACATCCAGTGTCAATTTACGCTGAAAACCTTCGGTAAATCTCGGATCGATCTTGCACTTGACGAGCAAAGGAGGCTGAATATAACCTACCACAATGAAAAGGTAAAGGAAAACCGAGCGGTATTAAAGGAAAGCAAGAGCTTGCTTTTCGTGGCAATGATGAAAGCGCTAGCTCTAGCAATAGGGCTATTACACTGAGTTGCTGGATGTGCTCCTTACTGACATTAGAAGTGACATAAATGCGGCCCCCTTTGTTGCTGTGAAGGTGGACGAGTCGACTGATGTGACAAATAAAGCCCAAATATCTGTTGTTGTACGTTTATGAATGTGGAGGTAAAGTAAAAGAAGCCTTTCTTGGCTTTGATGATGTCAGCAACGACCGGAGAGCAGGCGCTATTTCACAGTATGTATTGAGCACATTAGAGAAATACAGCTGCTGCGATAAACTGGTTGCACAGACATACGATGGGACATCTGTCATGGCCTCAGAGATAAATGGGGTGCAGGCAAAGGTTAAAGAGAAGGTGCCCAAAGCTATATTCACGCATTGCTATGCACACAAGGCGACAATCCCGACAACTGGGACGGTGAAACATTGGCAATGGCTGCTGGGTTTGAGTTGTGGTTTTCAAAACGGTCAACCTGTTTCCTACTGATGGCTTTTGAAGGGATCTTTAATGACACCAATGCTCTCTTTAGCATCCTTCAGTCCAAAACCATGGATACTGGATTCTGCTGTAATCGCATCAAAGACACAATGAAAGTGTTGGACAACAAGCGACAGGATTTTGACCGTTTTCATGCACACTTTGAGGAAAGGGGTTAGGGAGATGGGCTTTTAAACAAAACAGAACGAGCTTGCATCTACTACTGCATTCTGGACAATGTTAATGTTCAGATGAAGACCAGGTTTGTGGATAACTTTTCTGATCTGGATTTCATTGGACTGGTAGATTGCAAAAAGTTTGAAGTGTTGCACCAGTTTGATGACAGCAAACTGGAGAAGCTGTCAAAGTATGCATGGTACTTTGACTTCGTCAGGCTGAAAAGTGATCTTGTGGGATTGTATGGCTCACAAGAATTAAGGGGCAAATCACCGACACAGCTTCTTGACTTTTTAAAAAGAGCATCCTAATCTGATGAAGACACTGTTGATGTCGAAATGCGTCGTTGAATAAATTCTTGACAACACAACCATCACGTTTCCAGTACTTTTTATTTTTACAAAGTTTAGTTTTAGTTTGTTTTCTTTCCACACCAACTACGGGAGCTAGCAAGATGGATGATGACTATGAAGACGGCCCAGGCTGGCAAACGGTCAGGTACCAACGAGGCAGGTTGATTAACCGTGAGTTTGACAACACTGGTAGCCGCCGCCAGCCCTACTATAGTCAGCAAAGACCCGCTAGCTTCCCCGCTAACAACGGGCCTCCTTATAGCTACACCAACCAAGCTAACCACCCCGCTAGCAGGTGAGCTAACAACAGGCCTGCTTATAGAACTAACTAAGCGAACTAACAACAGCGCTGCTTATAGCAACACCAACCGAGCTAACTACCCCTCTAGTAGGCGGGCTGACAACCATAACTATTCCGCTAGCAGGCCAGCTAACGGCTCCAACCACCAGGCTATCCCCAACAATGACTGCGCTAGCTACGCGGATACAGCCAGGACCGACAGCTATGGCTCCCGACGCCGTGTCCCCAACAACTACAGAACTGTGGACCAACGTAATAGGGGACACACAGGCTGCGGTTTTTCGGACAACCGGGGAAACCTTGGAGCATTCGGGGTGAGGAATGGCCGCAGCCGTCGGCGCGGCGAAGGTAACTACGGAGCTCAGTGGCAGCACGCTACGCGCCCACGCAACCAGGCCAGGCGAGGACGTCCCCCCCCAAAGACGCCAGCGGACTAACTATGACAGCAACAGGTGGGCAAATTATCACAGACAGCCCCGTGACGGAGCTGAACACAGCCAAGACACTGATTTCACTCTCAAAACACGCAGAGTACACAGACTTGGCTGCACACCATTTGAGCAACGTTTCTTCTCGCTCCACCCCATTGGCTATCACCAAAACCACAAAGCTGTTATCAGAGACAATTAAACCTGCGGACCCAAACCCTGTAACTGGGGATCTTATTTTGGGGACGCCAAACAATGGGAACTTAACACCCTACAGATCCTACGTGATTACTACACTGATTCGTTGAAGAACAACTTGCAGATTTTGCTGCAACTTAAAGGCAGCTCCTGGCAAAAAAACTTTGAAATAGCTTCAGCTTGGGCACGCAGCCATTATGGCAGAAAAAACTATCACAAGAGACGCTTGACTATGTGTATGCCAGAATTGTGGATACAGTCACACACGCAGACAGGCACACAGACTAATGCACAGACACACACACCTGTCCTATCTGCTGATGAAAACCGAGAGATGGAGACTCAGGAGAACGAGAGGGGGGCCACGCTACAGCCACGGCCTGCAAAGGCATCACCCACCTCCGCCCACCCTCCTCTTCCTCCTCCGTCCACTCTTACAGACTGGAACGATGTCATCACAACCGTGGAGGATGAACCTTCAGCATAGACATAGCAGCTACCACAGCGCCAGCCCAGACCACAACGGAGCTACATGAGGCCACCGCCTACATCTGGAGCACAACAGACAATAGTGGAGGTACATCCAGCCCCTCGTGATCAGGAGCAGCAGACGGATTCGACAGGTGAAGGTGACCTGGACCGGCCGACGGAGCCATCACCACTCCCAACTCCAACAGCAGTGGCACATTCAGCTCCTCGGGACCAGCAGCAGCAGACGGAACGGACAGGAGATGGGAACCTGGACCAGCCGGCAGAGCCATCACCATCCTCAACCCACCCCTTTCCCACTCTTCCCTCCTAACCTCCCCCTCAAACCTCCTCTTCCCCTCTCTGTCTCCCCCCTTCTCACTCCTCCCCCTCTACCCCACCCCCCTGTTCCGTCCTCCCTTCCCCCCTCATCCTTTCTCGTCCTCCGCAGCTCCAGGCTCCAACCCTCGTTCCTGTGCCTCTTGCCACTCCCAGACTGACTGTTTCCACTCCGACCATCCTCACTATTGATGATCTAAAAACCCTGGAGGAAGACTCCTTAACTCAGACCAGGAAGGTAACTAGCACGGAGGCCACAACACCACTTTATAGACTATGCCCCCTTAGTACACCACCGGTCCAAGCAGACTATCCTTTGCCACGCCCACACTACAACCCCTGGAGTTCACACCTCATAGACATTCTCCGGTTGATAACAAGATGACAGAGTAGCGAACAAGAGGTGGTTGTTCATAGGTGACTCAAATCTGTCAAGATTTCCACCTTACAAAGAATCACACATCCAGATAGAGAGCTTCCCGGGAGCTACATTTAAACATGCAGAGGCCATATTGGCACGCACTTCTGTCTCGCACGAAAGTGAGAAAGTTATTCTATCATTTGGCATTAACAACAAAACTCATAATGCAGACAGAGTTACAATCCCACAGCTGAAAAAAGCTGTTTGTATGGCCAAGACGGCTTTCCCAAAAGCTCGGATTCTGATACCCATACTCAACTTTTCCAGGTCTTTTCCACCCCAAGAGCAGGAAAATTTGAGGAATGTCAACGATCACATTGTTAGCTACGTTGACCACATAGCACAACTGTCTAGGAGCAACTTTTCTACGGAAAGGGACCATGTCCACTGGACAGGACAAACTGCTGAACACGTTTGACCATTGGTTACTCCGTTTAAACGACCAGTCCCCTAAAAAACTTCAGAGACAACGGGGTTAAAAACAGTGGTTAACCTTTCCGAATCATTCAAATTGACTGCAGCACAAACTGACTTACTAAACAAGGGACTAACTTTCATTCCATCCACCTGGAAACAGACTAACAAGGAGTCCAGAGACAATTTAAGGTTCGATATACAGGATTATCACAGACGATTGAAGTTAGCAGTGTATTATGACGGTAAACCTGAAACTGTACAATTGCTATTTATGCCTAAATCTACTTGGTCGCCTGCCCCTGCTCAGCTGCCACCTGAATTCGCACAACTCATACAATTGGACTTAGACACTTCAAAACCAATATAGAGTGGGTTGGACCAAATCTAACCTAACTAAATTTGAATCCGAAGCTCTGGACATACTCAGCAAAAATAACGACATTGTGGTGAAGCCAGCAGACAAAGGCAGTGCTGTTGTTATCATGGACAGAAAAGATTATCTGTGGGAAGGTTATAGGCAGTTGGAAGATGTGAATTATTACACCAAACTAGACAGCCCAATTTATTAAGGACACGATTCCTCTGGTTGAAAAAATCGTTACCTCCCTTTGTGACAAGAGATTCATAAACACTAAACAAAAAGGTTACCTCCTTAGCAATAAAGAACCCAGACCATGTCGCTTCTACACTCTACCCAAGATACATAAACCAGGTAACAAATGGAGTGTCCCCTTTAAAATACCTCCGGGAAGGCCAATTGTGTCAGACTGCAATAGCGAAACATATCACACAGCCAAATTTATAGATTACTATTTAAACCCGTTGTCTATACTACACGATAGCTACATCAAAGACACCTACGACTTTGTAGAAAAAATTAAAAACCTGGATACAACCTGTAGGGGTACAACCTGGTACCCCTACAGCTTCTCTATTTTCATTAGATGTTTCCAGTCTGTACACCAATATTAACACATCTGAAGGATTGGCAGCAGTTAAAAACATCTTCCAGAAATATCAAAATATTAAGAGGCCGGACAAAGAAATTCTGCAACTATTGGAAATCAACCTTACAAAAAATGGTCAATTTTACCTTCAGATTTCGGGGACGGCGATGGGGAAGGTTTTCGCCCCAAGTTACGCGAATATTTTCATGGCACAGTGGGAAGAGCCTCGTGCCCAAAATGACCCCTTCACTATTTCAGGTATTTAGATGACATATGGGGGGTTTGGGTCCACACAGAAGCAGAATTTTACCAGTTCCTAGACAAACTCAACCAACATAGAGATTCTATCAAACTTATAGCCACATTTAATCCTGACTCAATTGACTTTCTCGACACAACCACCTTTTAAAGGTCCAAATTTTGGAGAAAAACGCAGACTGGACGTCAAAGTATTTTTCAAGGAGACTGACAGCCACTCACTCCTGTATAGAACCAGCTACCATCCAAAGCATACATTTGCTGGCTTGGTCAAGTCTCAACTATTACGATTCAAAAGAATTTGCACCAGACAAGAAGATTTTAAAGTTGCGGTTAAAATCCTCTTCTCTTCCCTTTTGAACAGGGGCTATACTTTCACCATGTTACGTCAGTCTCTCAGAACATTTGAAGAGGTCAAACCTATTTGCTTAGACTCAGTCCTCCCTATTGTAGTTAATTATTCAATAGCAAATGTTAACTTTGGCAGGAAGCTGAAAAACAACTTTGTCTGCTCAAGAGGTAAAAACCTTTTTGAATGATTATAAACTCATAGCAGCATATAGGAGAAACCAGAGCCTTCATGACGTTTTAGTTAAGTCTAAACTTAGACCGTTAAACCCATCTAAGACTCGAAGACTGGATGGGTTTTACAGACACTACAGGACAGTCCAAAACCAGACTACTAAGGAGGTTTTCAAAACACAGGGGAATTCGGATGTTCAAACTAAAAATTGTATTTATTTAATTAGATGCCAACAATGCTCGCTGCAATACGTTGGGGAAACAGGAAACTCTCTTTTAACCAGATTCACTCAACACAGGTACAACATCAATAACCAAAAAAAATCTAAACAACCCATTAGTGAAACACTTTGTGGAACACAATTGGACCAATTTGAGAGCCACGATTTTAGAAACCAATCCTAATTGGTCAGTCAAATTAAGGAGGAGGGTTGAACGTATTTGGATCAAATAATTGGGCACTCTAATACCTAGAGGCCTCAATGAGAGGTAGGGAGTCCTAACCCTGGCCCTTATCCTAACCTTAACCCTCTTCTCCCCTATGCCTAATCCTAACCCCTGACCTTAACCCTAACCCTGATCCATCCCTAACCTTAACCCTTAACATCCAACCCCAGACCCCTAATCTCAATTTCAACCCTAGAATATTGGATTAAAGATGTTGTGTGCTCTAGTACCGAGAGGCCTCAACGAAAGGAGGGTGGATTTTGGAAACCGGCCCTCTATTAGTAGTTTGTGCATTTAAATCCTTTCTAATCCCTAGTCACACTACACACTGCGCATTAACCTCCATCCTGGACTATACACCTGCCCATTGCACATTCTGCACTCAATCCACTCAGCCTCTTTTTTTCTTATGTTTAACAGTTTTGTTTGTATATATTTGTTTCTGTATTGTTTATTACATATGAATATTCAATATGTTTGTTTGTTTATGTATGCACTAACCACCGAGGCAAAGTCCTTGTCCAACGTGTAACTTACTTGGCAATAAACGCTTTTCTGATTCTGACATCTAATATCCTCATTTACATAAATGGACTAAACACGATTACATCAGCAACATCATCAAACATCCTCTAACAAGCTTATACAGGACCTTTTTTTTTTAAACTACTTAACTTGAATATAACTCTTTTAACATTGGTTAATAACAAGGAGTTTCACATGTTCTTCCTGATCTGACTTTAAGATGCATTCCCTAGACAGGGCGTTATAACCTTTGATGATAGATATTCCAAAGACAGGTTATTGTGGTGTGACCACTTGGGATATACACATATGAGACCAGTTCATCTATGTATCTATGCCTTTTGGCCGGCCACACAATGCATGCTTTATACATTAAGTCTAATTTTAAGGTTGTTTATGTTCACAGACTCAAGGGCATATCTCAGAGGGACCAGAAAAACAGGGAGAAATTAGTTGGGTGTCGAGTGTGAGTGTGTGAATAGAGAGAGGAAGGAAAAGAAAAGCAGATTATTAGCAGATAGGAAAGATTTTTTAAAAAAAAACAAAAAAAAACTGCTGCACAGTTTTGTATTTATTGTTTGGGACTTTTCTCTTGTTTTTCTTGTGAAATATTGGATAATTTACATTTTTTTAAATGATACATTAAAACCCAGTGAGAACTTTAAAGAGGTAATCTCTCTGGAACTGCAAGTAAAGTACTGATGGACATCTGAAATGTGACGAGGCCCAAATAATAAGTTGCTTTTTTTGTATTTATTTACACATCACGTTGAACGCCTTCCATTCAACAGGCATGTGAGTTAACATACAAAACATGCTGTGTTGGTCCCAGCATGGCTTCCATGGGATGTACTATACACTGTAGACTTTGGATTGAGAGATTTCACTTCTTTCGGGCTACATAGAAGTCGTGCAGAAATGTGAAAAATATGTCACCTTTTGACATAGAACCACACAGGTCCGTTTTTTTTTTACCAAATGTTTGCTGTAGATGTTTTTTGGAAGACAGCCTACATCCTGATGAGGATGTTCCAATGAGCTAAATAATTACCAGCGACCAATTACCAAGACAAGTGTTTTTATATAGCACCATATCATACACAGAGGTCATTCAAAGTGCTTTACAGGCAGTACAACAAACAAACAGAAATACAAGAAAAGTATACAATGAGATAAATGAAAGGACAGACACATTTTATAAAGGTACAGAAAAACTTAAAACCATATCAATAAAATAAAAAACATAAAATAACACTGATTAAAAGCTCTGGAAAAGAGAACAGTCTTTAAAGCTTTAGTGCGTAACTTTTTGATATTAATGAACGTCTCTGAGAGTCAACGACCAATCAGGAGTGAGAACGAGTTGATCATTTCCTTGTTTTTGATATGAAGACGAGACGTGTGTGTGACTGATTTACCAACAAAACGTACAGCGAAAAACCGTGCAAAACATTTCAGACCGTCCGATACATTTTAACATCAACGTAGACTTTAACGATTTAAAAGTCGCTGAAGTTGCTGCCGTTTCCATCCTGGCTGTCGACTCTCTGCAGACTGACGCTTGCACACACACACGGTGGATGCAGGAGAAAAAGGAGACGAGACGACACAATGACCTAAATTGAGGACAGCTACGCTCGTTATTAGAAGTGCAATGATAAGTTAAAGTCAGTACTTTATCAAACCGTATGAATGTGTGTCCCAGCCCAGGCCAGCATAGGAAAATAACTAATAATGTAAAGATCAACAACCCACTGACAGATATGTTAAAATTTGATTGATTCAATAAATTATTATTTTTTGTCTTAAATCTACCAGCCATTTTCATATTATACCAACATTAGCAGCATCCTGAGCCTTTTTGGTAAGGTTACTAGGAAATCTCAGTCCAGAGTAGTTTTATTCTCCCCAAAACAAGTTTCATTTTTATTTTTAAAGAACTATACAAAAAAAGAATTGCAAATTCTTTGCAACTTTCACTGTCTCCCGCAACTTCATTGCAACAAATACAATACAAAATACACTAATGAATTAGTAAATAAAAAAGAGCATTTCATAATAAGAGTGACAACATTAGCTAACGGTATAGCTACACTCTTGTTAGATACCTGGCTGGGCTAACCGCTAACTTTAGGTAATTGTTGACAGAAACATCATGTAATAGGGTGACCAGACGTCCCCGGTTTCGGTGATCTGTCCCGGGCTGGAGCTGTCCCTGGAAATGTCCCCGGGTTTGTGTTGTGACTGACGGACCCGAAATTGGAATGAAATAGTCATGCACCCTACACGCACAGGCTCAAGACAGCCAGAGCAAGCCTCAGAGCTCAGAGATGTTCTAGAATGCCCATAAAATGACTGTTTATTTACATGGAGTCTGGTGGATTTAGCGAACGCAATTTTGAGGACTTTTTGTTTTAAAAAAGGATTTTACTCTTTTAACAGAAAGATCGACCTCCTTAGAAATCCTTTCCACTAACACAACACATAACACTAACACTTAGAATATTAATCTGAGCCTGTCAGTGGCAAAACGAGCACTTTTATGAACGTAAATACAAGCTGGACAATTGACGTCCTATTAACTTACATTGTAGCTTTTTTCACCGTTGCCGACTGCAGCGATCTCATTTAATACTGGACCAATGTCAAAGGAAAATATTTCCTCAATAGTTTTAATTGTATCTGATACTCAATGAACTGTTGCAGAAACAAGCCCATCGTGAAGCAATAAAGCAAAAGCTGTCAGATAAATGTAGTGCAGTAAACATTACAACATTTCCCTCTGAGGTGTAGTGGAGTACTTATGAAGTAGCAGCAGGGGAAATTCTAGGATCAGACCTTTAGGGGGGCAAACCCCCTAATGTGAATAGTGCATGTAAAAGTGTTAATCTGCACCATGAAATTACCAACTTCTTCACAACCGCACTCCTGCTCTTCCTCTGACAAACTTATAATGTATTCTCATGTAAACTATTTATGTCAGCACAGACATTTTTGTTAATTGCTTAGCCAGTGTATCCCACCATAATGGTTATTATATTGCCAGATTCCAGACAATCCCACTTACTTATATATATATCCCACTTACAAATATGAATATATATTTCTACTGGTATGCTTCCTAGTGACATTAATGAAAAAATATGAAGAAAAAACTATTCCATGGTGTGTGCATGGTTATAATTCTGAAGTGCAAAATAGTTCAGGCTACAGCACAAATATTTTAAAAGTGTTGAAAACTGTCTCCACTGATAAATAACACACTGGCTAACTTGGAAATGAGGTCCTATGTCCAAAATTCTGAACCACCCCTTTAATGTTAGTAGCTTAAGGCTACTAACATAAATAGCCTTTATAATTTATATTAAGGTTAGCAGCTTAAAGGGATACTTCACCGATTAGTATTAAGCTTTGTATCAGTAGAAACCCGGTAGTATTTTCAAATGACCATGCTTCCCTCATGTCCCCCTGAGACTAGATTTCTCTGTATTGTGGGTCTGGAAAAAAGCCTCTGATGACGCAAAAATCGTCATTTAGCATCATCAGAGGCATTTTTGCCCAGAAGCTATGGACTACAGCCAGCTAGTTCCACATGTTTTCAACCCGCCCGTAGGGGGTGGGACTCTCACTACCCGATCCAAGCCGATGTGAGCCGAGTGTCACCAATCTTGAAGCTTCGCTAAACAGGCTCTTGTCTTTTCAGCAGCAAACTTTTACAACAATTATGTGCATTCAAACTACCGCACATGTGTACCACATACATACTGGTACAGATCGGAGAATATGCAGGAAACTTTATTACAGACGGAATACTCAACACACTACGCGAGCTTCGCCTGCTACGGAGACCAGCACCTCAGACTGCGGTGTCGCTCGTGCCACTAGCCGGGTAAGGGGACATCCAAAGCGGCGAAACGCGGAACGAGGGCAGGAGTATGAGCTAGGGTGAACGCTAACACTAGCCGGCCACCTGTCCCATCAATCCTGCTTGCAAGTGTCCGCTCATTCGACAAAAAACTGGACTACATCCAACTTCAACAAAACTCCCAACGCGAGTTCAGAGACTGCTGTGTTTTAGTTTTTTGTGGAAACATGGCTGAACAAAGGGTGTACCGGACTTTCCAGCTACCAGGCCTGCAAGGCTTTCCGAGCAGATGGAGATGCTGCTCTGTTGCTGGATAAGACTCGTGGAGTCGTGGGCTGCGTTAACAGGGACTGGTGCAGAAATGGGGTGCTTGTATCCAACTAACTGCTCACCGCTGGTGGAGTTTGTGACTGTTAAATGCCGAGCATTCTGCATTTCCCACAAATTCAGGGCTGTGTTTATACTCTCTGTTTACACCAAGCGCTAATGCTACCAATGTGTTAGCTGAACTTTACGGAGCCTATAATGTGTGTACACTAAATATAGTTTTGTATGTCGTTTTTATAGAATGTCGTTTTTATATATTTTAAATGTGTAACACCACTTGAGCCACAGTGAAACGTTGTTTCGTGTATATGGTTGAAATGTCAATAAAACACACTTTTGACTTGACTCGGTTGACGTCTCTCTGTAAGCGGTAAGCGTGGCTTGGGGGTGGCCTCGTAGGGAAGCGAAGCAAGTGCATTCTGGGAGTCGTAGTCTTTCATCACATTTCTACTACATAGATTTCCCAATTTAATACATATTAATCTTTCCAGCGGTGAAATAATCCTTTAAGGCTACACGGTGTGGTCACAAATTGATCTGACTGCCTCCTGTTTTAAAGATATGATGTATGAGATATTTTGATGCTATACTTACCATTATTCACTGTAGAGCCTGTGGTGTACTGAGCTGGTCTGCTGCCTTTCATTTGTTTTCCCACAATGGCACGAGTTTGAATCCTCATGAAATCATGTTTGTTTATTTATTATTTGGTTTATCAAAGATGGACATTTGAGTTTCACGTTTATTTCAATGTGCTTACCGTGGACAAACATAGAAGACATGTGCATGTTGTGGGAATCAAACAAAATAAAGACAATTTCTTAGCAAGAGCAACTTGTCAGTTATTCGCATGCAGTGTGGTCACAACTTGATCTGGTTTCCTCCTGATTTTAGGAGACTCTGTGTTATGTTTGAGTTCAAATGATGCTATGCCCACCAGTTAATGATGCGATGTGATGGCGCACTGGGTTAGACTGCTGTGTCTCATTTATGGTATAAATTCTAATCCAAGTTGTTTATTAATTTATTTTCTACGTTTAAAAGGGCTAAATAGTTTTCGACGTGACATGTGTTTACTTCAACAGGCTCTGAAGATGAATAGGTGTATTAAATAAAACGTATTATAGACATTAACAGGAAGAGCAACGCTGTCTTCCTGTTTTCCTTAACAGCAAGCCACATTCGAAAGACAAGACACATTTCCTCAGACAAGACTCCAAAGACAAATCAGAGACGTAACGTAAACGTTATGTTTTAACATTTTAATGACAACTTTAAAAAAAAGGCATTCACGCGGACAGCTACGTATTCTCTTCCCGTTTTCAACAGCTGTCGTCACTACGACAACAACAGGCGCATTTGGCTGACGGTCGCCAGTTAACATGGTCTCTCGTTAAACCGAAACACCGGTAATCACAGACTTTCGAGGATTGGCGCCAGCTAACACTACCGATAGCTAACTAGCTTGTTTGGCAGAATGCTGAACAAGACATTTTAAGGCAACCAAAATGTTGTAATTTAATTTTTATTAAGTGAAAATGCAGTGAGAGGGTCAAAGTCAACAACCAAAAACAAGTTCACGGCTACACCTTGTCAGGTGCTGATGCGTTTATAGCAAGTGAGCTAAACACATTTTATGCTCACTTTGAGGCCATCTGCAGCCAACAAGCAAAAACAGCCAAAGAATATGTTTACGGCATATACTATTCAACTGGGACGTTTTGGGACTAATTGTGGCAGGATTGCTGCGGACAAAGTAATGTTACACAGGGTGATACACTGGTAAGAGCAAATTACGTATAACCATGTATCCAGCTAATTTAAATAGTTTGCGTTGCTGTATTGTGTGAAAAGTTAACTTCATTTTATATATGTGCCGTTTTCTTTTGCAGGGTGCAAATGTTGCACCAAAACAAGTTCCTTCCTGAGACAATTTTGCAAAGACAGCATTGCTGTGTCTGGAGCTTAGCGCCGCCCAAGACATTTATGATTGGTTTAAAGAAATGCAAAAAAGAGTGCCTGTGTAGCTCACCTGGTAGAGCGCGGGCCCATATACAGAGGCTCAGTCCTCGATGCAGCAGGCCCAATAATGTCCAAAAAATTCTCTTTTAAAAAAAACAAAATTTTTTTTGACCAATCCTGCAATGTTGTGTACAGTAGAGGAGGCAGACCTTACGCCGCAGCACTGCGCCATTTAAGTATATGGGGAAAAAATTCACATGAAGTTGCACTGTTTGGCCATTATGTTCAGTTTGCTTCAAAGCCTGGCACACCTCCTGGGGGCCTGCCTAAACCTCATACCTACACATCTAGACCCGATCATACGCAAGTCAAGGAGGGAGAAGAGGTCTGCTTCTGGCACAGAAGGCAGTAGGAATGGTGGAGCCAAGCCAAGGCTTCATCGTTCATTTCAGTGTGTTGCTCATAAAAACATTTCTCTCATTAATTTTGAATTACACTGCCATAACAGATGTTTTGTCAGCCAGGCCGTCAGAATGCTGTTAATCTCTGATTATAAATACTGTATGTTTACATTGGCCTTGGAACAAGCACTTGGCCATGCTGATGAAATGTGCTACTGTAAACCAGGAGTAATCCATCATTATATATCAAGGCCTACATCACTAAATACTTTTAAAAAAGCGTGCTCCTTTTTGTTTAATGTCTGGTAGTTGCTACATTTCAATCAGGAGCATTTATTTGTAAGTTACAAGTGCAAAGTAAGAAAATACATAAACTTTGGAGATTAGACTCCATCGTAAAAGGGGTATATATATATATTTTAGAGGTTTAGAAAAAACCAAACATATGGTTGAAGATGCCTGGAGGTAGAAGGAGAGGAGGCGGGTCGCACTCTCGTCTGAAAAGACAACTGACAGAAGCAGGAGAGAGAACAGATTTAAAACATGGTAGTCATGCTGCGATTGGCTTGAACATACGTGCCTGATTCGGATTGGTTTACACGAACGTAACACCCACCAACCAGCTGATCAGTTTAAGAGAAGAGAGTTAACGTAAATGAAGTCTCCCTGACAGAATTTACGCTGAGCTACATATTTGAAATTTTCCATCAAAGATATAGATGAGAATAAAGCCGCCAACATATTTAGCCGGATTCAGTACTACGTATTGTTAATTGACCGTTCGCTAAACCTGGCACCGAATGGTGTGCATTTGTCACTAATAAGAGTGATAAGGGGACCGGGTTTAGCTAACAATCAATTTTGACTCAATGCATGCTTTAAATGAAAAATAAAGAAATAAATGCATGTATGGTTAATAATATTGACAGTTGCTGGCTAAACTTCTCCATTGACTTCTCCTTCAAGTTCCATGTGGGCTGGGTCCCTTTGCTGTGTGTCATCCCCTTTCCTGCCTACCTACTATCACTTTCTGATAAAATAAAAAGCACAAAAAATAATTTTTAAAAATATGTTTTCATTCAGCCAAGCTTTGACAGTCTGTTTAAAGACATGACAGTTGGCGTCCTCACAATAATGGAAGGGGGAATGGGTGGTGGGGGTAGTGGATTTCAAAGCCAAGCAACCAACTTTTAAAAACAAACAAAAGAAGAGACACAGAGACTGAAGCCACATGGCAGCCGACTTATACCCACTGTACATTCCTACGTCATCTCCTTGTTTTCCCCACGTCCCTACATACCCAGGCTCAGAAAAGAAAGCAGTGATGGGCTCTGCCCAACATGATACTTTTTTTCCCTTTTGCCTATTGTCAGAAGTAGCTGCTCTAGTATTTGGTGCTCAGTCTTTGCACGTCGCCATCTTTTCATAATTCAGTGAGCATCTGTGGAAACACGTTTTGCTGCAGAGTAAGTCAAAGCTCCACTGGAAGCCTTGTCAAAACAAGCTTTTTATTGTTTCTCTTCATAGAAATTACCTTTGTTTTAGTTGCCTCTGATTTCTTCGCCACCATATGACAAATGTCAACATCTACAAAGTACATTGACTTCTAAGACAATAGGAAAAAGCACATAAGCAGGGCCGGATTAACAATTCCATGTGCCCTGGGCAACAAGACTCAAGTGAAATGTGAGAAATGTGTGAAATGATCACATCATCATCATGAAGCAGGCCATTAAAGTCAAGATCATGTTTATTGTTTCATAATCAACTATATCAACATTTTATGTTGATGTACTACTATGTATTCTTATTATTTTATTTTAACAAATGGGCCTTACAACTGGCCACTTCCTCCCTGTCATCTTCATCCTCCTGACCTGATCACTCCCTGCCTCTGTCCCCTCTCTCTGAATCTGCAGCCTCCTCTTCATCCCTCACAGTCAATTCTTCCTTTCCCTCTTCTCTTTCACTTATTATTTCTGCATCTCCTTCTGTGGTCTTCTCCTGCTCTGACCCGCCTGGTCTCTCCAGTTCACTGCCTTCTCCTTCTTCATTTCCCCTCCTTCTCTTCCTCCTGTGCACTACTCAGAATTTGAATACAAATGATCGGTCTCAGCAAGCACTGTGTAGTGTGTTGTAACGTAACGCCACCGAAACGGCGACCCTTTGTAAACGTTATGAATTCAAACATGCCAGTTTGTAATATTTTGTATTATTCTGTTCTTGTCTTTACTAAAATCAAAACTAATCAAAAGGCAGAATGCTCTTACAAATCACAAGGGAATGATTTGACTTTTGGCTAACGTAATAGACACGCTGTTGATGCTGACTCGCCTTTAGCATACATTACTACATTCATTACAAATTGAACTTTAAATTAAACGTGTGTTTAAACTTCACCTGGGGAAACTGACTTCACTTTCAGAGGCTCGGGGGGGCAGCTCAGTCGCTCCAGTCTTTGCCGGGATGCAGGGCCCCCAGACCGTGGTAAAGTTGGTTTTATATTGGACGTTGGATATTCGACAATTTCGAAAAATCTATTATGCAGCTTGACCTTCCAATATAAAACCAACTTTACCACGGTCTGTGACAGCTCGTCCTCGATCGCTGCGCAGGAAGCTACAGACACTGTTTTTGACGAGATTTAACGCGGTTGCAAAAATCCGCATATAATTAGGAAAGTGAGGACTGCGTTTATAATGTGATCTAACATAATATTTGACAGAGCCCAGGGGCCCTTAGATGTCCTGTGCCCATGGGCAAGTGACCAGTTGCCCTAATGGTTAAGCTGGCTCTGCACATAAGAACATTGTTGTACCATTTCAAATTTATTTTCCACTTAAGATTTTTTTTGAGACAAGGGTAGGGTCATGTAGCCTCCATCACCAGACCAAATCGCAAATGCAAATGAATCTGAATCCTACTAGTTTAAAAAGATTAAAGGAATCTTGTGTGGAACCCATCAATTATTACTGCGTGCAATTATTTGCACAAAGCTTAGTGAACATTGTGGTTTAGCCATGCAGAAGTTTTTAATAACTTATTTATTTATTACAGTTTTTAGTAATATTGTGTTTAACTGACAGTATTAGTCGGTCAAAACAATGCTGGGATTATGCCTGACATCGGCGCCTGCTATTTGTTTTGCAAGGGCACCGTCGCTACACCTAGGGCCAGGGCTGGGACAAAAAATGGGCCCCGGCATTTTTGGCCCAGGCGGCCCACACCCACCTTGATTGGTCAGACACATTCCCTGCAGACAGTCCTCTTAAAATATGCGCGCATTCTATGATATGAGTTGCCTAGTGTTTTGCGTTCATGTGATCATTTTGGATCCTTCAAGAGGGGTCCCAAGACTTATCTGTTGATCTTACCCTTAAATAATTCATTAATTCTTAGACTTATGATTTGTATATTTATGGTATTTTTATTATTTTTTATTATTGATATGTATTACCATCATTGTTATTACTATTTTGCTTAATATTGACTTAGCAACTTTAAAAACTGTTTACTGTTAATTGTAATTATTGTAAAAAGTGTCTGCTAAATACAATAACCATAACCCTTCCCAACAGCTACAATAAAGCTGAGACTAGTATATGCCCTGGAAAAGAGCACCAATACAAGAGAAGCTAATTAAGCAATTCAAGAACAATCAAAAAAGGCGGGAAAACACAAGACATAAAGTAAAACCAGACTAGACAAGACAGAAAACCAAACTATCAAAATAAAACAGGAAACTGAGCAAAATACAGAACAGAAACAGACTACCAAAATAAGATAAAACACACCAACCCATAACAGTTATGACGTGTGGCGCACGCACGCACACACACACACACACACACACACACACACACACACTCCCTTTCTGAGAGTCACTGTTAATTTGCCTACTCCTTACCACATTGTCATCTACTCTCTCTTCCGTCTTTTCCTCACTCGCTCCCATGGCCCTTTCATGGTCACTCTCCTCCTCCTCGGCTTCTTCCCTGTCATGATGTTGTTTCTGCTTCTCTGTATAGCCAGCCACCTCTCCTCCTTCCTCTACTTCAGTTAATGCTGATGTTGAAGCAGCTACTACAGCCCCAAACATGTCCGACATTTTGGCACATTTTGAGGAATCCGCCTGTAATTTCTCTGCACCTCCCTTGCGCTTTGGTGGTCGTTTGTCCATTTTAACGTGGATGCTAAACTTCCAGCATAATTATTATAGCTTGTGTCTCATGGCCGGGAGGCGTGGCCACAGTGGGATTCGTAAATTTGCGGCCCGGAGTGGGAAGGGCCGCAGGGCGTCAGCCCACCGGGAAAATGCCCGGTATGCCAGATGGCCAGTCCAGCCCTGCCCAGGGCTTAGCGCCAGCCAGGACAGATGTGATTAGTTAAAAATAAAATACACTTTCTCCCACAGAAGATAACCAAGCTAAAAGTTGGGGAAACTTTAACTTCTAGTGGCTAAGTACAGCCAGAGAATAGCCAACCGGTAACAAGAGTCCTGTGACATGTTGACCTATGTTTACAAAAAGATTCTTCCTGTTTGAAACACACGCCTTAAAAGTCTGATTAATTTGGCAATCCACACTTGGCCGCTGCTTGGGGTGTTTTTGGCGTTAGGGTCAACATTCCTTGGTAACCCACTTATCTCGCTTCGTGGTACCGAATACCCCTTGGCTCTCTGTTCTGCATTTGGGTCCATTTGCAAGCTGCTCCTGATTGGAACAAGATTGGAAAACATCCATCTTGTTCCCTTTCTCTTATTCAATCCACCAAAAATCACTGCGAGATTCTTTCCTACTGTAATAAATCATGTAATGTGGTATTCATTGCATAATTATGTTCATAATCGTATTTTCCACAAACTGTTTTGCCAAAAGGGTGAGTGTCTTGTTGATTGCATTGTGAAATGAATTTGTTTTCAGATGTCTTAAATCAAGATGAATGATCTTGTTGCTTGCTAATGGATTGATCGTGCATCTTCTTATTGCATTGCAGAAATAAAGAGCTGAAAATGAAACAAAACGACATGTTAAGATGGATGTTTTTTACCATTATGAAGCAGTAATTTACCTTTTAATCAAAGCACAAGATGACTGTTTTAGCAGATGAGCAACAGACATGTAATGTTTAGTGTTATGTTTTTGTTAATTTATGGATTCAACCAGCCCTTCTGCTGCTAGGCAGCCAACCCTCTTTGTGTGTTGTAAATAGGACTGTGCTCTTCAACCTGCCAAATGAAATAAAAGTTAATGATTTCAGTCACTGAAGCCTTTTGTCTGTTTGCCTATTATTACCATTTTATCAGCCACACATCAAGTGTTGATTTGCTTCAGCACACACGTATCATCTAATCAGAAAATGAGTTTGGGGTTTTGTGCCTTGTGTAAGCTGAACAAGGCCAAACCCTGAGAACCACACTCTGATATACACTGAGAGGGATTAAATGAAAGGACTAGGATGTATTATTTAAACTGATTTGGAAAGTAAGAAGTGATTTCCAGATTGTCAATGTTAATTTTGTACAAATGAGATATAAACAAAGATAATAAACCTTAACTTTGCATTTATTAATCTTTGGACTCAAAAAGCATAGACAGCTGGTGTGAGTCAGTGAGAGGTAAAAGTGCCATGTCTTTTTTGTCTTCTCAGCCAGGAAATCTATTCAAATGAGTCAAGAAAAGCAATGAATAGTATTTTAGTGGCTGTTCAGAAGTCATTTTTTTCAGACAATTTAACTGTATTCTATGAAGGTATTGAGTGTGTTTGGCTCTCCACCTTTTATCATCATTTCAAAACAGTCAAGTTAAATTACAGATAAAATATATTCCTCAGTTGTAAACATATCCATTACGCTAATTGAAGAAAAAAATTATAATAGGCAAGGGTGGCGCAGGCACATTAGAGTGAGCATACTATCTTCTGCAAATGGCCATCTTTTTTCGTCAAAGATATTGCATGTTGATATCGCCACAGTCAGCTTTTATCGTCATTATTATTGATAAGGTATTTACTGTAACATTTCAGCAGAGGTATTCATTTCCAAACAGGTTAAGTGGTCTGATGGTTATGAAGTAACGGTAAAGTATGGATTTA
This sequence comes from Sander vitreus, assembly GCF_031162955.1. Taxonomy (NCBI): domain Eukaryota; kingdom Metazoa; phylum Chordata; class Actinopteri; order Perciformes; family Percidae; genus Sander; species Sander vitreus. The sequence goes on from NC_135859.1 coordinate 11,453,503, forward strand.
ATTAGCGGAGGTATTTTGCAGACTATAATGTTATTAATGTTACAGTATAAGTTAGCAGCACACTTAGACAACCGGACCCAGGGGGAGTCTGAGTGAGACAGGAAGACAGCTCTCTTTGTCCAGTCACGCTCCGAGATTACGTTATCTTCTGCAGTCTGCTTAGAAGTGGTACATTTACAGATCACAGCAACTTAATACAATATAGTGACTGGCTTTTGTTTTATATCTAGTGTCGGCTTTTTAGTGAGTTTCCTCTTAGCGTTAGAGTGAATTTAAGCTGGGCTTTTACTGTGAAGGGTAGACACGGAAGAGCAGCAGTAATACCAGCAGTATGGCAGTGTTTTTTTTTCCTCAACCCTTAATTATAGGGCCGTTTAGTTTTTCTCACACTTTATTGATATCCAATATCCATCACTGTCCAAACTGCTCCATATTCCAAACCCCAAGTGCATTGGGTATCCAGGAAGTCAAGTGGTAAGTAGATTAGATGAACGGTTCTTTGGATGATCCTTTGCCTGCACATCCGCTTCACGAGCGGTTCATTACTAAAAGTGATTCACGGGGCATGGTATCATGGTATCCACCCTATACCAGTACATTAGGGAAGCTTCACACCAGACACTTCCACTAGACAGGGAATGGAAGAGGGATTTTCCAGGGTTAGAGCTGGATTTTAACTGAAGCAATGTGTGGAATAATGTTAAATTGGCTTCTAGAAATCACGAACACCAGCAAATCCACTATTATTTTCTCCATAGGATTTATTTGACCCCTTGCAGGCTGTGCCTAATGAAAATTATCGGTGATGCTTCATGCACATTGGCCCTCATTTATGAAACATGCGTACGACCTAAAACAGGCGTAGGACGGGCGTATGCCTATTCCTACGCAAAGCAAGGCATTTATCAATTTGAAGGTGAGCATAGGCTGCGATAAAATCTAATGTCCGGTCTGAATTCGTGTATGCAAGTTTTCGCGTCAGTGTGGACTTGCGGTGCAGCATATAATCAGTTTAACAGGAGAAGGAGAAGTCATCAGTTAATCACTTATCAGCAATAGCAGATCTGGCTCTTTTAGAAGACCTCTATTCGCCTGGTACAACAGTACACACGTACGGGCCACGGTGGAGCGCTCCATCGGATTGATTAAAGGTCGATGGCTCCGTCTTGCATCAGCAGGGGGGGGACCCTACTATACACGCCAGAAAAAGTCTGCAACATTGTTTTAGCCTGTGGGGTTCTGGAGCCAGATGACCCGATGCCCAGAGAGCAATGTCCAGCACAGCCCCAACTGGGGGCTATACGAAGGAGACAGGATATTATTCCTCGCTTTTAAAAAGGTATAGTGTTATGTTTGGCAATGATACTCAATACAGAAAACATGACGATGCACAACATTTTTATTTATTCTTCAGGTTTTCGTTTCTCTTTTAAAGTGTCATTAATGGCAAAGTGATCGATTTATTTCTGCCATTGACAGTTATTTTGGCTTGTTTTTTCAGCCCCTCTGCTGTCAGGAGTCAGGGTCGGGCTGGTGGTCCAGCATGGGGACCGCGCTCTCCCTCACAGCTCCTGCCTGGCTGACTAATGAAAAAAACATGAGTAAAATAAGACACGTACTGCATAAACTCTGCTACTGTGTGTTTATTTAAATATAGGTAGGCTACACCATGTAGGCATAAGAGATTGCAATATAAGCCTGTATATTACTATTAGGACTATAGCATACGTCAAGGATGTATAAATTAAATAAACTTCAGCTGGAGTCAGATTTACCATGGCAACACTGTTCACTGCATCAGTGATCTCTTTCCATCCCACACTCTTTCTACAGCCTTTAATACCAGTTTGCAGTCTGCCAAATCTACACACATTAGTGCAAATGAACCTGAGATATCAGGGTTTCAATCTCCACCTCTGAAAAGTTTCGCTTCTTAGCCGGATTACGTCTTGCAATGTCGTAAATTGTAGGGGCGAGGCCTCAAAACAGAATATATTTAGGCGTGATATTTAAATCACAATTGTTTCCAGCCGCTGCATTTATCAATGTATGACCAGTCTTACGCTCTGATTGGTGTGACCCGAACGTTTAATGAATCACACGTGAAGCCTGTCGTAAGGGGATTTCTGCACTCAGATGCGCTGGTTTCTATGTTAGATTGATAAATGAGGGCCATTATGTTTGCTAAAGACCATGGGCACATTTCTCCATATTCACGGGAATCCACAGAACTGTAGGACCCAAATGCAAAGACAGCCAGGCAATGTAGTTAGCTTGAAGATTTAATAAACGTAAGTTCATAACAAAAAGGTGTCCAGAAAACAGCAGGCAAGGTAATCCAAAATGTGGTAGCAGTCAAAACACAGGAAACAGGAACACTGAGACAAAACAGGTAGACTACACCACAAAAATACACAATGACCTAATAGCCAAAGAAAACAGACTAACTACAAGAGGTAACGAGGAAACGAGAGACACAGGAACAGGTGAAACAAATCAGGGTGGGGCAGACAATCACACAGGCGAGAAAACAGAAGGCAGGAAGTAAACCAAGACATGGAAGAACAGAGAAACTACCAAAATAAAACCAACGGAAAACATGAAACCAACTAAACAGGGACTAGACGTGACAGTACCCCTCCCTCAAGGGACGGCTACCAGATGGCCCTTAAAAAACACACACGAGGGCGGAGGGGGTCCGGAGGAGGGACAAACAAAAGTCAACCCTGGAAGGGTTGAAGGGAGGACAAAGAATGGGGGTGACACAGGCGACGGCGGGCTCAGGAACTGAGAACAGTGGAGTTCGGGGAATCAGGGGCTGCTGGCAGCTAGGCATGGGGTCCGGGGGCTGCGGACAGCGGAAAAGGCGGAACTCCTCTGGCGGCCGAGCAGGCCGGAGAAGGCCGAGTCCCTCTGTGGGCCGGGCAGACGAAGGGGCAGCTGGACTGGAGCCAGGCCAAGGGTCAGCTGGGCCAGGGTCCGCCAACAAGGTAACTGGAACAGTGACAGGAAACAAGATAACTGGAACAGAGAACTGGAACAGAGAAGGCAACAGGACACGGGGCAGGAGTCGGTCAGGCCACCGACTGAACACTGGGGACAGCAGTCTCTGGGTCACTGGAAGGCAAAGTCTCTGGAGCACTTGACACCAGCAAAGTCTCTGGGACGCCGAACAACGGCAAAGTCTCTGGGACGCCGGTCATCGTGGGGGGGGAACAGGCCAGTCAACGTAGGCTCTGGGAGCTGGGGTTCTGGAAGGCTGCACGTCAGCTGGGGTTGTGGAAGGCTGGGCCGCTGAGGCTCTGGAAGACTGGTCAGCTGAGGTTCAGGACAGAAGAGCGGTTGAAGCAGGGCATGGCGTCGGAAGCCATGTTGAACACGTCCCCTCTTGCGGTCTCCACGTTGCCAGGAAAAATAGCTAGGCGGGTACCCTCAAAGGACTGCTGTTGGACGGGGGTACTCACTGACCACGTTGCAGTAGGGCATTCTGACCACGTTGCAGTAGGGCATTCTGACCACGTTGCAGTAGGGCATTCTGACCACGTTGCAGTAGGGCAAGGAGGCAGGGCGGGTCAGGAACCGAGAACCTGTAGCCAAGATGCTAGCAGGCCGAGCAACAGGCAGGCTGGTGGTTGCTAGCTGGCATTGACGTAGACCAGGGATCCGATGAGGAGCTGGTAGCTCACTATGAGAAGCAGTTGTGGAGCTAACAGGCTTGGATGAACAAAATCCATTAGTAGGTGGAGGAGCTGGAGTGAAAATGAAGCAGATAGCCCAGTTTAGAACAGAGTCCTTTAACCAAGGTTTTTCTGACACCTCACGAGCTACCGACAAAATTACCTCCTGGCAATCACTGCTAGCCCTCCTCCACATGTCCTTAAGCTCCATCAGGTCACACACTAGGGCACAAAGTTCATTGGACATCGCTGCTCTCCGTCTCTGCTGGGTCCATGATGGTTTAAGTCATTCTGTCACAGGAATCCAGAGAATTGTAGGACCCAAATTCAGAGACAGCCAGGCAATGTAGTTAGCTTGAAGATTTAATAACCGTAAATCCATATAAACAAAAGGTGTCCAGAAAACAGCAGGCAAGGTAATCCAAAATGTTGTAGCAGTCAAAAAACAGGAATCACAGGAAACAGGAACACTGAGCCAAAACAGGTAGACTACCACACAGACTCTTACACAGAAATACACAATGACCTCAACACAGACAAAGAAAACACAGAGACTAAATACAAGAGGTAACGAGGAAACAAGAGACAGGTGTAACAAATCAGGGTTGGGCAGACAATCACACAGGCAGCAAAACACAAGGCAGGAAGTAAAACAAGACATGAAAGAACAGAGAACCTACCAAAATAAAACAGGAAATGGAAAACCAACAGAAAACACGAAACCAACTAAACACAGAAACTTGACACTGGAACTAGACGTGACACATATGTTTTGGGAGTGTTCCCCTGTTGCACGGTTCTGGCAAAATGTTGCCTCAGAACTGACGACATTAATTTCTGGGACAGTTCCTGCGACAATATCAGTTCTGCAATGAATGACACTTCACTCCAGATTTCTAAATGTCAGAAAAGGATAGTTCTTGCTGGGCTTACAGATGCAAAGAAAATGGTGGCGGTGCGCTGGAAGCCCCAACACACTTTGACCATTAAGCAGTGGCTTCTGACCTTTCTTGACATAGTTTATATGGAACTTTCAACAGCCAGACAGGTGACTGTGGATTTTTGGCTTTTAATGGCAGAGACATTAAAAAGCCGACTGTGACCACAGTTTCCAGCCCGCTGGGTCCTGGGGAGGGTTGTTTTGCGTATGTGTATATATGGGTATATGATGTGTGTATGTGTATATAAATACACTCATTATTTAATTTTAATTCATTAATATATATATATATATATATTTTTATATATATATATATATATATATATATTTCTTTCTTACCATTCTTTTGGGGGGGGGGGTTACATGTATGTTCTGTTATCCATGACATGCTGCTGGTGTGTAAGTGTGTTTATGTTGTTTGTTTAATAAAACACATGTATTACAAAAAAATACTCAAGGTTGATTTGAACAGGGGCAGGTGAAATCATTTTACTCCATTTATTATTAATTGTTTAAATCTTGTGTAAATCAAGATCGGATTGAGTCATATGTAGTGCAGGTGCTGATACAGTGATGCAAAAAGGACCTGCGGATTTCTTCAAGGCTGCCACAAGATTTATTCAACAGGACTGAAACACTCTCAAAGCAGCTTCCAGGCACTACAAACTAAAAAGTGAAATGCAACAGGCTGCTGTTCAGCTCAAAGGAAGGATGGCATGAGAAATGTTTTCATTGAGTTGGGCTAGGAGAATCCCGTTCTGATTGATCCTGACCTTTCCACACAGGAAACTGACAGAGAAATGTTAATTTCAACAGCCACTGAGGGCTTAATACTGAATTCATAACAATAATTGGTGATTTTAATGTAGGTAGATGTCAAATAGGGAAATGTCTACTTCACTGCTAGATAGGTACTAATAACTCAGCTTTCATGTGTTAAAAATCCTCCTCTGACATTCTGGATGAACTGACACTGACTGACAGTTAGCACAGTGAGCACAAACTTAGTATACTGCTGCAATATCTTGTTTTCTTTCAATTGAACAGTTCTATTGAAAAGTTAGACGATCTAATCTAGCAACTTGTCAATCAAAGAAAAATGATCGACTCGTGTTAAATTGCTGTTGAAAAATTACAAGTAAAAAAAGCTAAAGCGGGAGAATTCAAAGGTACGTATGCCCATTTGATCAATGTCGGGAAGTCAGCATCACAGTCAAGCTTAGTGTAGTGTAGTTGAGTGTGATGGCTTTCGTGACATGAAAAAAATGTAAGAGCCACGGTACAAGATACCAAGCAGACAGCATTTCACCAAAAAATGCCTGCCAGAGTTGTATAACATAGTAAAGTTAAGCATGAATTGCTAAATGCAGAGAGAGTGGCAATGGCAACCGAAGCCTGGAGATCATGTGCCACAGACTCTTGCAGTATGTGACAGTCACAGCGCACCACCACATCTCTGCAGACTGGGAGTTAATGGTTCATGCATTACAGTTGAGGGTATTCAATGAATCACACACACAGGGAAAAATATAGGCGCTTTACTGAAAGAAGCATGTGTTGACTCCCAGTCAACATTGCTGATAATGCCAAAAGCATGATTGTCTCCTCACCTTGCATGCTTTGCTCATGCTTTAAATCTGGCATCACAGAAAGCTTTTAAAATATCCACGGCTGCAAAGTTGCTCAGAAGAGTGAGGAGAGTGGTTTTTTTTGCATCGCAACCTAAGAAGAGCTGAATTACTACGAGAGGAGCTTTGCCTCCTCACAAGCTCATTTAACATGTGTCCACTCGTTGGAACAGTTCCTATGACATGCTAGAACCATATTTGGGGCAGCAACCTGCAGTTTTTTATTTATTTTATTTTATTTATTATTTCAGGACAATGCACATTGATGAACATGTACAGCAGTACACGTAAAAATGCCAGATTGTAGCCCGGGGGCTAATTTCCATCTGTAGTCCATTAGGCAGGTTGAAGTTACAATAAAAAATGACAAAAGATACACAATAGTAACATTTGCTATATAAAACAAGGAGAAACAGAAAGAAAGAAAAAGAAAAACAGGACAATTTATTAGTATGTGTTAAAACGGAGACACAATTCATTAGTATGCCCTACTGGGCTAATACAGTCAGACCCGTTGCCAGACCTCAGTCTTAAGGGGGGCATATGAAATGCATGGGAGGGCACAATTATTATTAGCCTACAGTACGTATATTTATAATAATCGTATACTCTATTCGCGCAGCATATAATCATCACGTTAAACATAACCAACAGCAATATGACCAGCTAGCCTATTGCCTACACCACATTACACAGAAGCAATGTTATGAATATCCATAAAACACTTGACTATACAACATATTAGATGTAACACCAGAAGCATCTCTCAAACATTGCATTTTAAAGCAGTCAACAGAGGGATATGCATTGCCATGAGACACACACACACACACACGCACAGAGACTTTGAACCTACCGGTACTTTGAGTGGAGGCAGCGCTGTCCTTTCTCCAGTCCCTCCTGTCAGTTGAAGTTGCATGCTTATTTAAGCCCTTGCCTGTTTCAATTGCATGTTTCCAATCATTAAAAATCCCTTAATGGAGAAGGTCGCGTCCGATGATACAGATTTGAATTTCCTGCAGGCATAACAAAATGTCCTTTTCCACCGAGTACTCAAGCCAGTCCCTGTTCAAATACCAGCTAGAGGAAAATTATCGTTTTTTTGAACCAAACATTTTGACTGGATATTTCCTCAACACAACCTGTTTGGGTTTGTCTGTGCCGAGGTCACTCACACCCACTGATTCAACAGGCAGTTGTGGCCCAAATGCTGCCCCAGTCGCGGTTGCACTTGACCTGCAGGTCTTGCCAGGCCAAGGGTCGGGCTCCATGGAGCTACTAGCATCAGGCTCAGACTGTCGTCCTGGGTCTCCTTCTCCAACTACAACATCAGGAGGCGTCGGTGTCGTATCCAATTTGGCAGAGGAGACTGTTGGTGGGCTTTTCAACCACTTACGGATATCCATGACGAACTGAAGCAGCGAGTAAGCCGGCGAAAACTCATCCAGCTTTCAAAAATGCGCGGTAACTGTTGAGTGGCTACACTGACGTAGGCTACGTCATGTACGTAGCCTAACTTTCTTTTTAGTAAGGCCGTGATAGGCTGTTGCAGTGTAGATTCCCATCAATCAAACAAAATCACACCATTGTTTCTTTATATTTTTTATGTTTTAATGATAAAGAATGCAACATTAATGCAACACAAAATTAGCAACTATGATAATATAAAATTAAAATTAAAGTAATTTTTTTAAGAGTTCTGTGCCTCAAGTGCCACCCTACGGCCCGCTGGCGACAGGTGTGAATACAGTACAGCATACAGTTAGTGGTGGTTGCACGTTTGGTTAGCTCTAAGCCACAACTTTACTTTTTTTTTTTGCCACGCTCATGTCAAGGGAGCTTGGAAAAAGGGGAGGAGAGAAAGCATCTCAATGAGAATGACATCAGCAACGCAGAAGACATCAGGTGCTACGTCTCAGCTGTTAAGTTGCATCCTCACTTCCTTCACTTGCTTCCCTTTATGTGAGGAGAGAGGAAACGAGGAAATGTGATTTAGTGCAGTGTCTGTATGGAGCGCGTGCCTATTCAGAAAGGGACGATTGCTTGGTTCCCAGTATTTTTTTGCACAACCTCATCTAACTATGAGCACAGTTCAATCAGTTGCGGCTCAGCTGCAGCTCATGTAGAGATTTGGCGTGTCCCATTTTTTTTTCGAAACCTATTTATCCTATTTACATAGAACATTTTTTTATTTATTTAGAACACTGAACACTCCACACCTCAAACCCGTCCCTACGACCTATCAGATCAGATTCTTACACTGGAACTTTCATTCTTGTACTTTTATCTTGTTCTATTTTAGCATGTTTTTATTTACTCTTTTTAAAAGCTCTTTAATGTTTTATGTAAACTACTTTGAATTGCATGTTGCTGAAATTTGCTATAGAAATAAAGTTGCCTTGCCCTACAACCTCCAGCCTGTCAGTTAGTCACCAGTAGCCTGGTTGACACCAGACCCTTCTCAGTCGTAACTGAGTTACGACTGAGAAGGGTCTCAGGATCGTTGTTACCTACGATCCGGCTGACGCTGCGCTTCGGTAGCCGTTATGTTGAATGTAAACAAAAAGCTGCTCGCGTAAAGCCCGCCTCAACGGTTGTGATTGGTGTAAAGCCCGCCTCAGCAGTTGTGATTGGTGCCTCGATTTTGGGGACATTGGAAATGGGTTTGAATGGGCTCTTCGCCAGACTGACTTGCAGAGCAAATCTCAAATTTGCCGGAAGTTCATCAGGGTTTACCCAGGCTAAGTTACCAGGGCATAGAGAACCCTGGTGTGCCTGCCTGTCTGAGAGGAAGTGTAACCACACCGCGGCAACCTTCGGCTCGCCATTGTATTATATTGCAGCAAACGCTGTCTGCGTGGAGTTTTGAAAAATGTAACTACAATTGAAACTGCTTTACCGGCTTTGCCGTGACTTTAACAAAGTGTCGAGGGGACGTAGCTGTGCTGAGCCCCAAAATGTAGAAAGCAGCTATGCTTGCGTGTGATGCGCATGTGTGGGTGCTGTATTCTGCATGTGTGGGGACACAAGCACAGAGAGTTCCTAATTTATAGATAGATGACATGTCCTTTCCTCTGAAGTGTCACATGAATTTGTCAGCAACAGCTTTAAGCTGCACGGCTTCCGGGAAGGCTGCTCTTGTGAATCCTAGCTTATAGCTCCTCGGAGATCTCTGTCCTCGGGGCAGGAATAAGAGCTTTGCGACAGCCTTCACAAAGTATGACCAAAACGACTTCTGGTTCAGGTGAGGAGCGAGAAGCTATCAAACAGGAGACGTGGGATATTCCCAAGGTGATGGCACCTGTCAAAGTTGTGACCACTATAATGTGCGAGGAAGAGCAGCCCACAACCTCAATGATTGGATCAAAACTTCAAAAGCACTTTGAAGCATCCAATCAAGACACAGCACTCATAACTGAGATGAAGACTTTGAGACACGTTGATCTTCTCTACACTGCATATGCTCTAAAAACCCTCGCTTCAAAACGTTGCCACTCATAAAGAAAAAAAAGTGCAGCGCTGGACCAGCTTTTCGGAGAAGTCTTTGAGGTGAGAGCAGCAGACAGACCTTCAAGGAAGAGGGCCAGCAAGGAAGTACAGAGGCAGGAATCCTTTGCCCCGGAATGACAACCCTCTACAATGGTGGAAAGCACACGTGGACCTACAACTATAGTAAAACCTCTGCATCTTGTTTCTCTTAAACCGTTTCAAAAGGTTCAGTTTATTCTTTTGTAAGCAGAAAGTTTCATTTAAATCTCAGTTGGTAAAAAACAATATTTATATTGCTGTGTTAGAGGTCACTGAGCATTCTGTGTCTGTATTGAGCTGAACTCCAGGGTCATCTACAGTGTTTTCACTAATGGTAATTAATTAAGTTTGACATGACACTTATCGATTGCATTATTAGGACAGCAATGCATCTCATATACAGTACACTACCACAGTATGTTCAGCCGAACAAATTACTCTTTGGTGTTGCAGCCCTCCTATTCACTGCCTGGTATCCTGCCGGAGATGTCGCCGGATGTCCTTCTTTTCGTCCGGATATCCGTTACCTTCCTCTTTCTTTGTGTTGGCATTCTCAACTCCGGTGGATTTCTGAGGACTATGGTTAACTGCTCCTCAGATCTCTGAAGGGTAAATCCAGACAGCTAGCTAGACTATCTGTCCAATCTGAGTTTTCTGTTGCACGACTAAAACAACTTTTGAACGTACACGTTCCACCAAAACAAGGTCCTTCCCGAGGCTATTTTGCAGAGGCACTGTTGCTCCGTCCGGAGCTTAGCGCCACCCATGATGATTGTGATTGGTTTAAAGAAATGCCAATACAGACAACCAGAGCACATTTTCTCCCATCCCAGAATGCTGTGTGGACTAGCCAGACCCTCCGTTGACCCTCTAAAATCAACTTTGCCTTCAGTGTGATAACATTTAGACTTTGACTGACACCTGACATTTGTTTCCTGTCAAACTCCATTAGCTGCTGGTGGTATAGCATGACACCCATGCTGAGCCAATGTTTCTCTTGCTTTCCTTTTTCTTCCTTTATGATGAAGGCTAAGAATTAGGATTATATGGGTTTAAAATGGTCATATCTTACAGAAGTGTATAGCATAGAGCATATTTAAAGTGCTCATATTATACTCATTTTCAGGTTCATAATTGTATTTACAGGTTGTACAAGAATAGGTTTACATGGTTTAATAAAAAATAAAAAACATATTTTTGTTGTACTGCACATTGCTGCAGCTCCTCTTTTCACCATGTGTGTTGAGCTCTCTGTTTTAGCTACAGAGTGAGGCATTTCACTTCTGTACTATCTTTGTTGGGAGTCGCAACAAGCGGAGACAAAGCTGTTTGGAACAGTTGGTGATCAGTGTGTTCTCTGGAAGATGGTAAGTCCCTTTGGGATGGACTTTGGGTTTTTTCACTTTGTAAACCTATAACATGCACAAAATGATATATAACACAATAAAGGAAAGGGAAAAAGCCAAAACACATAATATGAGCACTTTAAAACAAACACCTGCAGACGGATAAAGCCAAGTCTGCATTCAATACCCTACAATCAGCCCTATAGTTGTATGTCTTTGTCTGCTGGCTATTTATGTTTATGCCAATATTTGTACCCATAAACTGTAGTTAATTATCTACCTTCACATTCATCTCTACCACCAGATTGGCAGGCAGAGTGTATTCCTTTCTGTTATGGTGGATATGTATAGAGTGCAGCGTTTTTCAGTCATTTCCTTTAGTATGAATCATGCTTGTTCAAAATGAAATGCTGTGGAGCCATATTCAGCAAGGTCCTCCCATCATCTGTTTCAAGACCTCTTTAGTTATGAATTATCAATCAGTTTTATTTGGCATATGTAATCATATATGTTAGAATTCCAGTGAAATGTTCCTTCAATTTGTGCATTAAAAAGTTATGAATACGGAAGTAATGAATATGTGGGGTTGGGAGGGGGAGTAGTTTTAAGCAGTGACCCCATTTAGGATCCTAGGGGATATGTATGTCGGTATTTTCTACAAAGTGGGATACTGTAAATGTTCTATTGTAAGTCAAAGCCATATGTGAGATTATACAATAAAATGCAAATACAGGGTTTTCTTTCCAGTTTGAAAATACAGCTGCAAATTAACTTCACTTTTTAATTTTATGTTTTGCCCCTGGAGGGCAATTGGTTTACAGCAAGGCATACAAAACATAGATATACAGTAAAGAAGGGGGTGAGGGAAGGTGTCCTGAATACCAGTGGGCTTGAAGTCAAAGAAGACTAGTGTCTGACTTTCACATTTTCCTGTGTACAAAGCACAGTATCAATTAAAAAAGCAGACAGATTGAATGAATAAATAAATACAAATACACCCAATACATTGCATAGTAACCACACATGTTGAATAAATTATCAACATCTCTGCCATCATAACGCAACATCGCTGTTATCCTCATCATCATCAACAACACAAACCACATCATATCATCAACTAAACTACACACTTCGCCAAGTGAGTTAGGACTCTAGTCTGTGTTGAGGCAGCTACACACCGGGCCGATAATCGTCCGTTGTACATTCTGGCGAGGTCAGTGACTTGAGTCTGTTTGGTGTGTTCCGTGCCATCTTTATGAGTCGCCATTAATGGCCGGTTGAAAAATCCGGAAGCAGCAGCCAGACCCACGTGACACGTTCGTCCAATCAGCTGCTGATTTTCATTTTTTGGGTGACAATACAGATTAGCGCCGCCTGCTGTTATGGAGACGTATTACGTCTCATCGCTTTGGTGTGTTCCGAGGCATTTTTTTGACCAACTTGGGGAGACTGATCACTCCAACTGCCTTTTCTGCCAACGGTTGGCCATCTGGTTGGTCTATAACGGCCTTTAGTGCTTGTATCTGTTAGTCTTAACAGGGGGGGATCTGAACCTAGCACAGAAGACAGAATCTGAAATTCATAGTATATTTATTTATTGTTTATTTATCAGGGACGATACCTTTAACCATAGAAATAAAATGTAGGTGTCAGTGGGGCCGTAAACTGTGTTGCAGGGAGTGAGACCCAGCGGCAGTGGGTCAGCTGACCGCTAACGTTGGCTTGCTAACTCCGCCTTAAGGTTACCCCCTCGACACATCGTTCACAAAAAAAGAGCCGAATAAAGCTGTCGTTCGTGGTTATAGCAATGTGCTTTGTGTGGATGAAGCATGAAGTTAATTTTACTCATTTAGCGGCTGACTCACTGCCATGATAACGTTACTACTCCACTGTTACTGCAGAACCTCAGCTCCGCGACTTGCCGGAAGTAGGCTTATTATCGGAAGTTTATACGTTACTATGGCAATGCTACACATAAAAATGGCTGCTGCTCTGACCATTCTGCTACGTTGATTTGAATGGAAATGGCCTTTCTATCCATTTTATTTCTATGCCTATAACATTATCACAACCAGATGTGAAAGATGTAAGGTGTTTAGTAGGGGTGGTACGGTTCACAAAATCCACGGTTCGGTTCATATCATGGTTTTATGGTCACGGTTTTCAGTTCTGTACGGTTCTTGTTATTTTTTCTTTTAATCTTTAACACTCCAGAAATATACTTCAGCTATGATATATAGCTAAAATTAGCATATTGAATGCATGTTGCACAATACATGCACACAGTGGCAGTTCTATCTATTGTTTTATTTCCGCTCATCATAGATAACATGAAATCCAAAATGTTCTCACACACCAGATTATATACGACGCTGGCGCATCCTCCAACTCCGGGTAGCCTTCCTTATCTCTCCCACTTACCATTTCTGCATGTGACGTGACCTGCAGCACTCCACACTCCACCTGAGTTTCCAGTAACTGTTGTTTCCAGTAAGTGTTTTAACATAGGTGTCGAAAGTGGGCACTACGGCAGTAAGTGGTTAGTGCACATTAACAGTGTACTGACAAACCGTGCGACGCACACACGTTCCGAACCGAGACATGCGAACCAAGCGGTTCAGATGTTGTATGAATTGTAATCCGACCTCTATTTTCCTTAGAGCAGTGGAAAGAAATGAAATAATAAACACTGTAAAAAATTGTAAAAGCAAATGTTCCACAGATTGGAATAATATTGATATGATTATAATAAAACAAGTTGTTGAAGAAATTGCTGAACCACTAACTCATATTTGTAACTTGTCTTTTCAATCTGGTAAATTTCCAAACAAAATGAAAATAGCAAAAGTATTACCAGTATATAAAACACCTTTTCACAAATTACAGGCCTGTTTCTATACTCCCCCAGTTCTCCAAAATCCTTGAAAAGCTGTTTACAGACTTGATAATTTTATCGAAACATCCAAGCTTCTAGTTAACAGTCTATATGGATTCCGGATAGATAGATCAACAACTTTGGCACTAATGGAATTAGTTGAGGAAATCACAAATTGCTTAGATAAAAAGAAACATGTGTGTGGGAATTTTTATAGATCTAAAGAAAGCATTTGACACCATAAATCATGACATTTTATTACATAAATTAGAGAAATATGGTATCAGAGGGGTTGGATTGGAATGGGTGAGTAGCTACTTAAGAAACAGGCAACAATTTGTAGAAATTTGGGGAACATAAATCAACATACATGAACATAACATGTGGGGTACCACAGGGGTCGGTCTTAGGACCAAAGCTTTTCATAATTTACATCAATGATATATGCAGAGTATCGGATATACTAAAATGTATTCTATTTGCGGATGATACAAATATTTTCTGTTCTAGTGATAATTTACAGCAGCTTTTGGAGATGATCACACCAGAAATTGTCAAATTAAAACAGTGGTTTGATGTAAATAAACTGTCATTAAATATAAGCAAAACAAAGATGTTATTTGGAAAACATAAAACTAACTGTCAAGTAGAATTAAAAATCGATAACATAAGTATTGAAAATAAATTTCTTGGTGTGATTTTAGACCACAAAATCTGCTGGAAACCTCACATAAACCATGTCAAAGCAAAACTAGCAAAGACCATAGCAATAATAAATAAATCAAGACATATTTTAGACAATAAATCATTACATACACTGTATAATACACTCATACAGCCACATCTAAGTTACTGTGAGGAAAGCTGGGGAAATACATACAAATCCAACCTACAGCCGTTATGAACATTACAAACATTTAAGACGGCACAAATCATGTTCAAAGCAAGAAATAATTTACTTCCAGGAAATTTACAAAAAATGTTTATGGAAAGACAGGGGGGGTATAACTTGAGAGAACAAATAAACTTTAAAAAACTTAAAATAAGAACAACTTTAAAAAGTATGTGCATCACGATCAGTGGGGTGAGTTTGTGGAATGGGCTAGACCAGGTGCTTAAACATTGTACAAACATAACAAAGTTTAAAAAGTTATATAAAAACACTTTATTAAAAGAATATGAAGAGGAAGAGAGATGATTGTGAAGGGGGGGGTTAGTGTACGGATTGTTAGGATGATGGATTTACGGAAATGGGTTGTTGACTTACTTAAAATGTAAATAAATAAACAAAAGGGTTTGGTATGTGAAAAATTAGAGATGTATTGTTGTGTATATTGGTTATCCTGTTGTAAAAATATATGATGTATAAAGAAATGAGTTAAAGTGAATGAGGGGTAGAAAACTTTACAAGCTTCGGCTTCATCCTGAACCTTTTCGGACAAATTTTTTAAATCAGAAATGGTAATAGTATTTTTAATATTACTTGTAACACTGTATGGATATTGTTCTTTTTCCTTTGGTGTGTTGCTACACACTTTTTATTTTATAGATATATATATATATATATATATATATATATATATATATATATATATATATATATATATATATTAACAGTAAAATCTACACCTTGACGTGTTTTGCTTCAAGACACAATTCATTTTATTTTGTTTTTCAACTGGTATGGTGTTTTAGGAATGAGCGCCATTTCATCAATGAAGTAAACCCGATTGGGTCTATCTTTGCGCTGACAGACAGAACTGAGGAAAGTGTTACAACCAGCTAAGCGAACCGGGCTCTCTAAACAACAAAGAAACACCGCTGCTAAAGGCTAACTTAGCCAGTAACATGTATCCCCCTGTCTCCTTTTCCCTACGTGTTGCAATTAATGCGAGGATGAGACTAACTAGCCTGGGTGAGTGTATGTCTTCCCTTCTTCTAGAGGGGTTGTGCGGTGTCAAGTTGACTCACCCAGAGACGGCATGTGTTTCACGGTCAGAAGACTGCTGCTGACTTCAGTACATCCACAGTCGACATCGACCAGCTCGACTCTTGAGCTGCTTCAGCGTTGTCTCTTTCTGGGCATGGCCAGCCCCAGCTCTTCCTCGTGGTCATTCAGGTTGTTTAAAATGTAACTTTCTTTTCAAGCTGGGCCCCATTTCCCCATGCATTTGTATCTGAAAATCTTTGAATTTGGTCCAGTATTGAGCGAGATCGCAGTGACGAGCCGGCGCGAACCGAGCTGCAATGTAACCAAGCTGTATTTTTGTCCACTAAAATATATATTTTTTTTTGCTTCTGACAGGCTCAGATTGTTACTAAAAGTGTCTGACAACATTTTCGATCTCACGAGTTGACTTATTATCCGAAGACAGCGGTGTGGAGAGTGGAACATGAGTCGAGAAAAAGGCCTGTTTTTGTTTATTGGAGAGCGGTGCTGCAGCTGCTCAGTGTTTTGTGCAGTCAATAGGCTATAATACATTCATGGTTTCGTGTTATCTAAAAGATTTTCAATAAAAACAATGGTTCGTATTTGCTCATGTCTCACAGCCCTGTTGATTAGAGGGGGAAATCCTCTGACGTGGTAACACAGCATTGTGTCCGAGGTATATCACTGGACACATCCAGACCAAAGATATCGTGCAGCAACAGGTCCCACTCCTGAAACCATATTCTTTGGGCATATAGGGGCACAGCACCCACGGGAGCACTACCAATATCCCTAGCCCCACTGCTTCGCCCTCCTCTTCCCGTTGCCTCTCTCTGTGTCTCTCTCTCTCTCTCTGTCTCTCTCTGTGTCTCTCTCGCTCTCTCTGTCTCTCTCTCTCTCTCTCTCTCTCTCTCTGTCTCTCTCTCTCTCTCTCTCTCTCTCTCTCTCTCTCTCTCTCTCTCTCTCTCTCTCTCTTCGTCCATAGCCTATACACTGGCTCAAATGAATACAGGTGGTCCTCAAACTATAACGACCTCATCCACGTTGTTGATGAGCCATGGCACTGACAAACCTTGAGATAACAGGAGCCTATGATTTCTGTAGCCTACTCCAAAACAACAGACATCCTCAGTGCCTTTTTCTCACCTCGCGTTCCACTCTCCATACCGCTGTCTTCAGACAAGAACACACCTCATGAGATCGATAATGTTGTCAGACACTTTTAGTAACAATCTCAGCCTGTCAGTAGCAAAAACAAATCACTTTAGACACAAATGCATGGGGAAATGAGGTACAGGTTGAAAAAAACGGTAGTTACCCTTTAACCCTCTGGGGTCTAAGGGACCGTTCGGTATTTATGGAATGGACTACCGGAGGAAAATAGTGTGTCATGTCTTTTTATTCTTTGGTCACCCAACATTTTTTAGTCTGTTGGGGGAGGGGGGGGGGAATTACTCTTGCACTAGTCTGGACATCTTGCCGTGCCAACCTTGCAATAAAGGTTTCCTAAATGCCATGTATATAATAATATAATATAATATAATTTGATGTCAGCTTACTAATTGATTGCGGGTTTTGTGTAGATTTGGACTTTTATACGTTTATTCCACTTTGTTTAAACGGCGAAGTTTGGAGAGATACACCGTGACCCTTTTTGTAGATCTACTGATCGCTGTGGATTACTTTTTTTTTCTTGTCAATGGATTACGGCAAAATACGGATCTTGTTTCTTAACGTGTCTTAATGTTTTATGGTGTGACTGTGCTTCGTTTCTGCATTTGGAGAGGCATCGCGACAGACTGTAGGTCGAACACTGATTGTTCACTGTTACATTTTAGTTGAATTTAAGTGTCGGGGCATTCCGCCACGTCTGTCTATTGCGTTCCAAGACAGCCGTGCCGCGATTGGATTTCATAAGGGCGAATTGTTAAATTGTTACAATGTAATTTAAAATCTGCTTTAAAAATAAACATATATGTTTTTAAATATAATGTTCAGCTTCGGCAGCTTTACCTATGTGCTAAAATATACAATGACTGAGGAAGCCTAGTTATTTCCCAGTGTCCTTTGCTGAATGGTCTCAGTGTTTTATTGTTTTATTTCATGTGAATACTAGTTTACTAGAGGAGTAACTTAGTATTTGAAGTAATGCAGTAATGCAGGAAGTGTGCATTTAGTTTCCATGCAGGAGAATTCCGGTCAATTTCAACACATGGCTCTGTTGTAAACACGGCAAGTTTTAAACGTGTTTTAAGCCTCTAAGCATGCTCGAAATGTCATTACAAGTGCCTACCCATGTGCAATGATTCCTTCCGAGGGAACACAGCGAATCTGACTGCAGTAGATGTGACAGAAAGGCATAAAAGTTGTGTTAATCCAGACAGTTCACATACCTCTGTTTATTTCCTTTTTTCCGGTCAAGTCCACACAAGTTGATTGTCGAACTCATACAATCCAATATTCCAGTCAAATTTACTGTGTTCCCTCGGAAGGAATCACTTCACATGGGTAGTCACTTGTAATGACATTTCGAGCATGTTTAGAGGCTTAAAACACGTTTAAACCTTGCCTTGTTTAAGCCTGTTGGGTGCTAACGCTAGCAGGGGGATAACTCGGTGTAGGCAGCACCGATTGTTTTTTTCAGTTGATTTGTTTTTCTTGCTACTGACAGCACTCCAAATTTCCAAACAACAGAGCTACATGTTGAAATCGACCGGAATTCTCCTTTAACAACTTTCTGTCACAGCTTCTTAATTGAACAGTTCACCCTTGTTCTATGAGCCTCTCAGGAGCTTTCCTTGGTCTGGTAGAACTTCTCAGCGTCTCAGTCATTGGGAAAGGTGAAGGAGGCTCAAAGTGGTGAACATCTGGTGTACCACCCTCTTGTTGTTCAGATCCAGTCTCCTCGGCTTGACGTTCCATGCCCTGAGCCTTTAACAGACTCCTCCTGTTTCTCCTTAACACTTGTCCATTCTCCGTCTCAACAACAAATGACCTGGGTCTTACTTCACTGTCCCAGCAGTCAGGGCCCTCAATCTTCACAACATCCCTTTCCTGAAGAGGTTCCAGATGCCTTGCCGTTTTGTCATAGTTCATTTTCTGTCCGTGCTTGAGTCTCATCCTTATGTCAGTCAGCTTGTTGTTGTGTCTATTATCATTGTTTTGTAGAATGTGTGGAAGTGTGGTGCGCAGCGTGCGACGCATGAGTAGCTCAGCAGGGGATGCACCACACTCCAGAGTTGAAGCCCTGTAGCTTAGCAAAGCCAGGTAAGGATCAGTCTTACTGTCTCTTGCTTTTTTCAACAGTCTCTTTACAATTTGTACCCCTTTTTCAGCCTGTCCATTGGCTTGTGGATACAAGGGACTAGAGGTGATATGTTGAAATCCATATTGCATTGCAAAGTCTCTACATTCACCACAATCATACATTGTGGAATTCCATGTCTGGCGAAATAAACTTTCATGTGTGTGATGACAGACTGTGCCGATGTACTGGAAAGCTGTGCAACTTCCGGATAGTTAGAATAGTAGTCAATCACCAGAAGATAGTCTTTGACGTGCAGATGAAACAAATCCGTGCCTACCTTTTGCCATGGTGCAGTGGGTAGGTCTGCTATCAGCATTGGCTCCTTTGCTTGTTTGTAGTGATGTTTGAGACATGTTTCACATTTCTGTATCATCTCCTCAATATCCTTGTTGATGCCAGGCCAATAAACTGCCTCTCTCGCTCTCTTACATTTCTCCAGGCCTAGATGTCCCTCGTGGATACGCCGAAGCATATCCTAGCGCATGGATTGTGGGATGACAATCCTGTTTTGTCTCAGCACCAGCCCATTAGCCATACACAAGTCTGCACGCACCGAGTAGAACCCCAGACAGACTCCTCTTGACCAGACATTTTGGATGTGGTGGGACACTTTCTGCAGCAGAGGGTCTTTCGCCGTCTCCTGCACGATTTTCTGCAACATGACATCCGACGTTGGGAGTGAAGCAGTCACCATGTTTATGTGTGTTTCAGCATCCTCAGTTGTAGGGCTGACCAACATGTCACTGCTAGGTGCTGATGCTCGTGATAAAGCATCTGCCAGCACGATGTATTTTCCCGGTGTGTAAATCAGCTCAAAGTCATAGTGCTGCAACACCATCATCATGTGCTGAATTCTGGGTGACATGTCAATGAGGTTCTTTTTTCTGATTGATATGAGCATTTGTGGTCAGTCTCTGCTGTAAAGTTTGGCAATCCATACATATAACTGTGAAACTTTCCACAACCACACACTAGACCTAAAGTCTCTTTTTCTATCTAAGCATAGCGTTGCTCGGTCTCTGTCATTGATCTAGACGCATATGCTACAGGTTGCCATTTGTCTCCGTTCATTTGGAGCAGCACATCTCCCAAGCCATCTTTTGAGGCATCGGTGGAGATTTTTATTGGTTTTGATGGGTCAAAGAATGTGAGGACTGGCTCCGTAGTTACAGTGTCCTTTAATTGTTTCCACTCTTTCTCATGTCGAGCAGTCCACTTAAACACTGTGTTGTGCTGTAGCAATTCCCTGAGACATGCTGTCTTGGAGGTAAGATTAGGAATGAATTTTCCCAGGAAGCTGATCATTCCCATGGCTCACAAGACACCTTTTTCGTCAGTGGGGGCAGGCATGTCCAATATGGCTTGAACTTTTGACTGATCAGGTTCCACCCCTTCACTCGTGACCTTGTCTCCCAAGAAGGTCATCTCTGTAACGCCAAAGAGGCACTTGTCTCTATTCAGTTTTAGTCCATACTTTTTGACTCTCTGTAAGAGTTTCTCCAGTCTTTCATCGTGTTGCTGTTTTGTATTTCCCCAGACAACCAGGTCATCTATATAGACTCTGGTGCCTTCCAGAACCTCTGTTATGGATTCCATAGCTCTGTGGAAGATCTCTGGTGCTGATTTAATGCCAAACGGAAGCCTCAAGAAACAGTAACGCCCGAATGGTGTGTTAAAGGTAGTGTACTTGCTGCTATCTGGGTCCAGCCTCAGCTACCAAAACCCATGTGAAGCATCTAGTTTACTAAAAAATGTAGCACCAGCCATTTCACTCATTATCTCTTCTCGTTTTGGGATCTGGTAATGCTCTCTTTTAATATTTTCATTTAGATCTTTGGGATCAAGGCAGGCTCTTAGAGCACCTGTGTTCTTTTTCTTGACACATGTGATGGAGTTTACCCATTCTGTGATTCTTCTTCTCATTAGTTCCAAACACTATTTGGTCTCTTTTTATGGAGTCTCTGAGAACACCAAAATTACAGGACTGAACTTTAATCTTGAGGTCGGTAAGAAAAGTATCAAAAGACTCACCATGGTGCTGTAGGCGTGAGCGAAAGACGTAGGCTACCTCTCGTACGTTTCATTTTTCTTTGATAGACAGTGCTCGTCAAATTTCTTCAAGACTTCATCAAACTTGTCTTTGTCCTCAGGTTGAGCATACACAAAAGTGTTGAAGACCTCTAATGCTTCTGTGCCGGCGACGGTGAGCAGCATGGTTATTTTTCTTTCATCTGCCCGTCGATCCACTCCGACAGCCTCAATATACAGCAGAAACTGCTGTTTGAAAGCCCTCCAACTTGCATCTACGTTTCCAGTCAGCTTCAGCGGATTTGGCAGTTTCATTGCATCCATCATGTTGTGTCGCTTCTTATTCTTGACCCCACTCCTAGTGCCATGTAATGTTCTTATTCATCTATTTGAATAAAACATCAAGAATCGAACTTATGAACTGTGTTAGCTTCAGCTAGCAGTTTTTAATAATGGCTCCTCTCCTTGGATATTCACTCTCTGTTCAAACATGCAGTCAATCCAGCACCTGCTGATGTTAAAGCTCCCCCTATTGGTAGCTCCTTTGTTAGCACTTACCATTACACAAAGTATTTCCAATCCATCAAAACGTTGCTGAAATATTTTGTTCCGATGCTTTCATGGACTCTCTATGGGCTTCTCCCTTGACTGTATGCCGTCCCCCTGATTGCCTGCGAGCTTCTCCTGACTATACGGTAATTTCTCTACTGTGCGACAGAAAGTCACGTAGTCATGACACAATCGTGAGCTTATTTTTACAAAAACGTCTGCTACGGGGCCATAACGTGAGATACAAGGTAATGGAGCATTTTATACATTGTCGTGTTTCTTTAGAAGTAAATAATGGACAAATAGAGCCTTTAAACGCTTCAGATGTAAAGTTATTTGCTGTCAAATTGACGCCAAAATGAATGGCAGTCAATGGAATGCTAGCGGAAGGTGATGGCTTGTTAGCCTCAGAATCTCCCCATAGGAGGTACGCTTTCCGGATGCTCGCTTACCCCCTTGGCGTATACAGGCAGGCGGCATCTTGGGAAAACAGTCACAATAAGTCAAACGACGAACACCGTGTAACCAGTAACATAGCTCAAACATGGCGTTCGTCACTGATCGTGACTGTTTTCCCAAGATGGCGCCTTAGCGTTATAAGCTAATTAGGGGTTTGCACTAAAACTGGTCACATTCGATTAGCATGAAAACATATCCCAGAGGTCGACTCAGTACACATGTGTTATTAACCCCTAGGTTAATTTTGCGCCGGATTTCTCCTTTAAGGTTAAGTTACATATAGCCTATTTGGGCTCTGGGTATTTTATCTGCTGAACCATAACATTTGACAAACCAGCCAGATTTAATTGATAAAGCATATCATGGCTACACTTTATCTGTATCATCTTTTAGTCTGATGACTAATATGTTAATAGTTATTATATATCTGTTAATGTTATGTAGCCTAGTCATTGTTTTCAATAAATAGTTCATAAACCTTCGTTTGACTAGTTTATAACTGAACCCAGCCATCACACGCCACACCCACATCCTGCGCCACCCACCACCACAAGTAAATTCTCAACCTGTGGGAAACACTGAAACTGATACCATAACATCAACAAACTGATACTTAAACTGTTGTAACAAACGTCTCAGAGAGTAAAGCAGACACCCACTGCTTGCTCATTTTTCCCAGCTCTGGTCCAATCATTCAGCTGGCTGATTGTATTTACTGGTCTGATGTAACTTTTTACTGGCCCCGGGCATCGGGCAATCCTTATTGTTCAACCCCGTTGTAAGTGAGTGAACCAGGCAGAAGCAGAGGAAGAGTGGGGGCAGAGGGGGAAACTCTCAAAGGGAGCAGATAGCTTCAAAAATGGTGTGGTGTGATGGTGGTATGTGTGTTTGGGTCTAGTTTGTAGAGCCGTGGCCATGGGTCCTACCACACCCCAAGAGCTTTATCCCAGACTAGTATGTCTCCTGTAAACATGGAGAATAGCCAGAATACTATCCGTACTCCAACAAGAAGAAATTTGATGTGATGTTGTCATCATTTGAACATTCTTGCATGTCAAGTAGCAGTGGATTGTTGTAGGAAAAAGGAAAAGATGAAATTTCTCATTGATTTATTGGCAGAGGGCATGTTGCCAACTTCTCCTGTCAATGATGGCAAACAGCTGCACTTTGATGATGAAATTCATGCAAATGCCCCATTGATCAAAACAACAGCAAACAGCAAACAAGTGTGATAGCAGGGTTGGGTGAGGGGGTATGGGGACAATCAAACTCAGGTTTGGACTAAAAAGAGCTGATCCATTGCAGACATTTGAATGGGATTTACTGTATTTATCTAATAGAGGTTTGGTGGTTTTTAACATTGCATGCACAAATCAGTGATTTTTGTAGGGCAACCAAGCCTGTAAGGCCTGCTTCTTCAGCTTGACGGCCTCTTTAGCAGCTGGTGTCCACCTGCGGCTTCTGAGGTTGCCCCTACAATAGGCACTGACAACCTTCTGACCACAAATCCTAGCAGCCACCTTCACAATTGAGGGTTTAAACAATACCCACTCGGATACCACGTCCCCAACTCCCTCTGGGATGCATGAGAAATTCTTCTGAAGGTGGGAATTAAAGACAGACAGGGGACTAAGCCAGACATTCCCTGTTCACCTTCAATACATGTTTGGGTTTCCCAGATCTGTCCAACAGGCTCCCCCACCATCTGATCAGTTGACAGCTCTCAAGACATACGGTCACATATTTGATGATACAACCTAAATCATTTATCATTTATCATCAATCTTCGGCCTAAGGTGCTCTGGTACCAAGTACACTTCTGAATCACCCTGCTGTATACTCGAACATCCATCCATCCATCGTCATCCGCTTATCCGGGGTCGGGTCGCGGGGGTAGCAGCTCCAGCAGGGGACCCCAAACTTCCCTTTCCCGGGCCACATTAACCAGCTCCGACTGGGGGATCCCGAGGCGTTCCCAGGCCAGGTTAGAGATATAATCCCTCCACCTAGTCCTGGGTCTCCCCCGAGGCCTCCTCCCAGCTGGACGTGCCTGGAACACCTCCCTAGGGAGGCGCCCAGGGGGCATCCTTACCAGATGCCCGAACCACCTCAACTGGCTCCTTTCGACGCAAAGGAGCAGCGGCTCTACTCCGAGCTCCTCACGGATAACTGAGCTTCTCACCCTATCTCTAAGGGAGACGCCAGCTACCCTCCTGAGGAAACCCATTTCGGCCGCTTGTACCCTGGATCTTGTTCTTTCGGTCATGACCCAGCCTTCATGACCATAGGTGAGGGTAGGAACAAAAACTGACCGGTAGATTGAGAGCTTTGCCTTCTGGCTCAGCTCTCTTTTACGTCTAACGGTGCGATAAATTGAATGTAATACCGCACCTGCTGTGCCGATTCTCCGACCAATCTCCCGCTCCATTGTCCCCTCACTCGCAAACAAGACCCCAAGGTACTTGAACTCCTTCACTTGGGGGTAAGGACTCATTCCCTACCTGGAGAAGGCACTCCATTGGTTTCCTGCTGAGAACCATGGCCTCGGATTTAGAGGTGCTGATCCTCATCCCAGCCGCTTCACACTCGGCTGCGAACCGATCCAGTGAGTGCTGAAGGTCACAGGCCGATGATGCCATCAGGACCACATCATCTGCAAAAAGCAGCGATGAGATCCCCAGCCCACCGAACTGCAACCCCTCTCCACCCCGACTACGCCTCGATATCCTGTCCATAAATACTACAAACAGGATTGGTGACAAAGCGCAGCCCTGGCGGAGGCCAACTCTCACCTGAAACGAGTCCGACTTACTGCCGAGAACCCGGACACAGCTCTCGCTTTGGTCGTACAGAGATTGGATGGCCCTGAGAAGGGACCCCCTCACCCCGTACTCCCGCAGCACCTCCCACAGTATCTCCCGGGGCACCCGGTCATACGCCTTCTCCAGATCCACAAAACACATGTAGACTGGTTGGGCATACTCCCAGGCTCCCTCCAGGATCCTTGCAGAGTAAAGATCTGGTCCGTTGTTCCACGACCAGGGCGGAATCCGCATTGTTCCTCTTCAACATGAGATTCGACTATCGACCCGAACCCTCCTTTCCAGCACCTTGGAGTAGACTTTACCGGGAGGCTGAGAAGTGTGATACCCCTGTAATTGGCACACACCCTCTGGTCCCCCCTTTTTAAAAAGGGGAACCACCACCCCGGTCTGCCACTCCTTAGGCACCGTCCCAGACTTCCACGCAATGTTGAAGAGGCGTGTCAACCAAGACAACCCCTCCACACCCAGAGCTTTAAGCATTTCTGGACGGATCTCATCAATTCCTGGGGCTTTGCCACTGTGGAGTTGTTTAACTACCTCAGCAACCTCCACCAGGGCAATTGATGCCAATCCCCCTCATCCTCCAGCTCTGCCTCTACCATAGAGGGCGTATTAGTCGGATTTAGGAGTTCCTCAAAGTGCTCCTTCCACCGCCCTATTACCTCCTCAGTTGAGGTCAACAGCGTCCCATCCTTACTGTACACAGCTTGGATGGTTCGCCGCTTCCCCCTCCTGAGGTGGCGAACGGTTTTCCAGAAGCACCTTGGTGCCGACCGAAAGTCCTTCTCCATGTCTTCTCCGAACTTCTCCCACACACGCTGCTTTGCCTCTTTCACGGCAGAGGCTGCAGCCCTTCGAGCCCTTCGGTACCTTGCAACTGCCTCCGGGTCGTCTGGGATAACATATCCCGGAAAGACTCCTTCTTCAGTCGGACGGCTTCCCTGACCACCGGTGTCCACCACGGTGTTCGTGGGTTACCGCCCCTTGAGGCACCTAAGACCCTAAGACCACAGCTCCTCACCGCAGCTTCAGCAATGGAAACGTTGAACATTGTCCACTCGGGTTCAGTGCCCCCAGCCTCCACAGGGATGCACGAAAGGCTCCGCCGGAGGTGTGAGTTGAAAGTCTGTCGGACAGGGGCCTCCTCCAGACGTTCCCAATTTACCCGCACTACCCGTTTGGGCTTACCAGGTCTGTCCAGAGTCTTCCCCCACCCCCTGACCCAACTCACCACCAGATGGTGATCGGTTGACAGCTCCGCCCCTCTCTTCACCCGAGTGTCCAAAACATATGGCCTCAGATCAGATGAAACGATTATAAAATCGATCATTGACCTTTGGCCTAGGGTGCTCTGGTACCAAGTACACTTATGAGCATCCCTATGTTCGAACATGGTGTTCGTTATAGACAATCCATGACTAGCACAGAAGTCCAACAACAAACAACCACTCTGGTTTAGATCAGGGAGGCCGTTCCTCCCAATCACGCTCTCCATGTGTCTCCATCATTACCCACGTGCGCGTTGAAGTCCCCCCCCAGCAGAACTATGGAGTCCCCAACTGGAGCCCCCATGCAGGACTCCACTCAAGGTCTCCAAGAAGGCCGAATACTCTGAACTCTTGTTTGGTGCAAATGCACAAACAACAGTCAGAGTTTTCACCCCCACAACCCGCAGGCGTAGGGAGGCGACCCTCTCGTCCCACCGGGTTAAACTCCAACGTAGCGGCGCTCAGCCGGGGGCTTGTGAGTATCCCCACACCCGCCCGGCGCCGGTCCGGGTCTGGTCCGTCGAGGCCCCTGACCTTCACTGCCACCCATGTGGCAGCGCACCCGACCCCAGCGGTTCCTCCCACAGGTGGTGGGCCCATGGGATGGAGGGATGTCCGCCACGTAGCTTTTTCGGGCTGTGCCCGACCGGGCTCCGTGGCAAACCCGGCCACCAGACGCTCGCTGACGAGCCCTCCATCTGGGCCTGGCCCCGGGCTTCCTCCGGGCAGGGTCACTTCATCCCTTCCTCGATTTTTCATAGGATTTTTGAACCATTCTTTGTCTGGCCCCTCACCTGAGACCACTTTGCCTTGGGAGACCCTACCAGGAGCACACAGCTCTAGACAACACAGCCCTCAGGTTCATAGGGACACACAAACCTCTCCACCACGATAAGGTGATAGAACATGGTGTTTGTTATGGCCAAACCATGACTAGCACTGAAGTTCAGTAACAAAGGACCACTCAAGTTCAGATTGGACAGGCCAGAAATATGCAGAAATACATTGAGCTGTTGGATCTAGAGGAACACAAGCAACCGAATGTCGAAAAATTAAAACTAAATCTGGGTCCATTTTGTGACAACTAACAGAAATTCCCCCCAAATGTGCCAAGTCACTGCAGGACAGGTCACCTGCTTCCAAAACAGGTGTGGAGGGCGTAGCAGCCACTTTCCCCTTTATTTCTCATCAGTGCTAAATAGGAAGCACTACGCTGTTATCCACCACATACATATTGTTATCATGGTGCTGTTGACTGCACCGGTGGTTATGACTACTGTATGAGGGTTTGTTGGTTAGCACACACACATACCACCTCCCGACACACACCACCCCCCAACTCGAGATGTCACCTGGCACGCTGGCACTCATTATCAGTCAACATTTGGAAGTTAATTGCCACAGCTCTCCAGGCCTCTATTTAATGAGAGGAGGTTATGTGGGCCCACATGGAGAGCCAGGTCAGCTGACCAGTTCAAGGCAAAGCCTATTAAACATTGATGGAGGAGGTAGGGTGGAGGTTCATGCATTTTTTACAGAAATGCTGTAAAACATTGTATCAGAACACGGCTGTGGATGTGTATTACATGTGTATGTGTGTGGGAAGAAGATCCAGGGGAGCTGCTTGGAGGGCAATAATTAGCCATGTATGTCCAAGTTTAAAGAAAAAATACAGGTTTCTAACTGGAGCATCTTTTCTATCATTTAGGGTTATGTGTTATTCACCAAGTTAATTACTGAGATCTGAGGACACAAGCTGTTTGACAAAGCTGTGAAGAAATTCCTTATTTAGAGGTGAAACTGAAAGTGTATGTGTGGGTGTGGGTGTCTGTGATGTAGAACATATAGCCTACACTTTCCAGTAGTAGTTCGAAAACTGCACATGAAGGGTCCATTCTGGACACTTATGTTAACATTTTAGACAAATCTGTCTTTACTTGATTTCCTGTTTATCAATATTTCCTCAAATAATTGTCTTAGGAGCAGATTGCTGATTCTCCACACATATTTCATGCATAACAATGCATCTCATGCATTAAGAGGATGCCGCATTCTGCAGTTTACAGGAAACAAGTAGCTCTGATTGTGAGAACAGCTCACAATCAGCTACCACGAATAGAAAGTTATTAGAAAAATAAGGAGAAAGCACAAAACAGCCATGGATTGGGCTGCAGATCTGCAAGAACTCATATTCCCTTTAGGTCAAACTACATCATGTTTAAGATGCAGTATTTTCAGTCTTGTATGAAGTACTAAATGACTTTGGTAGAAGTTAAAGTCTCCTTTTAGAATATTACTTGAGTAAAAGTCTTAAAGGGGCGATATAGTGAATATATAGGGTATTTCACACTGTTCCTTAAGGTCTCCTAATAGAGTATGTAACATTGGTTGGGCTGAAAATGGCCCGGGTGCTGTTCTATGCTCCCTAATGCAACCCTGTGAAATAGCCCTGGAACGAAATGAGAGGTTTTCTCCCTTATATGGTATGCTTATGAATATTTAGATGAGCTGCGCGTTGATTGGTTGGTTTACAACGAGGTAATGCTGCTGCACATGAGTAGAGAGGGGAGGGACTGCTCCTCTGCAGCTCAGAGTGAGCAGAAGAGAGAGAGAGGTGATTTGGCGGCCACAGGAGAGAAATAACTTGCGTGCTCGACAATACTGGCATCTTCTACAGAAAGTTGTTGTCTTTTTTACAGAAAGTCGCTAGATTTGTCACTAGTCGCTTTTGTGAAAGAAAAGTCGCTAAGGGGGTCTGAAAAGTCGTTAAAAATAGCGACAAAGTCCCACAAGCACACAGACAGAGAGCAGCACAACAGTAGCAGCTCCAGCAGCACATTGCCCATATAACTATTATCAGACCGGCCCTCGCGGCCTTGAAACACTACCGGCCCACCGGGAAAAGTCCTGACTCTCCCGATTGCCACTCCACTACTTGTTAAGTGTATTATTTTCATTGCAATAAATGAAAACATAACTTAATTTATTAATATCAGGGAACATGCCCGCCACACTCGCAGTTACCCGGTAAGTGAACCACCAACTACCGCTTACCTGGAGCACCACGACCGGCAGCCCGCGATAAAATGTGAAAAGTGTCAGGATTCCTTGTACAGCCTGGAACACTGCATTTACGACCGTGGTTCATTTTCAATATCCTTGAAAAACTTCCAAACTGTCTTCTTTGTAATTCCCCTGGAAGTGTAAAGCTCGCAGCTAAACTATATGTGTGAGATCTGCGCGACCTACATTCTCCCGTTTCCACAGCAGTTTCAAATTGTGAGATTTGCATAGGGAAGAGGTGTCAATGGGACAAAGCTAACACTTTTGTCCTCATTGATAGAGCTCCATCCAGCTCACCGCGGGACTCTATCAGTGAGAGTCGCGGACAAGCGTTTATTTCCCCAATCGTCTGTTTAAATAACTCAGCACACATATCCATTATAAGATTAACTGGAACCTGTGGTTTTTCTCTAACTCACACACACAGCAGGAAGAGGGGAGGGAGAGCTGCGAGCTGCAGGCCCTGGAGCTCCGTCAGAGCATCGGCGTTTGGTAGTCCAGTAACCCAGAAACGGTGACTTTGCGCGGGTATGGAGCGCTGCGGACTGCCGGCCATGACGGAGCTCCATCTAGCTCACAGCGGGCCGGGGTCTGTGGAGGAGGACAGGCCGGGCGGCGAGGCAGCAACCCAGGCAGCACCGGCCGCTGTCACGTTAGCCTGCGGAGCTACTGAATTCCGACACATAGTTGGACAAAATTTGCAATTAGCCATACATTTTCATAAAACGGCCCATATTTCACCTCTACATAGTTGATTTCTCCCATAAAAAAAAGTCTCAAAAGTGAATTTAGTGATGAAATAGGAGACGAACAATGTATAGCATTTCTGAGATCTGCGCGACCTAGATTCACAAGACAAACTGGTTCCAGATCAGTCAGTGGCCTTTGTATATTTTGGGGCGTTACAAAGATAGAAGGTAGAGCCAAATAAGGTAGGAGTTGAGGAGTTGATACAACTTTTAGCTTTGTTGAGATTCGCCCGTTTTCAGCAGCAGTTTCAAATTGTGAGATTTGCAGAGGAAAGAGGTGTCAATGGGACTTTAAGGTTCTCTGTGTGTCCTTTTTACCCACCGAACTGTCGTAATTCAACTATGACAAGGTAAACTCAGTTTTGCATTCTATCACCCCTTTAAGCCTTGTTTCTGTGACCTGATATTGACTTTTTGGCCTACGAGGGGGATTGCCTAGCCTTTGCCTCGCTGCCAGAGTTTTTTTTTCTCGTTTTGCTAGCATGGCTGTATATTGTTAATTGTCCAAATGCTCTTGCTAGTACATAGGGAATGAAATATGGTTGAGGTATTGTGTTTGGCAACTAAAACACAAGAAAGGGAAAAAGGGTTGTGTTTTTTTTAAGCCAGCGTTAATTGTTGGTTGCTTACTATTTGCCTAAATTAGGGACAACCCTCTGAACAATTATTCTTGTCTGATAACCCCTCACACAATGTAAGTTTACAACTCTGTGTCTGTGGCTGTCATTCAATCTTTCTCTCTCTCTGCTGTATTCCACCTTTTTGGTTTGGTTGCATTTGATTTGATTTCATCACCTTCTCTTTTAGTTAAGTAAAAAGGTACAACTTGAGTGTAGTCACCCAGAAACTCAGCTGTACAATATAACAGGAGAGCATAGACATTTTCCTAATTCTTGGGATGGATTTTCTTCTCAAGGGGAAGAAAATGTAAAAGCTCATCCTTATGCACTTTCCTTTCAAGTGTTTCTCTAAAAATGCAGGACTTATCAAGATGTGCTTATCTTTGCAGTGCACTTCTCAACAGAAGGTCACATTGGACCTTGAAATGAAGTGCCTGGTAATTACATCTGCACTCACCCAAGGGAAGTGCATGGATCACAGGAAATGTCGATGCATGTGATTTGAGCTCTAGGGGCTACCATGATCTGATTGATGGACAGCCAGGACAGCAGCTTATTCAGTTATAAACCCCACCGAAATGCAGCAGCATGAGACATAATGTTAGCTTAGTGTCAGGATCTCACAGTCTTCCCATTCTCCCTGCTGATTCCTCACATCTGTTTCCACTTTTGTCTTCATAAAAGCTCTGTTTTTCGGGTCGGCAGCTTATAAAAACTTAAGTCATAGGTTATTTACCCTGTTGGTAGTAAATAACACCACACAGCAGCTTTTAGGCATGGAGGCACTTTCACGCAATACAAATCAATGGAGAGTGTAGAGTTGTTTTCCCCTCCGGTGGGCATGGCTTTCAGAGTATGACGCGATGCGCTCTGTCTCTAGTGTTCTCAAGTTTGGTATTGTTTGCCTCATTTGTTCATCTGTCAGCACAAGTTCAGGGCTAAGCCATTTCAGAAAAAGATTGTAGTATGGCTAAATGAAACATTTCAGGCCAGAATAAAATGTGGGCATACAATTAGAAAAACCTTTTTTTGAAAAAAAAACTAAATTGGAAGCTTTCTATCATAGCATATTTTTTTTACTTATGCTATATTTCTCCAAAACAAATAAATGTGGTGTAATGAATTTCTCTTGTTACCATTACAAAACAGGTGAAATTACCCCTCACATCGACAGACATCATACAAAGCTTTAATAAACAATATTGTTTTCTGTTTAGGTTCTTGATGTGGTTGAAGCCTTGTTTAGACATGCTGCTGCTCTTTACTTCTTCTCCAGTGAGAGGAAGAGGAGGATGGCTGTCAGAAAACTGGACTGATGGACTCAAGGACGGCTATGGTTGAAAGTTTTCTTTCGCAAACCTCAGTGCTTAGGGAGGAGCAGCACAAGGCTGTACTGCTGTCAAGACATATTCAATACAGTTATATTAAACTTCATGTACAGACTTTGCTCACTGGACAGACAGTTTCGCAGGAAAAGCACACATAGAACCAATAACACTAGTCTACTCAAGTCAATGTTATACTTATAGCCTCAAGGGGCTTTACAAGCAGTATAACACACATCACCCAAGACACTTGATTCTGACAAAGAATTTCTAATAAGGGAAGAAGTTCCACTCTCTCGTTACTTCCGGCTTCTGAACTGGTTGCAGTTTCACCAGAGTTCCATATAGCTCACAGGCCAGTGCAGAATGAATGAGACTCTATGGAGCTATACCCCTCAAAGTCCACTTTTCTCAGGATATAATTTTTTGTCTAGTAATTTGAATGTTGCATTCGAAAGGGGAGGCTAAGAAAATGCACACTGCTGGGTGTTAGATTTTTTTTAAAGTGGCTTTTTTGTTCTAAAAAGCCTTTTAAAATGTCAATGACGTCATACACATATACGGCCAGAGATACTGCTTTACAGCAAGCTCTGAGTCACTTCCTTTGTTCTCTCGAAGCATCAACAACACAGCTGACAGGTTAGGCTCTCCCTGTCAATACACGTGCTAGAAAGAGGTTTGCTAATGTTTTAAAGACCACGCCGAAATATTCACTCTGACATTCTGGTTCTACTTGCCGTCAATCTCTGATCGTAATCAGTCCTTCACTGACCAATCAGCATTCATTAGCAGAATGCTAGCGTGTTATGGGCAACAACGACTCAACCTGTAAGAAATCGAAAGGACACACAACTTTCGACCTATAATCCATGTTGAACTTGCAAAAACTACAATGAAATCTGAGATTTATCAACGACAATCAGGCGAAAGAGACAAATTTTGCCGTCTAGCTCCATAGAGTCCCATTCATTTAGCACTGGACCGCGATCACCCCCAGTGGAACTCTGGTGGAACTGCAACCAAAGTAGGTACAATGGGGCTGAATAGGGAGTGGAACGGCTTTCCGTAGACGGGCTTTGATTCTGATAAGAAAAAACTCCCCAAAAAAACCTTTAACGGTTGATGAGGAGAGCCAGAAGACTGAATGAAAAAAGTAAATTGAAGTAAAAATAACAAAGCAATTAGCTAGAGGTGTACTGAGCCGATCCTAATGGTACGTGTCCACTGGCAAGCGTGAATGCTACACTTTCCATTCATTGTCTCTGTTTTCTAAACTGCATACTATACTAGCATTGCGTGATATGGCCAAAATGTAGCATGTAGTATGCAGTATGCAAAACAAAAGCAAAATCTGCAGTATGCCAAAAATACCCAGATGTCGTACTGATTCGGAGAAAATCCCCAGTATGCCTTGGACCAGTCTCTCGCCTACTGTATCCCACAATGCACAGCGCCGCAACAATCACAGCAACCGCGGCTTGCCGTTTTAGCCAACAACTTTCAACCATAGCCGTCCCTGAGTCCATCAGTCCGGTTTTCTGACAGCCATCCTCCTCTTCCTCTCACTGGAGAGCGAGTAAAGAGCAGCAGCAAGCCTTCAACAACATCATGAACCTACACAGCAAACAATCTCGTCTATTTTTGCTTTGTATGATGTCTGTGGATGTGAGGAATAATTCCACTTACTTATATTTTGGTTTTCACATGTTTTATATTGGTAAAAAGAGAAATTCATTATACCACATTCATTTTTTGAGAAATATAGCATAAGTAAAAAAGATGCTATGATAGAAAGCTTTCAATTTAGGTTTTTTTCAAAAAAAGGTTTTTCTAATTGTATGCTCACATTTTATTCTGGCCTGAAATGTTTCATTTAGCCACGCTAAAGTATTTTCCGAATTAGCTTAGCCCTCAACTTGTGCTGAAAGATGAACAAACGGTGGAGGGGGGGATGTCTGACTGCGTATCAATCACTGCTCATGCATACGCATTCAATCTCCCCTGTGGGGGGAGGGGCTTAGGAGACAGTTTTGGGCTTTAGCGGAAAGGGGGGAGGGACTGAGAAGTTGTTGATGTTCACATTTTTTGGTTAAGTCCTGGATCTTCGCAATCCTACCTAGAGCACCTTGAAGTAGTGGTGGTCTTTGTGGTTTTAACGAGCCCGGTTAGTATAGTGTGTTCGTAAAAGCTTAGCACCGCACAAGATGGTTGTGATTGGTTTAAAGAAATACAAACAAGCTAGAGTGCTTTTCACTGATCCCAGAATAAAAAGGCGGTGTAGCTAGACCGCACTCCATCGCTGACAAAGCTGTGGAGATAAGTATGCACCTTTAAAGTTATTCCAACTGAAAGGTTTTCAATGTCATTTGTTCCAGGAAAAAATAACTACAAATGTCAGAAATATAAAATATATATAAATATATCTTGTGATTAAAAACTGATTGTATTGAGTATTGTTCAAAAATATGCGATACCGGGTTCCGATACCAATACCGTGACGTCGATACCGGTTCCTAAACGATATTTTTTTTGATACCAATTTTATAAAACAAAAAATCTGTTGGCGCAAATCTGTTTATTTATTTTTAAGCTCCTACTACGTGAGCCCCGTCTCTGTGCGTAACGTCGAGTTTTTCCTGCCTGCCTGTACCACGTGTAACGTTACAAAGCCAATCACAAACATTATCAGATCTTGGTAGAAGCACAGTGCATGCTTATTGGCTCACTGACGCTGATGAGATTTACTCCTTAGGGATTGAAATTGGGTATTGAATGACAAGGCATTTTTCGACACTCAATACTTTAGAGGCAATTCGGTTGGTGCCTAAAAAGTAGGGGTGGGGGGGAAAAAATCGATACAGCAAAGCATAGTATCTCGTTATTTTCTGTGGCAATACTGTATCGATACACGGATGCAAAGTACCAATCTTTTATTATATAAATTGCACATGAGAATTTAACCTTTTGGTACTAGAATAATAAGATCAATTGCTTTTTCAGTCCACTAGATGGAAAATTGAAGTGAGATGAATAAACCAGAGACATTTTTTTCTTTAGACAAAACAGATGTTGACAAAGTTTTGCTTTGGGGACATCATTTAAAGTTGAAAAAAAGGTAATGAATTGCAATATATCGCAGAATATTGCAATATGTTTAAAATCGCAATAATATCGTATCGTGACATAAGCATCGTGTTAATATCGTATCGTGGGGCCTATCGTGATTCCCACCCCTGCTAAAAAGTAATTTATTCAGTACCCAGCCCTAGTATTGAGTAAATTAATGACTTTAGAACTGTATATTTTATAATGATAGTAGAAAAACTTCAGTGCCAGTGTTCAATTTTTGAGTGTGAAAGACGAATAGATAACATGTGACAACTTGCAAAGCTGAAGATACATGCTACAGTGCAGATCTCTTGATTGTCTTTTGATTGTGACATTATCTCTAAAAGCTCTGGTTCTTAGCGCTCACCGAGGAGTTAGGTGACAATAACTTGAGTCAGACAGACAAATGCCTGAAGATGAGTTTTGTCAGAATGAACTGACAACCAGCCTTAATATCTATCATTATTATCTTCGCCTGCATCTTCTGCTCAGCGCCTGTCCGTCTCTCTAAAGCAGAGATTGATCTCTCTGGCATTAAGCTTCCTGGAAAATGTTATCCGAAATACACACATGAACATAAAGTTGCTAGTGACTTTCGTCTATTGTAAAAAGTTTTTTTAATTAAAGTGTAACTTCGTTTTTTTTCAACCTGAAACCTATTTTTCCATGCTTTTGTGTTTATGTGACTGATGGGAACAAAAGTCTTTAAAATTGGTCCAGTATTAAGCAATATCGCTTCTGACAGGCAAACAAGCTACAATGTAAGTTATTAAGCAATTCAGCACCTTCAATTTACGTCCACTTAATGTGCTTGTTTTGCCCCTAACGTGCTCAAATTATTATTCTAAGACATCTGAAAATATTATGAAACGGATTCCTACAGAGGTCGACCTTTTTGTTAAAAGCAAGATCTTTTTTGTTTAACATGAAACAGCCCCGAAATCGCTATCACCAAACTCAACAGACTCAATTTCCAAACAGTAATTTTATCATTGTAAAACACATTTAATTTAAAATCGACAGAAACAAAATAAAAGCCGTCTTGGTTGGTCTTTTCACAGTTCCAACAATCACCACTCTGGTTTGGTTGAAATGAGAGCCTAATTCACTCATTTTAGTGGAAATATGCTGGCTCTATACACGCTAAAAGTATTGCTCAATTAAATGCCGCCTGGTGCATTTGGCGATTTCCAGGCTGTTGCTGGTTTAACAAAAAGGATTTTACTCTTTAACAAAAAGGTCTATGGTCCGTGTACGTTTTGATAGTTTGTTTTTTCGTTTGAACCACAAAACAAAATAACAAGAAACCACCTGTTTTTTCGTTTGTCGTTTTTGGTTTCTGAATCCAAAAACGAAAAACAACTAAACCAAATTCAAATAACGGTCCGATTCTGGTTTTTTGAAATTCCTTTTTTCATTTCTCCGTTTGAATATCTACGTTAAAAGAAAGACAGGTTGGCCAAGTGACCCGGAAGTAATAGTAAATATGGCCTATCAAAATCAAAGCCAAGCTTTTAGAACGGTCATAATATGCAGCACTAACGTTATACCAGAGTAACGTTAGAAGAAAAACTAAAATCAATAAATAGGCTTATATAAACCTGGACCGAAAGAAATATGTTAGCAACAGTAGTTTAGTACAGTGATTTAATATCGTGCCTATCCACGTACACATCACCAGTCACGTTTAATGAGCGCATTGTTTGGTTCAATACAGTTGGTAGTTAACCTAAGAACTTATTGTGTGTGCAGAGTTGTTACTGTTAGCACTATATCATATAATTAAATTAATATTTAATGTGGTTTCCACCGTAATGGACCAAACTGTTCCCCCTTTCTACCAGCAGGTGGCAGTATTTAAATGACTGACTGTATTGTGTCTTTGGTAACTGTTTTAAATCAAGATTACTGATACAGATGTATTTATTGTTGTTCATTTCATTTGGTTTTTGATTTTGATTTTATTTGCAACCTAGTTATCATCATCATTCACCCCCAGCCCAGAGTTAAACCTGCATGCCCTTCTGTTTTAACCTGATTCTAACACTGCTATCAGCTTCTTAGCAGCTCAGACAACAAACTCACATCAGAAATGTCATATAAACTATAATCAGTGGAGCAGTGCTGAGGATGAACTAGAGTTTAAGAGTCTGATAGCTTGGGGGGAAAAGTTGCTCTGCAGTCTGGTGGTGCGGCAGCAGAAACTTCTATATGTCTTCCCAGAAGGCAGCAGGGTTACTGGACCAGAGCAGACAGCCAACCATGCAGAAGAGGTAGGTGATGATAAATGCACTCATACATTTCATTCACAGGTCTGAAATATGACAAAATGTTTTCCCCTGTTTTCAATTCCACATCATTATCCATTTTCTCCCCATATTCTCACTCCTGCTCTGCAGGTACTATCATCATACACGGAGCACCATATCTGATGCGAGAGACCCACCACTTCTCACGACTGAGGTGGTCCCGAGAGTAATGGAGACCATGACAAAATATCTGATGGTTGCACCACAGAGGACTCAAGATCCAAGCCACTTACATTTTAGGGTTTTTCTCTTTTTTTAAGTGTTGGTGTTAAACATCGAAAAGAATTTGGGTTTTAACAACATTCTGCATTCACTGGGGAAACCCAGTCAGGATTTAGCTGTTGTAGTAGGTCTACACACACAAAACTGGCATGGGATGTGCACGGCCCAGGGAGATTAAAACTGCTCAGAAGATCATTGGTACCCATCTCCCGAGCATGAGTGATGTTGGTGAGGTGAGGTGCCTACGCAGAGCCCAAAGGATACTAAAGGACAGTACCATCAGACTGCAGAGCAGCTTTTTTCCCCAAGCTATCAGACTCTTAAACTCTAGTTCATCCTCAGCACTGCTCCACTGATTATAGTTTATTTCTGTTTACTATTTTTATAATTGCTTCTATGTTAATGTATATTGTCTGCTATGTAGCAGAACGGAGTTACAAACTCCATTTATACTTTGTACTATATAACCTGTTATATTGTGACAAAATAAATCTACCCACCTACCTTAAAGAAGAATAAAGTGAATGTTTTGGAAAGGTCAAGTCAAAAGTTCTGACCTTAAAATGACTGAAATGTTGTGGAAGGATGAGGAAGCAAGCAGCTCATGTGAGGAAACCCACCAACATCCAAGAGTTGAAGCTGTTCTGTACAGAGGAATGGGCAAAGATTCATCCAAGCCAATAAGCAGGACTGTTCAAAAGTTACTGGAAACGTTTTGTTGCAGTTAATGCTGATGTACTCAGCGTTGACAGCCTGTTTTTAGTAATGTGATTATGTTTTTGGACTTTCTTTTGAGGACCTTGTTAAATGTTCTTACCTTAGGGCTTCACAGTAAATGTTCTGCAGCCATAGATTGTACATGCAATGCCTTTGAAAGCATGTATGTGCTATATATGTTGAATACATGTTTAAGACTTGTATGGATTCTCTTCACTTGCATGACACAATGGGAGTGTTGTATATTATACACACTGGAATGTGTATAGAGAAAAAAGATTCACACAGTATATAGCACACTGGTAAATTATTCTTTTGGCCAGATGGCCTACATTAGGACATTTCTGATGTGAGTTTGTTGTCTGAGCTGCTAAGAAGCTGATTTCAGTGTTAGAATCAGGTTAAAACAGAAGGGCATGCAGGTTTAACTCTGGGCTGGGGGTGAATGATGATGATAACTAGGTTGCAAATAAAATCAAAATCAAAAACCAAATGAAATGAACAACAATAAATACATCTGTATCAGTAATCTTGATTTAAAACAGTTACCAAAGACACAATACAGTCAGTCATTTAAATACTGCCACCTGCTGGTAGAAAGGGGGAACAGTTTGGTCCATTACGGTGGAAACCACATTAAATATTAATTTAATTATATGATATAGTGCTAACAGTAACAACTCTGCACACAAAATAAGTTCTTAGGTTAACTACCAACTGTATTGAACCAAACAATGCGCTCATTAAACAGATGTGTACGTGGATAGGCACGATATGTAATAAACTACTGTTACTAACATATTTCTTTCGGTCCAGGTTTATATAAGCCTATTTATTGATTGATTTTTTTTTCTTCTAACATTACTCTGGTATAACGTTAGTGCTGCATATTATGACCGTTCTAAAAGCTTGGCTTTTATTTTTATAGGCCATATTTACTATTACTTCCGGGTCACTTGGCCAACCTGTCTTTCTTTTAACGTAGATATTCAAACGGAGAAATGAAAAAAGGAATTTCAAAAAACCAAAATCGGACCGTTATTTGAATTTGGTTTAGTCGTTTTTCGTTTTTGGATTCAGAAACCAAAAACGGGAGAACAGCTCTTTTTTTACCGTTTCTTTGTTTTTGGTTTGAAACGACAAACGAAAAACAGGTGGTTTCTCGTTATTTTGTTTTGTGGTTCAAACAAAAAAACTAACTATCAAAACGTACACGGACCGTCTATCTCTGTAGTGATCCTTCATAGTCTTGTCAGACAAGTTTAATAACAATCATAGCCTGTCAGTGACATACCACTACCACTTTTATTGGATGAAAATTGAAGATGTACATTTGCCCTATATGATTACATTCCAGACGCGGCTGCTCGCTCAGGTCTGTACCAATTTTAAAGACTCTTGTTCACAATAGCCACTCACAGGTCCAGGTAGACCTAAAACAAAAATGTTCTTAAGCAAAGTTAAGCATTAAGCATTCAATTGTTGAGAGTTGTGAGATTTTCATTGTGATGACGTTCACTATTTTGTAAGGACAGAGATGTTCTAAAACAAATTATGATGGCCTAGGACTATATCAAATGTTCGTTGTTTTAGTTTTTTCACAATATTAGTGAGTGTGTGTGTTCAGTGTGGTGATGGCTTGTGGAAAGAAGCTGTTCCTGAGTCTGTTTGTCCTGGTCTTGATTGACCTGTAGCGCCTGCCAGAGGGCAGCAGGTCAAACAGGGGGTAGGCAGGATGTGAGCAGTCTGTGATGATTGCGGGATGAATGGATGTCCTTCAGGGAGGGGATGATCCTCTGTGTGGTGTTGACCACTCTCTGGAGCTTCTTCCATTCTGCCTCAGGGCAGTGGGAGAACCACACAGTGATGCAGTACGTCAGGATGCTCTCGACGGTGGAGCGGTAGAAGGTCACTAGCAGCTCCTTGCCGATGTTGTTCTTCCTGAGCTCTCTCAGGAAGTGCAGGCGTTGCTGTGCCTTTTTAATGACAGCTGTGGTGTTTGCCGTCCAGGAGAGGTCGGCAGAGATCATGGTGCCCAGGAAGGTGAAGGTGTGAACCCTCTCTACGCAGTCTCCGTTGATGTAGAGGGGGCGCAGTTCTGCCCTGTGCTTTCTGAAGTCCAGAATGATCTCCTTGGTCTTAGCTGTGTTCAGAGCCAGGTTGTTAGCCAAGCACCACTTGGACAATTTCAGGACCTCGTCTCTGTAGGCTGACTAGTCTCCCTCAGAGATCAGCCCCACCACTGTCGTGTCGTCAGCAAACTTCATTATGCTGTTGCTGGTGTGGATGGGTCTGCAGTCGGCGGTGTAGAGGGTGTAGAGCAGTGGGGAGCCCGTGCTCAAAGATTGGGTGGAGGAGCGGTTAGGTCCGAGTTTTACTGTCTGGGGGTCTGTTAGAGAGAAAGTCCTTGATCCAGGAGCAGGTGAGTGGGTGGAGTCCTAGATCAGTTTGCTGACCAGGATGTCAGGGTTGATTGTGTTGAAGGCTGCGCTGTAGTCGATGAAGAGCATCCTGACATAGCTCACTCTGTGCTCCAGGTGGCTCAGCGCGGTGTGTAGGGTGATGGCTATGGTGTCCTCAGTCGATCTATTTGCTCTGTAAGTGAATTGGTGGGGGTCGAAGGAGGGAGGAAGGCAGGCAGTCTTTGATGTGACCCAAGACCAGCTGTTCCAGGCACTTGGTGATGATGGGTGTTAGTGCCACTGGGCGGTAGTCATTAAGGCTGTCCGTATTGGATTTTTTTGGGTACAGGGACGATGGTGGCCGACTTCAGACAGGCTGGGATGGTAGCCAATGTCAGGGAGAGGTTGAAAATGTTGGTGAAGACCTGTGAAAGCTGGTCAGCACAGGCCCTGAGTACTTTCCCAAGAACACCGTTGGGTCCTGCTGCTTTCCTAGGGTTCACCCTGCTGAGCATCACTTTCATATCCTGTGCCTGCACAGTAAGTGGTTGGGATCTGGGGGCTGGTTGGGGCTGAGGTGGTGTGACTGCAGACTGTTGGGGTAGGGTCTCAAAGCGTGCAAAGAAGGTGTTCATCTCTTCCACCAGTGCGATGCTTGAGTCCACAGCTGCGCTGGTCTGTCCCCTGAAGTTGGTGATCTGCTGGATGCCCTGCCATACCTTCCGAGGGTTGTTATTGGAGAGGTGGCTTTCTATTTTTCTTCTGTAGTCGGCCTTGTCAGTGGGGTTGTGCTTCTTATGAGAGGTTTGTATGCCGGGGTGAGGAGCAGAGAGAGGTGGTCTGAGTGGCCTAAGTATGGAAGCTGTTTGTATGCATGTGTGGAAAACCAGCTGATTTGTGCATGTGGTCATGTGACCTATCAGAAGGTGATAAAAAGCATACCAAGTTCAGTCATTAGTCCCTTACCTCTCGCTGAGCGCACCGCATTGTGTGGATTCTCCTGTCGTGCAGGTACGAAATGTTAGGCTGCAGTAATGCCGCGTTCTATTTACCTCGCAACTCGGTTTTAACGAGGTCAAAGTCGTAAACACGCCCCTGACCTCGGATTTACGAGCTTGGAACTCGTACAACCTCGCAGTAGCCCAAGTTCAAAATCCAACATGGCTGCCCCCTGTATCAACAGTTGTGAAAAGCTGCAGTAACATAAAGTTAACAGCACTTCTGTCTTATTTGTGTCACTAAATCAGTCGTTCACACAGGCATGTTCAACTTCTATCTGTGCACATGTTGTTACGCTGTTTGCATGCACAAAAAACGGCGTAATGCGTTGTTATCAACTTGTATTGCTAACAATAGCTAACCGGGCTAGAGCTAATGAAAACAATGAAAATCTTTCTCTAATCTAATCTTTTTATAATAGAACGCATTCAACTCGGGTATGACGTCATTCCCAGCTCCGGCAACCGAGTTGCGAGGTAAATAGAATGCGGCATAATTTAGGCAAGC
Organism: Sander vitreus; assembly: GCF_031162955.1. NCBI lineage: Eukaryota > Metazoa > Chordata > Actinopteri > Perciformes > Percidae > Sander > Sander vitreus. The sequence goes on from NC_135859.1 coordinate 11,495,884, forward strand.
ACAGCTTAAGCTTGATTTATGGTTCCATTAGGGTGATAGCCAGGCGCAAGTTCCCGTCCTTCACAGAGTGAACTGGAGCATATTGACGGTAATACCTATCAGCTGTTTTAGCCGTATGTGGTAGCAATTAATGTTTCGGCTAAATGTTATCCTTTTGTGTTGCTTATGCCACCGCACGCCATGCGCTACGTTTTTCAACCTGTAGTTTCTTTAAAGTTAAGTTTCTTTGCATGTTTTAGTTTACCACTGACGTGACTAATGAGCTTCTGTGACTGTAGAGCTCCGGAAAATACTACTTTGGAAATTCCTCCTCCCGCATTAACTGTGGTATAGAATTTTGTGTCCTTGCAAAGTAGGCTTATATTTTACTCTTTTTATTAATGTGCTAATAATTATTTGGCTCTCCTCGATTTGTGTGTATTCACAGCTTGATCCTGTACAAGGCTGGGTCCGTGTCAACACACTGCCTCCTCGTGGTGAGACTGCACTGGGTGATACTCTGTTGCGGTGTGTATGTAGCCTCGACACTGTATATTTTGTAGTGACTTGCATGATATTTTGTAGTGGCTTGCATGATATTTTGTAGTGAATCTTGCATTATATATTGTAGTGAATCGTGTAGTTATAAGTGTGTAGTGCATGTCCTTGTGGGTGCTGGGCCTTCTGTCTCCTCTTTCTGTCTCCCACAGTCGTCTCCCGGAGTGGTGTGCATGTGCTGACCCGACCTTCTTACTTTGAGGAGAGTAAGACCACATGTATCTGCCATCTAATTTATTATTTTATTAATCTGCCCTTGCATATTTTTGTACAATATTTGCCTCCTGTTACTTGTTCCTGTTAGGGGAGAACTGGAGTTGGTCACACAACACACTAATTAACATAGTAAGGGTTCAAAGGGTTACTCCTGACCCTCAATAGGAGGTGGCGTTGTCAGGTCTGAAAGGTTTTATGTGCTCTGCCACTACACATGTTTAATGTTTGTGTAAACATGGTCTAAAGTGTTTCCCCCTCTGGTCAGACACTTTACATGCTGGTAAAATTTAGGAAGGATAGACTTTAAGTTTGTCTGATTAAAATCACCCGCAATATTATGTACGCCTTTGGAGTGAGACTTCTGCAGTTTGTTAATACTGTTTGACAATAGCGAGAGAGCTGTGCCAACATTAGCATCGGGCGGTATGTACACAGCTGTGAAAGTAGCAGCTCTTAATGTTTCATTGCAGGTTTTTGCAGGGTCATCAAAATGAAATAGTGGCACAGTACAAACGTTTAAATCCTTTTGGAGGGACCGATAAACATGACATGTAATGAACAACACAAGGACATGATGCTCCATTGTACAAGACAAAATTGGGCTACTTCATTTCATGGTGGGGGACGGGCCAATATCTTGCCTATAATTCAGTCCAAGACAGAAGAAGACAATAAAAGCCGTTCCCAAGGGTTGAGGATCGAGAAGGTGGGGGAGGGGGGGTTTGATGGATAATGATTTTGCAATCACAAAGCCTGCTTAAATGTCAGAAGGGAAGGGCGCAATATTCTCTAATTAATAACAGGAGCACAATCTGTATATGCAAAACACTAATAAATGGAAGATACAAGCAGCAAGAAGCAGTTGAACACAAAGGGGAGCCAGTCAGACTGGCTAAGATGACTTTTTATGTTAACTTTACTAAAGCATTGTTGCAGGAGGAGAGGATTACAAACACATATCTCACACCTGGGAGTTTTCCAGAGGAGCTCTAATGGAGCAACAAGGTGCTCAGTGCTCCTTGTTGTAATTTTCAGCAGCAGTTGATGAGAAAGAGGAGAGCTCCTGGGGGTTCACTTGGCAAAGTGGCGTTCGCTTGGCAAAGTGAGCCACATGTTGCCAAGTCTCCTAGTAAACCTCTCATTGCTCTACCATGAGTCTTAACATCTGTGCAGGTGTTGAGGAGTCAGACTTTACTCTCCAATCTGTCAGACTAAACAGAACATGTTTTTTGTAATGACACCACCTCATATATAGTCTGAATCAATGGAAGTACATTTCCAGGATAAAGCCTGGCTTTGCTACCTCCACTTCCGCTCTCTGCGGGCATAGGCGTAAATCGCGGGTGGGTCAGGACCTACACCATCTGAGGGTTGTCCCCCCCCCCTTTATTAAATCATTAAAAAACACGCTTTGTATTGTAAATAATGTAATAATACTGTATATAATTAAAACAATTGTGTAAGCAGTAAAACAATACAAACGGGCAAAAATTGTATTTTAAATTTAGAAACATCTTGAGCCCCCCCCCTTCCTTGCCTCACAGTGGTTTGGTCCACTGCCTGCTAAACACACAAGTACGCAGTATTGCCGACTTTTGAGACCCCCTTAGCGACTTTTTTTTTTTTACAAAAGTGACTAGCGACAAATCTGGCGACTTTCTGTAGAACATACACCAGTATTGTCCGGCGAGCACGCAAGGTCTTTCTCTCTTGTGGCCGCCAAAACAGTCATCTCTCTCTTCTGTTCTGTGACTGAGGAGCAGCACTGCGCAGGCAGTTAGAAGGGGAGGGGGAACAGTGTAGTAGGTACGACAGTGGGACGGGACGGGAGAAAGACGCCGCTGAGTTGGTTTGGCCCAAGCTAGCCTTCTTTGAGAATTCTTTCTTAATCTTTCTCCCTGCCTTTGTAGAATTCTTTTTTTTTACTTCAAATATAGGCTACCTTACTAATAATTATAATTTTATATAAAGCGATGCCGACTTGAGCGTACGTTCTGTGCGTGCGCAAGACGTAATACGTCTCCATAACAGCAAGCAGCGCTAATCTGTATTGTCGCCCAAAAAATGAAAACCAGAAATGATGAACGCGTCACGTGGGTCTGGCTTCTCCCGAATTTCAAAGCCAGACCATAATGGCGGCTCGTTATAGAAATAGTTCACTGAAATGTGTTTCTGAAAACATTTTAAGCGAGAAATAGGCCATACAGTCTGTTTTTTTTATCGACAAAGGTCAGTTTGAAAGATTTTCGTCAGAATTTCAGAGGCGTTCGTCATGCTCATCCCGCACGTCATTTCTGGTAAGTGTTTTAACATAACACATTGAGTCCACGATTTCACGGAACACACCAAACAGACTCGAGTCACGGACCTCGCCAGACTGTCTGACGGACAATAATCGGGTTGGTGTGTCAGAGCCTTTAGATGAAATTTACGCCCATGTCTGTGGGAGAACAACAACAAACTTCCAGCTAGCAAGCCAAACGCTGAAAATGGCAACTTATAAAGAAACTTCAGATCGAGCAACATGGCAGACCTGCTTGGTTCTTTCGGGGAATCAGGGTGGGGAATTAGTGACTTTGCCTTGTATACCAGCCACAGTGGCGGGTGGATTGTAAAACATATTTTTATTTGTTACTACTTAAAACGAACACGCCATTCTTGCCCAAGCACCAGAGGGAGAAACCGCTAGCCTCATCGTAGTTGACCTGGGGGTGTCGCCGTGAAATGAAGCTCGAGTAACCATGTTGACATCCACGGAGCCGTGAGACAAGTTCCGGCCTATGGTGACCGTCCTCTGGCGCATCACAAACTCAAAGTCCTGGCCTACAAGTCTAGCCAAGTCCTGCAGAGGAGGACAAGCGAGTCGCACAGGAAACATCCTGGCCCTACTTTTCGCACACACAGAGTTGCAACGTGAGAGTTTTCGGCCAGGGCACTTGTTTGCTCCATGGCTCTCGGAACATGTTCCAAAAAGTTAATTCCCCACCCTGCGGGGAATGATTGTAAAGATTTCCAAGGAAAATGTTTGCTGCATTTATTATCTAACTGGGACGTTTTGGGACCAATTGGGGGGATTGCTGTGGACGAAGTTCACACGGCGATGGTTTGGGTCCTGTCTAAGTACAAGCTCGTTTTTAATCCTTTCATTCTGCACACTCGGTTTGGTAGGTGTTTTTAAACTTAATTGTTAGTGAAGTGTTAAACGCAGACTCCACAGGGGACCTCATTTTTTTGTTGGAGATGTTTTTCAAATTCTCAGATAGATTGCCACTACATTTTGCTGAAAATCTTTGTGGCTTCTAAGATCCTAATGACCTACCACTGCTCACCTGTGACTCCCCATATCTAACCTCTGGGATTGTTGTAATTAAAATAGAATGCCTTTATTGTCATTGTATCATAAATTCAGAGTGCTACTCCTGTAAGGTGCCGCTATTTAAACAAAACAAAAGAAATCTCACCACACATTCATTCAAACATTCCACACGACAATAAATAAATGCATAAATAGATAAATGAAGTAATAAAAAACTGCATTGAGAAAATTGCACATTGCACAATGATGTAAGAACAACATTCTAACAAACCTACCACACACATACTATACCCACACGCAGCACAAATCTAAATTGGCTAAAACACCCATAATGACAGATTCATAGATCCATACCTACATGACAAACCATCATCAATCTGTCATCATCCAACACATCTACACTAGTGAACTCTCATTCTGACATCAAGAGCTGGATGCCAGCTGACATTCTATATGCATCTGACCTGCTTATCAGCACTTTGAATGTTAATTTCTGTTACATGGAGTTACAGCTTTTTGAAGATTTTGTACCAAGCCTTGGCCTTTAACCTCACTCCTTCAGATTTTCTACATATCTTGGTGTATCTAAAATGACTGTTAGACAGATAATCTGCTGGATCATCGGGAGGCCTGTTGAAATGACCTTCCTTTAGTACCCTGGTTATCTACAGAACAACGTAATAAAAAAGGGTTATGTCTCGATATCAAAATAAAACTTATAATCTCTTTTTTGGGGGCATTTTTAGGCCTATATTTTCACAGGACAGATTGATACATAAAGGGGAGAGAGGGGGAATGACATGCAGCAAAGGGCTGCAGGTCGGAGTCAAACTCACGGCCACTACATCGAAGAGAGAATCTCTATATGTGTGCACCTGCTCTACCAACTGAGCTAACCCGGTCACCTGATAGCAAAATATGAAGAAATTCCAGCACTTGAACATTCATTGACTTCAGCTTGTAGTCACTCTGCTTGTTTCATGCAGTGCTGCTTTTGATTTTTTTCATGGTGCGCCCACTGCCTTCTAAAAGCCTTTTTGGCAGCTGATTGGCCTGGCAATCTGAAGGCCAGTTTGATAGGCATGGGATGATTGTTCTCCCCTGATAGCTCCCCCCAAATGTACCAATGTATCCTCTTAAGCATGATTTAAGCTTCCGCGTTTAATCTACGCCGTGGCTATGTACGTAGTTACATGGAGACACAGACCCTACGCCGGACCCTTCGCCATAGGCTGACGTGTACCTCTTGAAAAAACATAACTTAAAGTCGCAGTGCTGCACGGTGCTCGGTTGTGGCTTGGTAGCGTTGCATTTCCCCCTACTCATCCTGGTTCCCTTTCTCTGTCAACAACATGAAATCAAAAAATTAAAAAAATCAAGCAGAAGGAGAACTTTTTCTGCTACAGATTTCCAAACGTGGTCATAAAGCACAGGGGAGACACTTTTTTCTCCCACTATGTCTTCAGAGTCAGTACTCGCTTCGAAGCTAATCACCGTCACTCTCTCACTCGCTCTACCACACACTCCCCACGCACACGCATGCCAGCCCTGCTTTTCTCTTAAGAGATAGACACACACAAAAGCTCTGCGTGGAGCCTCCGCAGAACCATAAATCATGCTTAAGTCTGGTTTATATTTGATTATATTCCGGGGAAAGACTCCACCTCTGGAATCAAAGAGCATTGGAAAATGTAACAGCAAAGGTGCCAGCTGCAGGGGTAGGAGAAGATGGATATTTCAGCGAGCATGACGCAGTCTTACAACTGTCTAAATCTTCTAGTGAGCCTCACAATCAATGAGGGAATGAACGATTGATACAACTTGCACCCTGATTCTAGAAGCGAGAACGAGAGATGCATAATATTTTCCCTCCTATCAAGCAACCCTGAAATGCTTCAATTAATCCTGCATGTAGCGCAGTGTAATTATAAAATCTCACAGATTTGAACTCAGAGCACATTCAAAGTATGACACATGGTCTGTGTTTTTATGAAGGGAGATGAGAGTGCCATTTATGACATCAGCTGGAATACAGTGCATTTTCCTGAAGCATTGGGAGGCTGGGAGCAATTAAACCAAGTGGGATGACACATTACACGTAACTCTCTGACCTCTGACTCTGCATTCGTTTAAAACTGTGAAATGGTTAGATAATGATTGTTCAGAGTCAACTGCCAACCAACAACACAGAACAGCATAATGATCTTGAAATATGTATAAAACATATCCTTCTTGACTGACAAATGACAATATGGGAACTGTCCAGCTGCCTCAGCTGTTCAAAAACAAGCTGAGAATTGCAAACGCTATATGAACCTGGTCTGGCTGCAGATTGAACATGATGAACATGAAAATGATTTGCATGCACAAACAAGTAAAAATACAGTTACTTCTGGACGTCTTTCATGAATGTCACCTACGATTAAATCCATGCACTAATCCCGTTTGTATCAAACAAAGCTTTACTACAGGGAATGTGTTGTCTGCAGTTCTGTTAAAATGGTGACAAAACCCCAAATTATTTAAGCTATAGTGCGTAGTTTCTGTCTCACCCATGAGGAATTCTAAGTAATGACAACAACACTGTCGGCGCATCCACATGACGCAAGCCTTCAGTGATCGCGCACCACCCGCACCCCCTCCTCCACGCAGCTGCTAGTAGCGTTTGTCCCGTCAAATCAAGGAGGACACAGAGATTTAAAAAAACATAATTGACTCTTCAGAAGAAGTAATTATCTTGTAATTGTTATGTGCTACTCGTCTCCAAAGCTGAACGCTGCTGTTGTACTTTCTCAGCGCTGACGTAAAACACATCACTCAAGCTTCTGTGCGCGAAAGTCGCCGGACGACACCATTTTGTAAACATAGCCATACTGAGAAATACAGAGAGAGTTCTGTGGAGCTTAATTAGCTTTGTATCAACTCATTTGGCAATGGCTCAAATGTAACGGACGTTCATTAATATAAAAATGTTGCGCACTATAGCTGTAAAGGTTATGACCTCACTTTCTCTCGACTTAAGACAAGGTTGAAACAGTTTAGACATTTTAGAAAATACGCCTGTTTTTGCTGAGAGTTAGATAAGACGATTGCTACCACTCATCTGTCCGCTACTAGCACCTTTATAGCTCACTAAATATTGTTTAAGCTTTACAGAAACTGAAACTGGTTTTATGCCGCCAAGACTATGGCTGTATTTGGAACTGCCTAAGAAGTACTACCAACGAACGTAGTCTGCAGTATGTAGTATGTAGTACCTACTGCATACTGCGGCAAGCTTGCTGTGACAAGCAAGATCATCAACGACGGAAGACTGTTGGATACTGTTAAAACTAAAACTTTTTCAGTTGTTTCAGTTACAGCAACACAACAGTGGAATGCTATCTCTACGGGTTTCGAATACAGCCTATATCATGGCCGGGGGTAGTGACTTTCTGGCCTCTTGTCATCACCATGATGTTGTCAGGCAACCAGCGGAGACTCCAGGAAGTTGAGGCACCCAGCCAAGAAATAGTCAGGCAGATAACCCCCAAAAACCAAAATGCAATGTTTTTAGTCTTTATGCTAAGCTAGCAGGCTGTTGGTTGTAGCTTCATATTTAGCGTATACAGACATGAGTGTGATATCAATCGTTTCATCTAACTGTCAGCAAGGACAAGAGAAAGAGTATTTTCCAAAATGTTGAACAATTCCTTTAAGGAGATTCATGTGAAGACAGCATACATTATGAATCTAAAGTTATTGATTCCATTTGGGTTGCCATACAGTAGAAATGTAACCTTACACATCAGATGGTTTGTTACACAGAAACTGCTTGGAAAAGGGTAGTGATGGTCAAATGAAGCTTCGCGAACCACTGTCTTTATTTTCTGAGCTCACTAGATGGCGCTCTCTGTTCAAAGAAAAAGGTTAAAGGAATGGCAAGTCAGTGTGTTTTCAACCCTTTGTTGAACAGAGAGCGCCATCTAGTGAGCTCAGAAAATAAAGACAGGGGTTTGCGAAGCTTCATTTGACCATCATTAGAAGAGGGCAGGCACTCAAAACATACCTGGCAGGGGATGAGGCCATCTGTCTATCACATCTGCCATTTGTTCGTCACACAAAACCTAAACCACGCCTGTAGCCTCCAGTAGCTCCTTACTGAACGCTGATTGGTTTGTTCCACAGCTGTTCAGACACAAATACATTACTTGAAGCTTGACAATATGTATTTTGGTGTAATATGTGAATCCAGCTGCTGTGCAAGTTAAGTAGCAATGGGTTCCTTGGGTTCTCCGTTTCTTGCATTGAAGAGAAAGAATTCTGAATCAGCTTGTGTGCGTGTGCGCGTGTGCGTGTGAACAAAGTCCAAGACTGCCTTTCAGTACTGAGTGCAATCTCAGTTTTTATGTAGAACCATGACTACTGCATGGCACCCAATGCCTGGGAATAATGCACACACACAAAGAGTTTATATAGACTTCTTATTTCAGGATTTGGTATGCATTTCGCACAAAAGGGTGTTTTTTTTTTTTGCTTAACCCTTGTGCTCGTCTTGGAAGCTGTTCTTTTGTTGAAGTACAATACCACATATATGCTACATGTTTTTTAATCCAACCTAAGCCCCTTGTTGTTCAGTTTTCACCTATGGGGATTCAAACTTCATATTTTCCCTTGAGCAAACCAAGCATGAATAACAGGAATACAGCTGCCAAACACTGACTGAAACTCCCAGATCATCATAAAGGCACACCCCCTCTGCAGACTGTGGCCACAGGACTCCAACCACACAAACAACCTGTTTCATTGAGCATATTTCCCTGTCACAATAACAAGCGCATGAGGGAAGTGTGCATTGGTCCCGATTGGCATCTTAGCTTCACTGATTAACGTCTTCTAATTTGTTTCCGTCTGTTATTGTGCTGTCGCTTTTCCCTCCCCACAATCCTATCTGCCTGAAAATGCCAATGTCTGTTCCCCACAGGGAGCAGAAGATTAGCACCCCACAACTATGATGGGATAGAGCATGCTGGGAGACTCAGTCACACCTGTACAATTTAATGCATGCTTGTCTTAATCAACGGACGCTACAGTCTTTTGGTAATGTCTCATCTTTTAATTAAAAAGACTGCACCGCAGGGTTGCCTAATTCCTTATGGACAAATTGTGTAGTGGAGGATGAATGGTATAAAGGTCCTGAGCAGGCTTTTAACAGCTTCCTGTGGTGAGAGGCTGCACACAAACATATTTTTCTGCTCTCTCTCTCTCTCTCTCTCTCTCTCTAGCTCTCTCTCTCTCTCTGCATCATTACGTCCAACACAGTGGCTATCGTATGGGACCCCTCTTTTTCTCCCTCCGTCTCTCTCTGATGTGAAATTGTAGGTGCCTTTCCTACTATCATAGAAATGGAATGGCCATTATTCATCTTGCCCTGTTGCCTGGGAACTAAACCTCCCCTCTGTTACACACTACATTGAGGGAAGACCTCTATAGGGGGTGTTATTTACCTTTATTTTATTTTACGCTTGAGGCTTTTTTCTAGCCTGGGAACCAGATGAATCTGCAAGCTCATGTTTTATTTGCTCTGACAGATATTTCTGGACCCCTGCCTGTTCAGACAACCGGGCTCTGGTTGGGCCAATCACAACCATTTATCTGATCTGGTTTCAGACGATGACTGACAACTTGCGGAGCCTTCGCACTTTACGCAGAATATGTTATGACCTCATTTTTGGTTTGCGCGCACTCGTGACGGGGACACGACTGCGAGCATAAACCTAGCTAAGTAAAGAGGAGCACCGTTGAGGCATTTTTTAAAAGAACCAAAATGGCTGTTGCTGCAACTCTCTGTTGAACTACTGTTTTCAAATTCTAATGGCAAAAATGCCAACACTCGTTCAAAGACATATTGATGCCACACCATTACAGCTTATATCTGCATGCTATAGTCTGTTTACATTTGTCCGTCGCTCAGCACTACTTCACATTCAGTTGCTCTGATTGATTGTAGGTCTATCTCAGGGGTAGGCAACCTGTGGCTATGGAGTCTCTTTAGCCCCTTTCCAGTGGCTCCCTGTGGCTTTGACAAAATATTATATGGAAATAATATTATTTATGTTATTTTAACATTTTAGATTTCGTCTAAAATGATTCTTACATTCTACATTCAGGCTACATAACATTAGAGTCAACTAAAATGTTCGTCTTACCGCTATTTTCCACCGGGCGCGTCTGCGCTGTGTTCCGGAGGTTCCGCGGGCCCCACAAGCAAACGCTGTCATTTAAATCAATGCTTGATAATCCACCAGCAGCTCCCCCCCATATCGTTTATGTCTCCTTTACAATACCACGGACAACGAGAGATTCATCTTGGAGGTTGAAAAACATAATACGACATCCCAGATTTTGTTTTAAGGACAACACTAGAAAAGAGAAGGCATGGAGTTTAACTGTAGGAGTGCCTGGAGTGGAAGGTAGATACTAGCTTAATAAAAACGCAATTGTACACTTGTACTTGTAGAGACAATATAATCTGCGAGTCAGGCAGTAAGACGCTATGCTTCTGAGACGCTCCCGGTGTGGTATGGCGTGTGGCGGAGGACGGAACAAAACTGGAACGCGGCCGAAACGCGGCCGAAACGCAGCACAGACGTGCCCAGTGGAGAATCGGAGTTAGGCTCTGTCTATGGCCCGGTGTAACCTTAATAGCAGCCTTGAGTTTCCATAGACTAGCTATGGATTCCAAATCCAAATAAAGACAAGCGTTGGATGAAAATGGAGAATTTAGTGTGGGACAGATTCATTTGCTTTCACCGCTAACGCAGTTGGCTTACCGTTACTGCTTGATCTGCGGCGAGACATAAGCAAACAACAAAAAAGTAATATTGAAAAACATTGCCAGAACAAGCACAATGCATTTGCTGAAATGTATCCGGCTAGAGATGAGAGAAAGAGCAATTTCAGAACTGCTGCAGAAAACTGAGCCGAGCAAATATACTTTTAAGAATTGGATCAACTCTCCAAACTCTAGTTTTGTGGCAGCTCAGGAGCTAGTAAGGCGTGGAAAGCCATTCATGGACGAATATGTAACATGAAAAAATAAATATATCAAAGCATCTATTCTTAGACTTAAAAATCTTGTTATCCTCCATCATAGGTTGGACAGAATTTAAATATTCACGTTGCAGACACTGAGTCTTTTAAATTTTATTTAACACGTGTCTGGTCCCACACACATTAGGGGTCATACCCTGGACCTTATTTTTTACATTGGGTTTAAATATTGATTCCATTTTCTCTATGGAGGTGCATGTTAATGACCATGAATGTGAACCATGCCTCACAGCTGAGATGTTTCTGCATGTTTTGATCCAAGCACAATGCTGTCTTCTCATGCTGATGTCCACTCCTTTAATACACATTGCTCTGCCATTTTGGATAAATAAAGTAAAATGATATGAGCAAATTAAAGGTATCTCATATCACTGTTATGCCGATGATATCCAGCTGTATGTCTCTTTTAAGCCTAATGAGACAGACAAACTCAGTGTTTTGCACAATTGTCTAACTGCCATTAAGGACAGGATAGCTTACAACGTTTTACAGCTCAACACAGAACAGACTGAGGTCCTTATCATTGCTTCAGAACTTCCAAGGTTTCCCACTGTATTGGGTCCCTTTCTTCAGCTGTACAGTCTAATCTTAGAGAAGAAAAGGTTTTCATTTAAGAAACATTGCCAAAGTTAGGTCTGTTGTATCACCACCTGTGCTAGAGATGATGATCACATCTTATCTTCTTTAATTGGCTTCCCATCAAGTTCAGGATTCATTGTATGGTTTTCACCTATACAGCCCTGCATGGTCAGGCACCTGTGTTGACCTGCTCCATCTGTATACCAAGTAGCAGTAATGTATTCCTTTTTGCTGTAAAGCAGTAATATAACTCATTACTAATAACATTTTGGTAATATTATACCCGTGACAATCTCAGTAACTCGAGTTACAACGCATTTTTATCTGACATTCAGTGATGTTTTTTTTTTTATTATTAAGAATTCATCAACACCACGAAACACTTCGGCACAGAAAAAAAAGTCTGTGAGTGTTATTTCCTATTGCTGGATTCCATGGTTGAGATGACTGCATAGACGGATACATTTGCCAGATGGACATTATTTTCAGTTTTTTACGCTTAGTTGAAGCGAGCTGTCCCATCACTGTGGTCAGAGCCAGAGACGGTACGGACAACATCTGTGTCCCAACAGGCAACGGTACGTCAGCGCGGACAGCAGTGTGTCCGAGAAATGGACAGATATAAACATGTCAGGAATTAATGTTTAGGCTTGCTACACGTAAAATAAATTTATCAGCGGTGGAAAGTAACTATACTGTACTTCAATACAATTGTAAGGTACTTCTAATTGAGTATTTTTCTCCTACTTTATACTTACTCCACCACAATTCAGAGTCAGGTAGGCCTATTTTATGTTTTATTTATTTTATAGATTTAGTGACATTGCAGATTCAGATTAATAATACAAAATATTTGGATAGTAGTGGATAAAGATGAGACTTCATTGATCCCGTGGTGAAATTGACAAGCTACCTGCCAAGTCCTACCGCTGTTATTTTGGTGAAAGTAACTCAAAAGTAAAGCAAAAGTAGTGTAAAGCATTACAATTCAGAGACTTTACATTTTGGAAGTAACTTGCCCAACACTGATCACCAGTAGGTATAGGTCCCTTATACCTCTTTTACACCAACGACCAGGGTTGGATAAGGGTTATCTGACCAGGGTTCAACCCTTCTTTTGGCAATTCAAACCAAGCCAGTCAACAAGGATTGATCCCTGGTCATGACAATCCAGATACGACCATGGTCACAACCAGGGAGCAATGCACAACAATTACCTTAAGTGCTAGAAATGGGTGAGGCAGTTTACACATCATATTACATTACATTACATTAGATTACATGTCGACTTCCATTAAGTGCATTCAACCATGAAGGTACAAACTCCGGACAGCAAGAATCAAGTGCAAGAAACTATTAGCTTCAAACAAAGAGTCACATGAAAGCGCAACTGTAAGTGCAAGTACATTTTTTGTTAGTTTTTTTTTTTTTAATCCAATCTGTCCGTCCTGACGTCAACATTGAGCTTGTTTCACCATTTCGGAGCCAGGACAGCAAACAGTCGGGATTTTCATGGGGTGTAAGGTTTGACCATGTCCTGGATGTAAGCTGGGCCTGATCCGTTCCTGGCACGGTATGCCAGTAGTAGTGTCTTGGAGCGTATGCGGGCAGCAACTGGTAACCAGTGAAGGGATCAATTACCAGTTGCTGCTATTCAGTGAACAGCTAACTTGTCACATACTCCAGTCCATGTGTAGCCTATACCACAATAACTTATGTTTTGTAGCTACTTGAATTTGTCATTGTACAGTAAAGAGAGAGAGAAATAAAGCTTATTTTATGATTGTTTACAGTGATTACGTTCTAAAGCTCAAATAAGTAACCATCAAACCGTCAACAGATGATTTTGTGGAAACTGATTTCTCCTCTGCATTTTATTCATTTCAGCAGCAAACAAGCAAGTAGGGCTACTGTAAGTCTCTCAAAGTTAGTCTATATCCACAATGTTCCACTTTGCGTGGGATTGGTGCCGCCGAAAATTCCGCCTATGGTTACTGGACTATGGTTAACTGCTCCTCAGATCTCTGCAGGGTAAATCCAGATAGCTAGCTAGACTATCCATTGAATCAGAGTTTTCTGTTGCACGACTAAAACAACCTTTGAACTTACACATGTTCCACCAAAACAAGTTCCTTCCCGAGGCGCTTAGCACCGCCCAAGACGATTATGATTGGTCTAAAGAAATGCCAACAAACCAGAGCACGTTTTTCTCCCATCCCAGAATGCTGTGTGGACTAGCCGTTCTTATAGGGAATGAATTGAACTGCTCCGCTCTGCTGTTGTTTAAGCTGCCTGTGAAAACCTGTTGTTTTTTCAAAGTTTGTGGCGACTTCTGGCGACTGTGCCCCCACCAATCACATAATTTGTCCCGCCCCGGTTGTTAGCGACCCTGGTCGTGTGCAATTCACATTGAAATTGACCCTTGGTCGACCCTGGTCCAAACCATCTCTCGACCTGGGTTAACCCTCTTCAAAACACAATCCTGGTTGAGCCCTTGGTGTAAAAGGGGTATTAGGTCTTCTGACCAGGGCTTGCTGGTTGTCCCTTGTGCTCGAAACAAAAGACGATCTTGCCTTTGAAGTTACCTGCTTACTTATAATATGTAGCATGTGTTTTCTGTCAAATACCGCTGAAGAAAAGACAAATGATGCCATCAATAAATCCCAGGCAGTACTTGCCTGATTTAAAGAGTTTTACAGTGCACACAGAAGCTTCATTGATTCTAACGGCATGCTGTCATAAAATTTGGCCGTGCTGACAGTTGGATTTACCGTGTGATCTGCTGGGGGCAGGTTCATAAAGCAGAATCTCGGGTTGGACCATAAATAAGCTCACGTCAGTCTTGCTAATCACAATTTTTTACGTCTAATCAGTAGATTGAAGACTCAAATATTTGGAATGCCACCTGCTTTCCTGATATGAGCCATCAGTATTCATGGAATCATTTTTGGATTATTCAGATGTTAGTGATGGAGCTCTATGGGGCCATTACAGAGTGTGCTCGATTTATCTTCAACTTCCCTATCAGCATACAGCAAAATATTTAAAAGGGTGTCATGAATTTGATAGAAGTCATTTAATTTTTTATGGATTAAGGCTGCCTCCCAAGTAAACACTGCATAAATACTAATGTAGAAATATATTGCAGATAATGTGTGTGCGCATGTTGAAAGTCTGAGTGCTTGTGTGTCCATGTGAATGTGTCAATACACATCTGTGGGTCTCTGTTGGTGTGTATGTATTTTTGACATGCTGGCATAAAGATGAAAGAAAAAGAATTGTCTCTGTAACACATATTTCCATCTCTCCAGGTCAACCAACCTTCCTCAGCTGGCTTTTTGACAATCCCAGACCTCAGCTGGTTTGGATGAAAAGGTTACCAAATGTAAGACACAGACACATTGGAGGTCAGGGAATTAACATCTCTCTCCCACAAAGCCAGCAGCTTACTCAGAAGCACCAGCAGCCTCTACCATAAGTACAACATCAAAATAGGAAACGGCCACAATGGGGATGTGCTTCTAAGACATCGGAAATTCTCTGAATGTAGTATGTTGTATGAAGTATGCATATTTACACGCCCAGCAGTTACAGAGCAAAATGATCATTCATTAGGATTTTTGTTTGGTTTCTACCAACTCTTGAGGGAAATTTCATGTTTTGAATTGCTTAATGCTCCACCATGTTCACTAGCTAGTCTCTAACTGTGTCTGTCTGCTGCTTGGTGCGCAAGAATATAAAAAAAAACTCAGAGAAAAGAGGGAGTAGCAAAACATACAGCTAAATAACAAGCTGGAACTCTACTCTGTAAACCTGAGTGAAGATGCCTGCAGATTATTGATCTTCTTAATTATTGATAATTCTCTGTAGATTTAGCACTAAGAACAACCCTTTTCCCATTGTTACTTGTCATTTGTCATAAGAGATGCAATATCAGCAGTAGCTCAGTCAGTAGGGAGTTGGGTTAGGAACAGGAGGGTTGCTGGTTCACGTCCATATGTATGTATGGTGGTGGGCTGGAGCTATAGCACCCAGCTATATTTTAATACCTATTTTTGGGACTTTATAAATTATAGAGGGTGGTCTAGACATACTCTATCTGTCTCGAGATAACTCTTGTTATGATTTGATACTATAAATAAAATTCAATTGAATTGAATTGGAGAGGAGATGTACTTTGATGTACAACATTTCTCCATTAGTGCATGTATAGGTACTGAGCATGTGTGTGTAATGCAAGCCTGTGTGTAGTGTGTGTAATAGCAACAGAGTGAAAACATTGTAATTTCCCCTTGCGGGATTAATAAAGTATAAATTATTATTATTAATTATTATTATTATTAAAATGAAGTTGCATATTAAACTGGGCCTACTATAAAGTTAAGGGCTGCCTAAAGCCTTTATAAATACCTCTTTAGTGAATAGAATACTAACCTATTAAAATAATAATTGTCGGCATGATTTTATAAATCATCTTTTAATGTTACACATACATGTGGCACAGTGAATCCTTAGAATTAACTGTATCTGTGGGTGGCTACATTAGTAGTCTATATCCTTGAGGTTCCACTTCCGGGATTGCTCATTTAGGCCGGATATCCGTTGCCTTGGGCTTCTTTTGTAATGGCATTTTAAACTCTGGTCGATTTATGAGGATTATGGTTAACCTTTTCTCAGATCTCTGCAAGGTAAATCCCGACAGCTAGCTAGACTATCTGTCCAATCTGAGTTTTCTGTTGCACGACTAAAACAACATTTAAATGTACACATGTTCCACCAAAACAAGTTCCTTCCCGAGGCGAGCTTATTTTGCAGCGACACTGTGGCTTTTCTCCGGTGCATGGCACCGCCCAAGACGATTGTGATTGGTTTAAAGAAATGCCAATAAGCCAGAGCAAGTTTTCCTCCCATCCCTGAATGCTATGTGGAATAGCCAGACCCTCCACCAGCGCGCTTTGGAGGAAAGTCTGGCAAAGCGAGACTACTACCTTAGTGACTACCTTACCTATAGGCCAGTAAGCCTATCATCAGTGTGGATTTATATTTGCTAATAATATGTTGGATTCATGTTAAGACATTTTCATTTTTGAAAAAGCTTTAAAAAATGTAAAATTATTTGGAGCCCCACTGCAGCGACTCTGGGGACCCCCTAGGGGTACCGGACCCCCTGTTGAAGATCTCTGTACTAGCGTATGTTAGGCATTAGCAGTCTTTGTCTTCTCTGCCTTTTGCTGGTGGAATTGCTTCTATATTTTTTTTGCAATGTTTCTGGGAACGTTACCGCCACCAACTGTCAATCACTTTAACAGCTTGAAAATGTCAACGAGCGAGAGCTCTGATGTTTTGGCCACACATGAACAGAGACATTGAGTTACTGGTGCAACGCTGTGAGACATGTCAGCGACACAGGTAACAGCAACCAAAGGAGCCTCTTATGGCCCACATCAAACCTGAGGAACCATGGAGAAAATTTGGAACAGACTTGTTCCAGCTGGCAGGGAGAGACTACCTTTTTATTATGGTCTACAAGTCAAACTTTCCAGAGTTGGTTTGCTGTCTGACACAACAGCAAAACAAGTGATAAAACACACCAAATCTATTTTCGCGAGACATGGAATCCCAGTGACTGTTGTGAGTGACAATGGACCACAATTCAGCAGCCAGGAGTACAGAGATTTTGCAGAGACATATGACTTTGAGCATGTCACATCAAGTCCACGGTATCCGGAATCAAACGGCTTGGCTGAAAAAGGAGTGCAGATTGTGAAACGGCTGCTAAAGACAGCTGCGGAAACTGGGGAAGATCCCTATTTAGCCCTGCTAAATTACAGAGCATCACCCCTTGAATGTGGACAATTTCCAACTGAACTCCTCATGAACAGGAAGCTGTGAAGAAGGATGCCCTCGGCAGAACACTTGCTTCAGGAAAGGCTTGGAGACTCTATAAAAACAAACAGTCAGAGCAATGCCTACAACAAGACCGCTAAACTATTATGTCCGCTGGAGCGAGCAGATGTGGTACAGGTCAGATGTGATGGAAAATGGGGACCGGTTGCGAAGGCAAGGGAAATTTATTTATATATGACTTTCTCATACACAGAGGTCATTCAAAGTGCTTTACAGGCAGAACAACAAATATACAATTGAGATACATGAGAAGACAAACATATTATAAAGGCATAACATAGTTTAAAAATAAATAATAAAGTAATTAAAATACCATCAAGCAAGACTAATTGAAACAGTCTTTAACTTAGATTTAAAAATGGTTACAATTGGTGCATGCCTTAGATCCAGCGGAAGCTGATTCCAGCAGTGGGCAACATTCCTGGAAAGAACTCTGGGCACCACCAACTGACCAGTACCTGCTGATCTGAGGGACCTACCAGGCTCGTAGTCAATAAACATGTCGGCAATATATTTAGGGCCTAGACCATTGAAAGACTTGGTCGATCGATTCTGAATTTAACCGGAAGCCAGTGCAGGGATTTGAGAATTGGGGTAATGTGCTTTCTCCTCTTGGTGTCTTCTTGCAGCAGCATTTTGGATGAGTTGCAGCTGTTTTATGGTCTTATTAGGAGCATTAGTAAGAAGCGCTTTGCAGTAGTCTACCCTACAAGTAATAAAAGCGTGAATGTTCTTTTCTAGATCATGTTTTGATACAAAGTTTCTGATTCTCGCTATGTTTTTGAGATGCCAGAAAGATAATTAGTTACCGCTTTAATGTGATGACCAAAATGTAGGTCTTCATCAATTATTACGCCAAGATTCTTGACTTTGGTACTCGTTTTTAGTCTTCTAGAGTCAAGGTAAGTACTAAGTGCCTTCCTTTTTTGTTGCCAAAGAGAATTATTTCAGTCTTATCTTCATTTAGTTGGAGGAAATTTTGTTGCATCCACTGTTTTACTTTCGCCAAACAAAGACATATAGAGTCTATAGGAGCATAGTCATTTGATGAGAGTGCAAGATAAAGCTGGGTGTCGTCCGCATAGCTATGATAAGAGATATATGGTGTTGCAGAGTATGACAAAGAGGAAGCATATACAGATTGAATAGAAGGGGCCCAAGGATAGATTCTTGTGGAACTCCATATGTCATGGTCGTTCTCTCAGATTTGAGATTGCCCATCCTTACTACATATCCCCTGCCATCTAAAGCCTACTACACACAGAGCCGATAATAATAATAATTGGACTCAAATGACCCATCTGATTGGTAGAGTGCTAACCCGGAAACAGAATGAGCGTGACTAAAGTCTCTCAAAATCTGACGAAAATCTTTTAAAGTGCCCATATTATGAAAAAAAACCTTTTTCTGGGATTTTGGGTGTTATTTTGTGTCTCTGGTGCTTCCACACGCATACAAACTTTAAAAACATCCATGCTGTTTTGAGTGAGATACGGGTTTCTAAATGTGTCCTGCCTTCAGTCTCTGGGTGAGCTAGCCGAGACTAGCTAGCATTCGAGGCTAGCATTCTAGCATTCTAGCATGCTAGCGCGTTCTCAATGGCAAAACACTGCTACAACTACACGCTACAATTCACCCTAATCTACAAAGTAAATTGTATAGAACTACTTACATGTCCCTGTTCAGCAGGTATTCCACACAAAGTTGGAAGTGCGCCCTCATTTAGAAGTCTCCCGGGTAATCCTGCCTTGTACAGGCCAAAGTTGCAGAAACAGCTAGCTAGTTCATGTAATCCTTACCGAGCTACTAGATGTTACAGAAGTTGCAAGGTCTCACTCTGTAGCTAAAACAGAGACCTGACACAGGGTGAAAAGAGCAGCTGCAGCAATGTGCAGTACAACAAAAATATGGTGTTTTTTGAAAATTAAACCATGTAAACCTATTCTGGTACAATCTCAAATTATAATTATGAACCTGAAAATGAGCATAATATGGCCACTTTAAACTGACCTTCGTTGATCTGAAATGAAGACATTGTTTTCAGAAACACGTTTCGGTGAACTATTTTAGTACAATATGAGATCGTATTCTGAACAAGCCACCATGACAGTCTGTCTTTGAATTTCCGGAGAAACCAGACTCACGTGACGCATTCGTCCAATCAGCTGCCAGTTTTCATTTTTGGGCGACAATACAGATTAGTGCCTCCTGCTGTTATGGAGACGTATTACGTCTCGTCGCTTTGGTGTGTTCCGAGGCACTTTTTTAAACCAACTCGGGGAGACTGATCAGTCCAACTGCCTTTTCTGCTGAGGGTCGGCCGTCTGGTCTATGTGTCTGGGCCTTAACTATGACCTGAACCACCTGAGGACAGTTCCTGAGGGCCCAACCCAGTTTTCTAATCTATCCAGAAGGATTGTGTGATCGACAGTGTCAAAAGCTGCAGTGAGATCTAATAACACCAGGACTGTCAAACTACCAGCATCATTATTCATGCGAATGTCTTTTAAAATTTTTATGAGAGCAGTTTCTGTGTTGTGATGTTTACAGAAACCAGATTGATTGCTATCGAGGATGGCATTTTTTTTGTAGGAACTCATTGATTTGATTAAAAGCAACTTTCTCAATAATTTTGCTTACGAAGGGCAGATTCGAGATAGGCCTGTAGTTGTTAAGTATGGAGGTATCGAGATTTCTCTTTTTCAGAAGGGGTCTGATAATTGCAGTTTTCAGGGATGCAGGGAAACTACCTGTGAGTAACAAGCCATTTACAATAAGCAACAAATCCATTGCAAACGCACTGAAAACTTTTTTAAAGAAACTAGCAGGCATGATGTCTAGAGAGCACTGGGATGGCTTAAGAACCTGCACGATTTCTGCACGTGTTTTGTCATTAATAGCATTACATTCAGACATAGAAACCATTACTTTTGTATGGGGTGATAAAGTGTCAATGTTTCCGCTCAGAGCGGAGCTAATACTGAATCTTATGTTTTAAATTTTATTTTGGAAGAATTGGGCAAACTCCTTACATTGTTTAATTGAGACAAAGTCAGGGCACGACTGCATGGGGGGATTAGTTAACCTATCAACAGTGGCAAATAATACACGTGTATTATTAATATTATCATTAATAATTCCAGAAAAGTGGGACTGCCTCGTACTGCATAGGACAGTATTGTACTGACAGAGTTTATCTTTGTAGATCTCATGATCAATCTGTGTTTTCGTTTTTCGCCATCTTCGCTCTGCCTTCCTGCATTCTTTCTTCTGATTAGCTGCATGGGGCTTTCTGTTTAGAGACTTGACCAGACCTTATTTTAGTCCTAACAGGTGCTATGACATCAAGTACCCCAGGTATTTCAGAATGAAACTGTTTGAGATGATCTTCTACAGACCCTGCTGCTGTAATTAATTTATTAGATACCAATTCCATGAAAGTAAGACTGGTGTCGTCAGTAATATACCTTTTTTTTTTTTACCAATTTAGATTGTGTGTGAATCACTGGAGAAACTACTGCATCAAAGAAAACGCAGTAGTGGTCAGACAGAGCTAGATCCGTAACATTAACGCCAGCAATGCTAAGACCCTTACTGAGCACCAAATCCAATGTATGGCCTTTCGTGTGAGTAGGGCCATTTACATGCTGCGACAGCTCGAAAATATCAAACAGGGCACAGAGATCTTTAGCAGTGTTATCATTAGGATTGTCAATATGAATATTGAAGTCACCAGTTAAGATAAAATAATTAAAATCAGTACATATAATCAACAGCATTTCAGAAAATTCATCAATGAAGCTTGTAGAGTACTTTGGGGGCCTATATAGGGTAACTAATAATACGCTTGGTGAGGTTTTCACCACAGTACACAAATACTCAAAAGATTTGAATTCACCTAGTGAAATCTGTTTACATTGAATTGTATCTTTGAAAATAGCAGCAACACCACCACCCTTTCTGCAGACTCTGGAGACATTTAAAAAGTTGAAATTTGGGGGTGATGCTTCAATAAGGACTGTAGCGCTGGAGCTATTATCTAACCATGTCTCCGTAAGAAGCATAAAATCTAGGTGGTAAAGGGTAATAAAGTCGTTGATTAAAAATGACTTGATAGATAAAGAGCGGATATTCAAAACAGCCAATTTTAAGAGCAACCAGAGACAGCTGGTTGCTGCTTGAGACAGTATGAAGTTTGCAAGTAATTGGGTGCAGATTGGATAAATTAGCTTTGTTGGAGTAATCAAAGAGACAACACCAAGATCCTATGAGGTGCTTACTGAGTACGGCAACACACAACGAAGAAACCTACGTCACCTGCTGAAAGTGCCACACACTGGTCTTGAATGGACGGAGATCGGCATCACTGATGGACGGAGAGAACAACCAAGTGTAGAGCATGACCCACCAAGATGTACTGATACCAGCTATACAGCCAACATACAGAGGGCGCTGTTTTTACATGTTGTTGCTTCACACAATAAAGCAGTTCTACAAAATGGCAGTCATTGTTCACAGTCTAGTCAATACAAACAAGAATATGAATCACATTGCCAGCATGCTTGTTTAAGAAGAGTATTATACAAAAAATCTGGGACCTGCTCATCAAAATGCTCCAAAACGTCCCTGGTGGTATACCCCCAAGGGTACCAGTACCACTTTTGGGTTTGTGACAGTAACTGTTATTTTTCAAACCGTCTCTGAAGATACTCTGCGTTGTGGTCCCAATGGTGAGCTCAGCACTCTGTACTTGTATGTACTTTTACACTAACATGATTTGTCATATTGGAAAAGTATTTTTTTTCTGATATCCAGTGTGTGTGTGTGTGTGTGTGTGTGTGTGTGTGTGTGTGTGTGTGTGTGTGTGTGTGTGTGTGTGTGTGTCCACTGTCAAAATGATGTCAAACGTTTGCCCAGGTCAAAACCAATGTTCAAATCCAACATTTCCTCCATTCCTTGTCAAAAACAGCACTTTATTACATAGTCAAATGATTTCTGTTCAGATACAAAGATGTAAATTTAGAAGTGCACAATGCTGTTATTACCACAAAGTTGAGGACATTCAATACACCTACCAAAAAGGTCTATTCTGTTAATAAAATGACGATATATTTTGCATTTCTTTTATCGTTTCTTTTGCTTGTCATATTAGCAGCCAACAATCTATTCTTTGACCCTGTTCTACTGCTTCAGTCTGCCCTTTTTAACAACCCTGTGTACCCATTTACAGCACACCCCTGCTTTGTAATTTCATTAAAAGCATTGGACCGGTACAGTACATATATCTCCTTCAATAACTTGGACCTCAGCCCGTCCTCGCCTCTGCCAAGCAGACTTAAGTTAACAACACAATTTAGTATAGGCCCTTATAACACTGCACACGTTTTTGAGTGTGCCAAAGTGCCCCATTAACCCTGAGCTAACAAGAGCAAGTGTGTGTGTGTTTGTGTAAAAGACAGGTCAAACTAAGATAAACATGAAGTTACCAAGGTTCACTGTTAAAAATAACTTCAAGCAAGAAATGTTCAGTGTTCGACAACTACGGAGTGAAAAGAATTAGGATAACAGAGAAGCAGAGAAAGCAAGGAAAGATGAGTCATTTAATAATTCTCATCATCTCCCATCAAAGAGCATACAGGGGAAATCAATCAAATGGCTGTGTCTGGTTAAAACAAGCTGAGGCTTCTGCTAAATAGATAAATGATTTTCATTTGTTTGGCACTGCTGCATGCTGACATAAATATGTGTATGCGTGTTCTTATGTTTATGTATGGGTGGTTTAAATATAGGGCCTGCCTGTATAACACACACACACACACACACACACACACGCGACATGACACGACACACACACACTGTCATTTTGGTTTTAATGTCATAACCATATATCACACTAAAGTGCATAAGAGATTTTACAGCACCCACGCACACACACACACACACACACACACACACAGACACACACAGACACACACACACACACACTCAGGGGGTATGCCTGTGTTATAGCTGGAACCACATCCATCTATGAATACTATGACAGTCTTCCACAAGGAGATTCATAGAGGGTATCCCTATATTAACTGCATACTAGAAAGGCATTTGTTTCTGTTCTTGCCGGTCAGGATGTATACACAGTATAGCTTACACTTGTGTCAGAAGACAAATGATGTTTGGGTTTTTCATACACATACATTCTTTTCAGCACTGTAGCCAGGTTGACAGAGAGTCACAGCTCTATTGAGTCATGTAGTCCTATAGCCCACAGAGGCAACAACTTCATGAGCTTCTTACATGGTAAAATTCTCCTGCCTTCAACTGGTACCGATTTATCTTCAAACACAGTAACGTTAGATACTAGATATAGATAAGCCATCTATCCGTCTCTAGTCTCACTTTGCCAGACCTTCCTCCACAGTGCTGCGGAGGAGGAGGGTCTGGCTAGTCCACACAGCATTCCGGGATGGGAGAAAAACATGCTCTGGTTTATTGGCATTTCTTGAAACCAATCACAATTGTCATGGGCGGCGCTAAGCACCGCACGGAGCCTCTGCAAAATAGCCTCAGGAAGGAAGTTGTTTTGGTGGAAGCTGTATGTTCAAAAGTTGTTTTAGTCGTGCAACAGAAAACTCAGATTGGACAGATAGTCTAGCTAGCTGTCTGGATTTACCCTGCAGAGATCTGAGGAGCAGTTATCTATAGTCCTCATAAATACACCAAAATTGACCACCACAAAAAAGCGTGGCACGCACTCATACTCATTCTGTTCTTGGCGGTCAGGATGTATACACAATATAGCTTACACTAGTGTCAGAGGACAAATGATGTTTGGATTTTTAATACACATACATTCTTTTCAGCTCCTACTACGTGAGCCTGTCTCTGTGTAACGTAGAGTGTTCCCTGCCTGCCTCTACGACGTGTAACACTAAACAGCCAATCACAAGCATTATTAGATCTTAGTAGAAGCACGCTGCATGCTTATTGGCTCACCGACGCTGATGAGATTTACTCCTTAGGTATTAAAATTGGGTATTAAATGACGAGGCATTTTTCGATACTCGATACTTTAGAGGCAATTCGGTCGGTGCCTAAAAAGTATTGAAGTCAATCACCATCTCTCTGGCCCATTCAGCAAGCGATTTTTACCAGCCCACTCCACCAAGTTGTCCACCAGCGCTCTGTACTCCCCCTCCCGTCCATCAACAACTGCAGAGTCATCAGAAAACATAGATACTGTAACTGTAGGTGACATGGCTCTGAGTTGTACTGAAAATCTGAGGAGTATAAGGTGAACAGGAAAGGAGACAGCACAGTCCCCTGTGGAGCCCCTGTACCACTCACTCACCACCCCATCAGACAGAACACTGTCCAGATGGACAAACTGTGGTCTGCCTGTCAGGTAGTCAGTGATCCAAGAGACTGTGGACGCGTCGACACCCATCAGCCGCAGCTTCTCACCCAGTAGGAGTGGCTGGATTGTGTTGAATGCACTGGAGAAATCAAAAAACGTAATTCATACAGTGCCGCCCCCACCATCCGGGTGCGAATGAGCTCGCTGCAGCAGATAGATGACAGCATGAATTTTTTTTCCCGTGAATTTTTAATACAGAGCAAATAGTGGAAATGCAACAGACAGTGTTCTACCCAAATATCACACCAGTGCTGTTGCATATATTGGAATTGGCAGAATGGAGCCTTGCCTTATTTTTTACTGCCACCTAGTGAGCAGCTATTGTTTTTTCATCTTTGTCAACCCCCTCCGCTCTATATTCTTCTCAACACATATGACAGTTGACTGAGAAATACATTTGTCATAACATTATTTATTGTCAGAGACATAAAACAGCAGGAGCAAATACAGTATATCCACATTGGGCCACAGACGACCACCATTTCATCAGATTGAATCCCTAATCCAGCAGTCTGTAATTACTACAGCATTGTTCAGAAATTCCTATATATTTCCCATTTGCATAAAATTCATTAATGTACTTTTATGGGCTTGAAAGAGATGTCATTGTACTATTTTTAGTTCAATCAGGAGAGACTTCGTTGCAGATATGCAAATATGTATTATACATATGCATGATTTGAAATGTACAGTCTTTGGAGATTAGACTCCATCGTTATTTAAATAATATACATTTTATTTTAAAGGGGTAGAAAGCCGAAAGATAACCCCCCGATGGAGTCTAGACACTGATGGTGGCGCGAAGAGCCTGGAAACCAAAACCGAAGCGCCGTCGGTAATGGCCTGCCGGATGAGGACCCAGGAGCCGTGTTTGATGTAAACCGGAGGAGCAAGGGGAGGAGGATGGTTATGCTTTTTTCCTGAAATGACAACTGAACAGCAGAGAGAGACAGGTTTAAAACAGGGATGTCATGCAGTGATTGGCTCGTGATTTTCATGGCCGCTTCTGATTGGTTAAGATAAAAGTGAACGCCTCTACAGCTGATCCGTTTAGAGGAGAGAGAAAGTGATTATGTTTTAGAAGTCTTCCTGAAGGAATTTGCGCTGAGCTCCATTTATGAGAATCAGATCTGAAGATTTCCACTCTCCACTTTAATTGATGAAATGTGAATTTATGTTGTCAGAGGAACAACCTGTTAAGAGACAGTAGTTCACCCAGTGTCTTGGTGTAAATGGTGTGTCTTTACGGTTTGTCTGTGGTGGATTTTGTGTTTCAGGTATTCTGTTCATGTTCCTAGTTTCCTGTGCTTGTGCTGTGTGTTCCTTATATGTCCCTTTAGCCCTACCCAGCATGTCTTCCCTTGTACACTTTTGTGTCTAGCTTCGTAAGCCTGTCTTTGTGTTGGCAGTTTTCGTTGTCTTGTCATCCAGCTAGATCAGGGGCCACCATTGGCACGCAGTAGCTCAACCAATGGCATACTAGCAATAAGTGTGCAAGAAGTTTTTTTGTAAACGTTCCTATCCACGTGCCAAATGGCCTCTTTCATAGCCATTGGCAGGAGCATAGCCTGTTATTTACGGTAGTTTGATTGACATTTCCCCCGTTGCCGACCCCTGAGCTAGATAATCATGATCACGGTTGACGTTCAGCATCAAGTAGCTTTTTAATGAACTCCTAAAGAGCAGAGCTTGCCACTAAATTGAATGTATTAGATTGATTGGTAATTTTGCACTGTTAATTGTGTAAAACAGATTAAAATACAATGTGTATACATAATGTGCGTGTCTGCATGTGTACGCATGTCTGTGACTGTGTACATTTTGCCTCCAGTACTTAAATTGTATGTATTGCCAATCTCATTGTGCCTCTATAATAAAAACTAAAGGGAAATAGTTAACATAGGTTCAACCCTCCTAACAATACCGCCCTTTGTGCCAGGCAAGGGAAGAGAAAACAGGGAGAATGTGTGATGTGCTTGTGATGATGGATGGACAGGACCTGCTGCCTAACCCAGATTATATATTCTATAGGTGCCAATGCAATGTAGAGCCAAAGAGCTCCAAGGCAATTAACTGGAGAAAAAAAAAAATTGACATATGGCCTGCACCTACAGAGATGACCGATATTCCTTAAATATTTATTTATTAAAAGAACTGTTGAAATCATTAGAACTGTAACGTTTTGTTAAATATATTTATGTCATGTATTATTGATATTTATTAAATGAACATTAAAACAATTTTTTCTTTTTTATTAAATATTCATGTTGTTTCTGTTATAATAGTTATTAAATGAACATAATGTTGTAAAACTACTACAATTGCCTTTTTAAGCATTATAATATTTTTATGTGCTCTGGCTTTTATTATCACACCAAATTTGTTGATTGCCCAGCATCTCACCCTGGCCCCTTACCAGCTTGGGATGCTAATGATGGGAGGCTAGTAGCCAGCATCCCAGCATAACGGCACCAAAACACAACATATGCTGGTCTATGCTGGTTTTTCTAACACGGCGTTCATTGAAAGACTCTGGTAATTTGGCCTCTGGCCTCTAATTTGAAGTGTCTATATGTAACTTTTAGTTTGTGTTGATTTAAGTAGCTCCTTTGGACAAATGCAGAAGTGTTTGTACCACACTTGCTGTCGTAAAGGTCTAGGAGTTAGCGTTACCGGGAGGTCATATAGTTGCGATGAATGTTTTGCTCAGACAGAAAATCATCCATTTACAATAACAGAATACATTACAGATGCATCGTTGCATTTCAAGTGTTGCCTACGGTAACTTAGCCTATTTTGGATGTATCGTGAGCTAAACCGGGTGACGTTATCACTGTCACTGTGTCACGAGCCAAAGCATTAAGAGTTTGTTGTAGCAAACAACGTAATAACTTCAGTTTATATAGCGCATTTCATGAAACCCAAGGACGCTTCACACAAGTACAGGGGGACAAGGGAAAAGAAAATGGTAGGCCAACACAAACATGGACTAAAACGTCCACGCTAAATGGAAGGGGGACGTAATTTAATGTCAGCTACTGACGTACAACCACATTGCGCAATCTAAAGGTATGTTATTGAATGAAATAGACATATTACATATACCTGATGGCCAATTCGGGGACGTTTTTGAATCATTTACAATCCCGTAATTGTCTTCATCTGTTAGAAGCCTGACCAAGTGTGACTCGCGTTTCGCCCGTCTATCACTTTCCATTTTAGCTTTTAGTTGTTCTTCGTTTATAATTTCCTTTTTTTCTGCGATGGCCATGCCCCACTTTCAGCCATAACTACAACAGATAACTTTCTTAAATAAAATTGAAAGACAATTAAGCCCATATAAAGAAATCTCCTGCTACCTTTTACCTGCATACTCACTAACATAGGCTTTTCCGGTGTTATGCCGAAATCTGTGACCTGTCAGAATGTGCTACTGTAGCGCCATCTACCTGCCGCAAATCATTTTGTGACTTCGCGGGAAAAACCGGACCCTGCAAAGACATTAATCAAGACAATATAAAAATAGCGTTCTTTTCACTGTTAGTCTCGTTTGCTGTTACAGGTCATTTATGATCATCAGGTTGAAAACTGATTTCAGAAACATTTAAATATAGTCACTTTAACATGCCCTGGACCCCCACTGACATTGACTCTCAACACCCCATGCAAAACAGCTATTTGTACAGTTTCTGTATTTATTGTTTATTTCATATTAATGTTTAATATGTTTGTTTATGTATGCACCAATCACCAAGGCAAATTCCACGTAAGTGTAACTTATTGTGGCAATAAACCCTTTTCTGATTCTGAAATGCTTATTTAATATGAGCATAATATGGTGTCATATGAAATAGTATAATACAGTATATAATAAGAGTAGCCTATATCAACACGAGGTGTATATACTGTATATATAATCAGTCCAGCAGAGAGACAGTGGAAAGGAAAAGGTGAATGTTTCGGGTGTACCAGACATTGTGGAGAAATAGCTCACAAACAGCTGTGATGAAGTGTGAGAAGTGTGAAAAATCACATTATCAAAGAGCAGAATATTATAACAATACTACTAATAACCTACTACTACTACTACTACTACCACCACCACCACTAATAATAATAATAATAATAATAATAATAATAATAATACAGCAATTAATTGATGAAAATAAACGTTTTTAGTCATAAAATATACATCCAAGAAGATATGCATGCAAATGATACAAATAAAAAAAATAACAACACACAACGGCGATTTTAAATTGTATCAGTTTAGTAAGATTTTGAGACTGAATATTGTTATTTTTCCCTTCTATGCTCGTGAGTCTTTCCAAAAACCTCGGAGTGGGCGTGGTTTGACGTCATAACGTATATTGTTGTTACGTAAACCGTTCGGCGCAAAAATTCAAACGCTGTACAGGAAGAAAAACTACAGCTTGCTCTGTTGTCTGTATCTCGTATTACATAACTATAACGAGACGCAACAAAGTCACATCGGATTTTAGACAATTCGAGGTAAGTTGAGTGAACCAAGTACGTTTTGTGTTGAAGTTCTTGCGTGTCACGGAGCCAGTTAACGTTAGCTATCAATGCTAGTGAGAACACGTTCATATTAGCATGTAATGTTAGCGTCATCAGCTAGCTAGCTAATTGAGCTAGGGCAACGTTTGTTTTTGTGGTTGTTTTGTTCGGGTTAAACATGTAATTAGACAGGCAAGGTGCCTTAGCAAATATGCTGTGTTAATATAAACTTTAGCTTTTTATTTTTATTTTTTTTAAATCGTCTATTAGCGATAACTTAAACACTTTTTAGGTAGGTTTAAGTTGACTTTATGGACACGCTCGAGTCCTTTTTTGTTTGTGTGAGTGTCGTTCTAGCTAAAGTTAATTTAATTCAGAAAGGACGGGATCTGCATGGATATAACCCACAAAGCAGCACTTTCTTTACTAAATGTATTTCAGGAATGCATCGCATTATGTGACACCCTCTGTGAGTGCATGGGGCAAAAGATGAAGTAATTTGTTATGAAGAGATGTATTACGTTACCGTTAACTGCGTGATATTTAGTGCTTTAAAAGAAGGTTGCCAGTTAAGTGAAACCTTTCTTATCTCTGCCTAGGCCTATTAACTAGCAAAGTGTGCACCTTTCCAGCAAACATGCTAACATGTAACGTGAGTTGTTTACTTAAACAATTGGTTACATTCCATGTAACGTTAATGCTAACTTGATTCTGTGGTATGAATGCACATTTATTTTATTTTCATCTTACAGTCATAACTCTTTGCATAAGATTCTCCTTTCACTCAAATTCTTATGTTTACATATGGCCTATTACTGTACGTCAGCTCACTGTGAAGTGAAGGGTGTCAAAACAATGCTCTTACACTGCAAGCCACGTTATACACCCATACATAATACTTTACATTGCTCTTGATAAGTCCTTTTTATCTTTACACGTTGAAACATCCTAGCTATTTTCCTTGAAGGTGAAACACTGGTGGACATGGTTCAACATGTAGCCTCTGATTGTGTGCAGGGTTGAAAATTAGCCCCATTTATCAGCCAAATGTTGGTAAAAATATGCGAGTGGCTGGTAGATTTGCTTCACTCATCAGCTAAAGCAAAAACTAAAAAAAAAGTTCATTTTGAATCCTGATTGTGTGTTTTCTCTGTCTTTAGCTAAGATGAGTGCAGCTTCCACACCAGTCTCCCGGATACGTCCGGGCTGGACGGCGTCCTCCTTGAAGAACAAGGGTGTGTCGTCCCCTGTAAGCTGCAGCACTCCTCTGCTGGCAGCCTTCAACGATGATGATAGGGAACGACGTCAGCGCCGGAGGTCCAGGGTCATTGATCTTCAATCTGCCAATGACTCCTCCATTACTGACTCTGCTTCTCATAGGTAAGCTGTAAAGCTCGAGGTTTGGCAAACCATGCGTTTGACTGTGTTTGTTTTTTTTTGCGTGACTTTGGTGATAGTGTGTCAATGAAAAACATTTCAACTAGCATTAAACTTAACAGCCACTTTCTGTCTGCATTGCTTGTATGTATCTTAAGTGCCTAAAGATAATCTCATTTTTGTATTCAGTGCTGCGGGGACTCCTGCTGCCGTGCCCAAACTGTCAAATGCACAGATCTCGGAGCATTATTCTACTTGCATAAAACTTTCTACGGAGAATGTGAGTATATGTGCAGTGTGTGTCTGGATTGCAGAGAAAACAATCAGTGTCTCACACAGTGTGCTTTTTGAAGTGTTTCAATAATAACAGTGGAAATGTTGTGTTTCTTTTCTCCTTGTCCGTTGCATTTTCTCTGCGTTTAAGACGTATTACTTTTGAAATAGAGTGTTAAGACTTGAAAGGAATGTAAGAAAGCTTTTTTTGCACATCTCTTTTGTCGGGCAAAGAAAAATACATTCCTTCATCAGGTAAATTCACACATTTGGGCTAATGACAATGCATTGATCATGAGCCTATAACAAAACTGGTCTGATTATCCATTGGTTTTAAATGTACCGAGTGGCTTTTTTTTTTTTTTTCCTGCCTTTTCCTGTTCACAGTCCGTGATGGGAGTGCCACTTTGTGAATGAATGACGTCATTCAAGAGCCGGACCTGATTGGTCATGGTTAGTCAACCAAACTATTCTAAGGCTATGGTTGAGGTGAATGTGTGAATTTACCTGATGAAGGTCTGGGACCGAAACGTTGTATTTTTCTAAATAAATGTATTGCTTGCGTAATGGTCAGTGTGCAGGACTCTTCTCTCAGACTTGAAAGGAACAATCAAAGACTAATGCGTTTTCTTTTTTTCCTTTTTTGGCAGAAAATCACCACCAAAAATGCCTTTGGTCTGCATCTGATTGATTACATGGCTGATATTCTCAAACAGAAAGATTCTGAGCTCACAAACTTCAAGGTTTGATTTTTCTTTTTTCATCTACTCTATGCGCCTTTTAATAACTCCCCCTTGGTTCACCGGAAGTCTTTGAACTTTTGACAAATGCATCATACTTTATTTGTTATTATTTCCCAGTTTAACCTTGAAAACCCTCTGTAGTCATCCCTACAACAAGGTGTATCTTGTATTTTTCTTTTCTTTAAATCGGTTAGGTGATAGCTGATTTCCTTTTTTAAAGAAACCGTGATATTAGGGCTGGGCGATTAATCGAAAATGTATTGAAATTCTGAAGCCGTTATGGACATATTTTTCCCACGACGATAATGTAGAATTATAAGTTTTATTTCAGTTAGCCTAATAGCTGGTTTGATTTGCATTGAGAGATGGATTTTGTGGAAAGTACCCCATGCCAATCTCTAGGTATGGTGAAGGGGATGTGATGATGTGGGGGGGCTATTTTAATTCCAAAGGCCAAGGGAACTTTATCAGGATGCATAGTATCCTGGATCCATGAAATAACTGGCCTTTAAAAATAAACATCTGCCTGCCTCTATGGGAATTTAACATAGGGGTGTACTGACTTATGCCCCCTGTATTTTAAGGAAGAACATTTTATTTATTTACGATACATTATTCATTCACAAAGAAAATTGGTGTTCTTAAAGGTTGGATTTTTCTTCCATTTTTTTATTTATTTAAGCATTAAGATCAATTTCCAAAAGATTTTTTTTTTTTATTCCTCTTTTTAGTCAACTTTAGCATGGGTTTATAAACGTATGAGTGCCACTGTATTTATAGTACAAACCTCGCCAATGAACTATGAGGACCAAAAAAAAAGAAAGAAAAGAATCACAAAAAAATTACATTATCGTTCATTTATCGAGGTCAAATGTGCAATTAATCGTGCTTTTGATTTTAGGTCACATCGTGCAGTCGTACGTGATATGAATATATATCGGTTGGTTCGACATAGTGCTTCAGTTCCTCCTTCAAAGGTCTTAATGTAGCGCATTCAATTCTTAAATTAAACCGTCTGACACGGTGTTTGTTCTGGTAAATAACCGATCCATTTGTTCTGACAAGTCTGCAGCATGATGACTTAACCTAATGAAAGCTGCAGACCCACTGTTAACAAAAGTCTGACGGGACTGTTGTAATTACCACTTTATTATTAGATATGTTTTACAAGCATGTGTGTGAGTGTGTAAGTGTGTATGATGTTTGCATTGCCCTGTGATGCAAATTTGTGACATCGGGCTATTTAAATAACATTGATCTGCGTGTGTCTGTCCTCCTAAAGGTGGCAGCTGGCACTTTGGACGCCAGTACAAAGATCTACGCTGTGAGGGTGGATGCTGTTCATGCTGATGCCTACAGGGTGCTGGGTGGCCTGGGGGCCGAGACCAAACCTGGAGAAGGTAAGAGCCTTTTTACGTTTCATGTGTGTTGTTGGATTTTCATTTGAACACACTGGAAATGGGGGCGCCGTTTTCTTTAAGGCTTTGCCCTACAGAATGTAAATCTTGGTCTACCCACATTGTTATGTTATTTTTATTTTTTTTTGTGCATCTACAGGCCATGGTCTGGCGGAGGAAGACGGAGAAAATGAAGGGGGTGCAGCAGGTGATGCGACTGCCAAGCAGCCGAAGAAAAAGAGACCTCCTAAGAGGACAGTGGAGCAGAACCTGAGCAACATCAATAGTGCAGAGTCTGAGAGGAAGTGCGAGGTACTGTACAGTGTTGTCTTTACAGAACAGCATTAGTTCAGCTGACAATTCTAAAAGGACAGTTGTGCTGTGGACGCAATGCAATTAGCAGGGTTATTAGGTAATATTGATTAGGGATCGACCGATACTGGGGGCTGACATGCAGCAAAGGGCCGCAGGTCTGAGGCAAACCCGCGGCCGCTGCGTCAATGAGTAAACCTCTATATATGTGCGCCTGCTCTACCAACTGAGCTAACCCGGCCACAAGTGGCGCACTTTTTAATTAATTAACTTTATCGGTTATCAGGCGAATAAAACGCTGATACAGATAAGATTAGAAAGCAATTTGTGGCGGGGGTGGGGGGGGATTTCTTATTTTCGTACTTATCACACTGTTGGATGCTGTCCTCCTCTCCTACTTCAATGCCTAACGAATATATCTCTTTCTGTCCCTGACCCCGTCTTTCACCGGCTGAAGCCAAAGTAATAACGTAACTAATTCCACTGGTCGGCCTGTTCAGCTCCGTTTCAGACTGATACCTCCGGTTCAGGCTGGTCCTCGTCCTCAGCGTGTGCCTTTTTCAGTCGCGAAAAAATACTTTTCAATACTCCTCTGTATTGAAGCAGCAAACATTCAGTGTAAGAGTAAAAAATGACATAACATTATTTATAATACGTTTATTTGACTGACAGCTGCTACATATAGTGTTTTGACCTCGACAACCCAACTGCATTTTACCGCCAACTTGCGACTAGTTAACTTTCTAAAGCAGGCGCAGTCGCTTGTTCGAGAGTCGAGTCGGGAATTTCGCCAGCCGTCTTCTCTCCTTATGGAGACGGACGCTGTGTGTGTGTGTGAGACGCAAGTCACAGAGAGACGGAGGAGAGCAGGGAGAGGAAATCCAGCTGAACGGGTTTTAAATGGCGTTAAAAAAAAATAATGAATACAATGTGCGGCGGCCGGTGTTGATAGTGAGGCGCACTGCCACACATTAGTTTATGTGTGGGAAACACCGGATAGTGTGCAAACTGCCCAAAAAAAACAGCCCGATAATCAGTCTATCCCTAATATTGATATTTACTGTCTTCTGTGTTATTAAATCTATTGCACTTTCATAAAAGCCATCCCTCATGGGTTCATGTGCATAAAGCTCCAGCCACATGAACTTTTTTCGGAACTTGGGAACTAAACCTATGAGGACAGGAGGACCTAGGGGCGAAATTTATTTCCTGTACGATAATTGAGGACTGGGGATATATTAAACAAAGTCTTCGGGGGTAGAACTTTCCAACGGTTAGGGAACTCGCAGGGCGGAGTTTCCAGTGCTGAACATCAAACCAGTTGTAGCA